>NW_006400078.1:128382-143478 GCF_000299155.1 Elephantulus edwardii
CTGACTTTGACAAGCACTGTGGCATTTGGACAAGAACAAACTGGGAGGAGGGTAGAGAGAATAGTGCAACAATGAATGAGTGCAAGCCCAAAATCTCTGTAAATGTTTATGAAAATAAAATATAATTATAGAAAAAAAAAGAGGTCATGCAGAGCATAAGTATCATTTAAAAAATACTTATCAAAGGAAAAGAAAACAGCTGCCAGTCACCTGTAGGACACGTTCAGACTAGAGATGCCCAGGCCCTCTCAGTCCTTTTAAATCACAATGGCTGGGAGCAGGGCCAGTCTATGTAATCATTCAATGTGCCCACCTCAAGATGCAAGAAGACAGGAGGTCAGACTTTGCTCTCCTGGCCCCACAGGAAAGCATAAAGACCGTGAAGGGTTAACATAAGCTTTGGCGGTCAATCTCCTCTTGTACAATTAACTGCCTCTGAAAATCCACTGGAGTGTGAGCTACAGATTGGTTCCGACTCAACAGTATTCAACAACAACAGGGCTCTGTCAGCAGCAGCAGCAGATGAGCGGGCTCCTGATCACCAGTGAGGGGCCACAGCAACGCTGACTGATAAGACCAGGAGGTGAACCATGAATTTCCAAGCTATTACTAGCAGAGTTGAGCTTCTGGTTTCACAGAGGACAATCAGCAAGGCAGTGACACACTGACTGCCATCATGGGATTGAGCATGACAGAGATCTTGAGGACAGTACAAGACAGGACAAGGTTCAGGCTTATTGTTCACAGGGTTACTAAGTCATTGTCAGCTCAATGGCACTGAACAACAACAACAGTTTCCAAAGAAAAACAGGTCGTTCTTTATTAACATTTACTATGGGGAGAATCTTCCATGTGTCTTCTGAGATACAAGCTCAATAACAGAAACATAACTACACATATGTGTATTTGTACATAATTCTGGAGGACTTGATTCAGTTTTTCTCAGACCTTCAGAGCTATGTGGAACAGTCCACTGACGAGGAGTGGTTCATGCAATCTCCAATTTCAAGTCCCCTCTAGAGGACAGAGGAAATACCTGCTCTAATCTGTCAGATTCAAAGAGCTGACACATGCAACAGTGAATGAATGGAAATCCAAAATCTCCGTAAATTTTCATTAAAATTAATAATAATTAGAAAAAGAAAAAAAAACAATCAACAAAGAGCTGACAGGAAAGCTTCATCTCAGCCATGCTACTGAGCTTCCTGGATTGTCAGGAGGCACCGAGCTGGCTCCAACTCACAGCAATCTCACGTACAAGAGAAACGTAGCCCGACCCCGGCCCTCCTTGTAATCCCTGCTGGGCCAGAGCCACTGCTGCGTATGTCCTTCTGCACAAGTGCTCTTTGCTTAATGTCTGTTTTCTCAGACTGTAAATACATCGAGGGATAATGTGTAAATGTCTCCAGCTGAGATGCTGGAAGAGTATACCGAATTGAGGCAAGACCAAGTCTTTTTTTCTCTAATTTTGAAAAATAAATAACTGGTAATATAAAGGACATATATTATGGATGACTTGCTGTATTACTAATAATATCACTGCTCTGGGTAAATGATCTGGGCCACGTACCTTCAGGAGGCTCGGACATGGACGGTGTGAGACAGTACATGTGGTAGCCACGGTCACAGTCATCACAGAAGAGCAGCTGGTCCTGGGAAGGCAAGAAGGGGGGTTCTGAACAAATGCTGTGTCTCAGGGTACCGGGGCATCAAGAGTGCGGGGCGTGAGGGTGCCAGAGGACAAAGGATGTCGAGAGCATGGGGTTAGGTAGGAACAAGAGCTCTGAGACACTGGGCAGGTAGAGGAAGGTAAGATGAAGGAAGAGAGACACGTAGGAGACTGCTGCTGTCCTCTTCCACTCCAGACCACACTGTCGTCACCTCTCACCTAGATCACACTAGCCTCCATTCATCTCATGGCTTCTGTGTGTCTCCTGCACTCTATTCTGTGCACCTATGGCTCCTTCCGTGGGAATGCTTTACCTTAAAAGCTGTTGTGGGGTTTTTTTTCAAATTTTTATTATTTTTTTGTGCATGTACTATCAAATCGGAGCTGACAGGTACAGGAGGAAATTGTCCCTCCTTCTCCGGCAGAGCATCTGGTGGATTTGAACCGTCTACCTCTGGGACTGCAGTACAACTTCTTGCCACTAGGCCACCAGAGCTCCCCTTAAAAGCTGTTTTAACTAGCTCCTTTGAATCATCCAAATCTCAGCATGAATATCATCTCCTCAAAAAAGCCAACACTGACCCTCAAATCTCAATTAGCTATCTAGTTCTCTCTACCCCATACTGGCTTCATCTTCCTAACAGCACTCAGAAAAACTGCCTTCATTTTACCACATATTGCTGGTTCCCAAAAGAATGTAAGTTCCTGGGACCTGGGACCTTGACTGTCTCCAATGTTCTTAGCATCTATGAGTGTGTAGCACCGTCAGGTACACATGCCCGCGCCAGGGCTCAACAGCCCTGCTGGGAAGGGGAGGTGCAGGCAGGACCTGGCTCCTCTTTTTAAAAAGTATAGTTTTGGGGCCGGGGAGAGCACACTCTGAAAGAAGAGCAAAGCCGAGGAGCAGCCGCGGGGCCATGGGCTACGCACGTCATTCTCGGAGGTGCCGCAGATGTTGCAGCACTTGCACTCGATGCACTGCCAGCGGTAGGTCTTCACTGCTGCCATCATCACGGGGGTGAACTGGAGGCAAGACGGGTGGCCTGTTGGGGGAAGGGAGAGCAACAGGCAGCTGGAAGTGGAAAGGAGAAGAGCAGCACCCACAGCTTCCACCAACATCTTCTCTCACCCAGAAGAATCAAGGTGAGCAGTATTCAAGGAGACAGCCACCTGAAGCCACCAGTGGATTTTCGATTAAGCAAGCAAACTGTTGTTGCGGATGTTCGCTATCAATTGGGTCAAGCCTGACTCGTGGCTACCCCACATGCAATGCAACTGAACAAAAACTGTTTTGCAACGTCTTGGAATTTGGCTATGTTCACGTCCATGGCTGCAGCTACTACGCCAATCCACCTCATTGAGGCTCTTAACCCCCTGTCCCTTACTCCTCTCTCTCTCACATACACACACAGAGAGAAAGATGGTGAGAGTGTGAGCCCATCAGCAACGTGTGAGTGGGCGGAGGTACCTGAGCGGCCACAATCGGAACAGGACACCAGCTCCTCAGGCTGTCCGGTCTTCTTGTTGATCTTCGAGTCCCCCAAGCAGAAGTCACAGTAGTTGTTGGGGAGGGCCAATCCATCAGGGCCTTTCTTGGCTACAGGGAGACAGAGAAGAGTGAAGAGCGTGGATGATGCCTACAGAGCCTCTGGGTGCATCAACCGTCCTACAGCAGGGGCTTCCTCAGCAGGCCCACCCGGCATGCCTACCACCTTCTCCACCTCAGCTTACATTTCTGCTCCTCGGACCTCTGGGAAACAGGCGTGGGAGGCTGAGAGTCTTCCTTGTCTTCACCCTCCTCCTCAGCCAAATGGGAGTGGGCATAGTGGTAACTGAGGCCTGGCCGGTTCTTGTAACGTTTCCCACAAACTGAGCAGGGAGAAGGCAACAAGAAAAAGGTGTTAGGACCTGAGTGTGCTGGCCAAGGCGGGAGGCAACCACCCTCATCACCCTATCAGCTCTGTCCTGGGACAGCTCCCACGGCCTAGCCAGAAGCACTGGGTGCCAGGCCTCTCCACCTTTGGGGCCCTTCTACCTCCTGAATACAGTGCCATGGGAACCACAGTAGGGTCTCGTCACATGGACTTTTGGGAGATCTTACCCTCTGGCCCACCACTTGCCTGGGTCAAGAAAAGGGAATGTCTATATTCTTCCAAATTAGCAGGAAAAGATAAGGAAGTGACTCTGTTTCTGTATCCTTGGGAAACATGGGAAGTGCACGTTATCCCAGATGTGGAGAAAGGAGGGGTGGGGATGATTCCTTGGGAAGAAGCTATGAATCGAGTCTGGCAGGGAATTAGGTCCCCAAAGAAACATGCACACCCTGTATCAATGCCTTGTCGGCCTCCATTACCAGCAAGAAAGGCCAATTACCAAAATCTTGGGCAGTGATACTGAGGAGGGCACGGGGCCAGCAGGGAAGGGAGGGGAGAGAGGATAGGAGGAAGCAGGGGGTGGTGGGGCAGTGGATACATCCACTGACTTCTGTCTGGGTGGAAAGGGAGCAGAAGGACCTGCTCTTATCAGACTCCTGTAACGCTTCTGAAGACACCCCACGTGTGTGACTCCACCTGGCCATGAAATAAGTTTGTGGGAGACGGCAGCGGTAAAGCCACCTGTCAGGACCTTGCAGAGTGGAGGAGCAGCAATGTTCCACTACTCCTATTCCCATGCCATTCCTTTCCAGAGATTTTAAAACTAGCATCACAAGAAGCAGAAAGGCAGGAGGAAAGGGAGGAGGGAGAGGGACAGGAAAAACCCCAAGTCTGAAAAGCTGAGAGAGCTACCTCTCTGGGGCGCTTTCGAGGTATGCTTTTGTTTGAAACTATCTGAAAGACAGAAAGAAAAGTCGTGAGAGGAAGGTCTTGATAACTTGAGACAGGAGCAGCAGCAGCAGCAGGAAAGTGGAGCAAACGAGAGAGACCCCAGGGTGGAGGGACAGAGCTGGGCGAGCCAGTGAGGTAGGGGGCAAACAGACATTGGACAACTCCGTGTGGACCCCTGGGGCCCGGGACTGACTGGGGCCAGCAGACCTGGACGCCATCTCTAGAAGAGGCTAACCTGGCTCCTGCAGTCACTGCCAGAGGGAAGCGGCAAGCTCACACCAGCATGCACATCCCACCCGTCGTGTGGCACAGGCAGGGCCCCCCAGGGGTCTCAGTGAGCAACAGGACAAGCAGCCAGGCTTGGCTGGCCACACCCCTCCCCACTGCATGTTCCGAGCAGGAGCCGAGTCCAAGGCAAGGCGTCCTTCCTCTGTGAGGCACTCACTGTCACAGGCATAGGGCTTGTCCCGGTCCTCCAGGATGGCAGCATCCAGCTTCTTACGGGCGCTGCTCACACCTTTACCCTGCCAGGGAGAACAAAAAAAAAAAAGAGTTCTCCCTAAAATGTCCAGGCCAAGCAGCTAATCTGTCCTGTGGCTGCTAATCTCACTTAAAAAAAAAATGCCCCAGGTTGCAGGTAGCCCCTAGCCCCTGACCTTGGCTTTGCCTTTGCCTCGACGCTTTGGGGTGTCTTCTTCATAGTCCTCATCATCAAGGTCATCCAGGAAGTCATCTGGTTCTAGGATCCGCTAAGTGGACAGGAAGAATAAGACAGATGGGAATAATGTGCACGTAGAAGACCCCCCACAACAGACCCGGCCAAGGCCACCTGGCCCTCCACCAACTCCTGCTCCATCCTCACCACTGCTCTTCAGCCCCCCACTAAGGCTCTGAGCCTCACTTTATATAGTCCCCTACTTTATATCCAAGAGACCAAAAAATGCCATGTTTCATATCATTTCCCTGAGGCCTAAGCAGACATCACCTTCCTGTATCTGCACCATCACAGCGCGCAATCAGGTCTCCTTCCGGCAGCACCCCTCCTAGGTGTACATTAATTAGAGCTTTACTGCTTGGTTTGTGTGTGGTCATGAGACAAGGTTCTAAATGCTCTGCTTTAATCTCCCCACCTGGAGTGGAGTACCTACTTCATAAAGCAATGACACTCACAGGCACCACAAAGTTTTTGGACAAAAAAGGATGAATGAGGGGGAGCTCTGGTGGCCTAGTGGCAAGGAATTGCAACTACAATCCCAGAGGCGCACCGTTCGAATCCACCAGATGCTCTGCCGGGGAAGGAGGGACAATCTCCTCCTGTGCCAGTCAGATCTGATTTGACGGTACATGCACACAAAAATAATTAAAAAAAAAAAAAAGGATGAAAAAGTGACAGCCTGTCACGGAGCACAGCAAGTAAGAGGGAAGGCCATGGAGAGAGAAGCTAGTCAGTTCCAGTGCCCACTGGGACCCACAGCAGGACAGTCCCCTAGGAACCATGCCACTGGCCCCCGGCTTCTGCTCCAGATTTAATTACTGAGCAGCCCCTCATAAAGAGGAGGCTGCACCCACCTCTGTTCCCTGCACTACAAACATGAAGCTTGTGTACCTTCCGAGCCCGACTGTTGGTCACAGGAAACTCGCCCAGACTATCATCATCAACTCGGGGATCTGGGGCACCTCGCTTCTCCAGAGGGTCAGTGCGCAGGAGAGCCTCTAAACTGCTGCCATCCTGAGAGATAAGGCCTTCCTTCTTCAGGGTCTGGTCTGTGTCTACAAGCCAGGGCATGAAGAGCGAGGCTTAGCAGGGCTGAGAGCAGACCGCCCGGGATCTGCATAGTGCTGGGCTAGCCAGAGGCCCACCACACAAAGACCCCAGGTCACAGCAACATTATCTGTCTGCCTCTCTACTCCACTGAGTTATTTAAAGGAAGGAATCACATCTACTTCACGTCAGGACCTTCCTGATGCAGCACAGGGCCTGGAACATGCAGCAGGGAGGGGTGGGCCTCACCTGGTTTAATGGATGGGAAGGAGAGTCGAGGATCTTCTGGCGGGTGGGCTCGTCGCTTTTTCCTCCAGCGTCGGGCAGGGTAGGAGTACAGCTGCCCAGAGGCCAACCCTGTGAGGAAGAAAGATAAGTCAAGCACCAACTAAAGCTTTGAAAAAAGCACTGAAACACTATCCAGACTGGCAGGCCCCCACCGTGAGTGCAGCCTAAGGGAGGAATCCGGACAGTGAGGGTCTGGGACAGGAGAGGGCAGTTTATGGAAAAGAGAAATGGATGTAGGCTCAAGCAACCTGGCTTCAAGTCCAGCAATAAACTTAGTATGGCATAAGCAGATTCTAGCTGCATCTATCTACTTATTGTTCCTGGGCTTCCAATCCTGAAAAGACCATACTCATCAAAGGTGGAAGGCAGGAGGGAGACAACCTTGCTGGTTCATTACCTATGTTGAGGAGGCCCTTCTTCCATGTGCACCTGAGCCTGCTTCTCCCAAATCTGGCCCCTCACCTGGACCCCGGTGTCGCTTTTCCATCCAGATATAGCAGTTGCTCTGTGCTACTCCAGTCTGTGAGTCCAAGAAAGGCAGGCGTACGCTACGCTCAGCACAAAGGCGGGCATTGTAATTGTGGCACTGTTCCATGGCATCTTTGTAATACTGCTCCCCGAGGCTGCAGGAAAGACACAGATCAGAGAGAGGGCTGTGTGTGGTGAGGGGGGTGTGGTGACCTATTCCTCTCCCTTACCATCTGCTCTCTAAAAGGCTCGAGGGGCTAGAAGACTGTATCATCAGTTATTTGCCTTCATTTCTGCCTCATGGGACACTAAGCCTTTCCACTAGGCCATCAAAAGGAAGCACACTTTATAAATAAGTTACAGTCTAGAACATACAATTTCATCATGCATCTAATCAGAAGGAAATCTGAATCCATAGAGAAAGAAATGAATGTTCATTCTGTGATGCTTCTTCTGGACCCAGCCTTGTGCTAGTTATCATTCTCAATGCTCACAGGAGAGGAAGCAGATGTTGCTACTGCTTCTGTTAGGTTCTGTCGAGTCACTTCTGACTCTACCTATCCCACTTACAACAGAAAGGAAACATGACAGGTTCTGAACTATCACTGTGCTTGAACCCTCGTCACCCTCAGAATCACTGTGTCACCCTTGCCATACTCTGACCCATTACTGTGATCACCATCACTGTGCTGTGCTCCAAACTCTCACTGCAGCCACACTCACCGTGCTCCAGCCCATCACAGCAGTCACCCTCACCGTGCTCCAGCCCATCACAGCAGTCACCCTCACCGTGCTCCAGCCCATCACAGCAGTCACCCTCACCGTGCTCCAGCCCATCACAGCAGTCACCCTCACCGTGCTCCAGCCCACCACTGCAGTCACTCTCTCCAAGCGCCAACCTCTCACTGCAGTCACCCTCACTGTGCTGTGTTCCAACTTCTAAATGCAGTCAACCTTGCTGTGCTGTGCTCCAATCTCTCACCTACACTCACCCTCACTGAGCTGTGCTCTAAATTCTCACTACGGTCACCCTCTGTGCTCCTCTAGCCCCTCACTATAGTCACCCTCTCTGTGCTGTGCTCTAGCCCATCAGTGCGGCCACCCTCTCTGTGCTCCAGCCCATCAGTGCGGTCACCCTCTCCATGCTCCTCTAGCCCCTCACTATAGTCACGCTCTCCGTGCTCCAGGCCATCGGTGCGGTCACCCTCGTTGTGTTCCTCACTAGTCCACTGAGCTGAGAGTCTTCCCTTTCTTGCAGACACTGTTCCCAAGCATGAATCCTCCACGGTCCCTCGTGATTACATGTTTAAAGTACGTGAGGTGCAGTCCATCACTCCCTCTCTGAAGGAGCAGTCTGCCTATTCTTTTATGAGATTGTTAGCCCCTTCTTACAAATGTTGAAATTTCAACCTAGCATTGGGGACTTTGGCTAATTATAATTTATCTCTACAATGAAATTCTGCTTATGTACAAATAAAAGGAAACCCTTCATATCCTGAAATGGTAAAATACCCAAAATAAATAGGAAAAAAAGAATAAAGTGGGTTTTTTGGTTTTTTTAAAAAATTACTTGTGTGTGTGTGCGCCATCAAATTGGATCTGACTGGTACAGAAGGAGATTTCCCCTCCTTCTCCAGCAGAGCATCTGGTGGATTCGAACCGTGCACCTTTGGGATTGCAATGCACCTTCTTGCCACTAGACCACCAGAGCTCCCTAAGAATAAAGTTTTGAGAAATGTTATAGGGTTGTGTTTCTTATAACTATGGAGGGGGTGGAGGTGGTGGTGAGGAGATAAGAGACTGCAGATCTCCAAAGAGGAAAATCAAGTGACATAGGTACTTCCACCTTGATACCTTATTAGAAGCCTGGAATCTTGAACTGGGTATTTAGTCAACTTCTAATAAATTCTTGATGCTGATCTTAGTCAGAGGAAGCAACTGCACATCATTCAACTTTCTCCTCAAGCCATGACATGCAGGAGGCTGGCTTGCTTGAAGGCCCATCCCAGACCTTTCTCCATCCCTACACCTCTGAATTAAAAAGTAAAGAAGCTTCTTGGATTTAAAAGGTTTCACTTGAATAGCTTGAAATCTGAACCAAGTGCAAATCTGTAAGTGCTTTACAGGCTGCAAAACTATACAACACTAGGCTTTATCTGGCTGTAAGAAACATGTACAGGGAAGCAATCGTGTTCTCACACTTCAGGGTTTATCCAGTATTTTGGTATTAGAACTTAAAACACCTATAACCATTCATATTCACATTTGATTAAGAGTAAAATAAACCAAAGGCAAAGGTGGATTCATTTCCAGCTGTACCCAGGACTCCTGTAGGTGTCTGGTACTTGGACCTGACTTAGTCTGGCGACAAGATACCACTTAAGAGTGGACCCAAGTTGACTCAAGTGGACTTCAGGCTCTTTTTCTCTAGCTTAAAGTGTTTGGATTAGATAGGCTCCGCCACAACACAATTTTCTGCTTAGGGAGACATTCACCAGAACTTGACAGCGTAAGTCTCTGCTGTTAATGTTCACAACTTGAACTACTTCAACAAACTGTTCTGGAATCAAAAGAGACTTTCATGGAGTTGCTGCAGGAGACAGCACAGCTTAGTGTGTTGCTTCCAGCACCTGAAAAAGACACACCACACGCAGAGGCAGCAGCAACAGAGGTACAGACTGGCTTGATTCAATGAGCGGTAATTACTGTAATTTGAGGCAGGAACAAATCCTGTGTTGGAGAGTGCAGACGGCAGAGGCTCACATTTGCTCGCCTTTAGGAGGCAGCCTTGTCCGCACTCCGCTGAGGAAAATTGGATAAACAAGTCTGAGTGCAGCAGCTCCTTTGTTTCTGCTGATGGGAACCGATAGTGACACTTGAAAGCCAAATGCAAGAAGGGCTAGACTTGCTGAGTTGTAAACAGAGCTTGAAACTGGCTCAAACCAGTTCAGGTGTATGGTCAAAGAAGAAGACTCAGAACAGCTATGAATCTGTAAAAGGCAGGCGTGTTGGAAGATAACCAGAATGGAGAAAATGATGGAGTGGCTCCCTAGAATGGAAGACCTGCAAGTAATGAACCCTTTCAGGAGCCTGATGCAGACGGCTGGAAGAGTCCCAGGATTGGGGAGAGCAACACACATTCAAGCCAGCATGGTCCACTCGTCATCTCTGAGCAGGGGACCACTGTTTCTTACTCTGCCAGTCAAGAGATTTGGTTGCTATGCGATGAATACATTGCCCTTGTTTTCTCAGAGGGAGATTAGGTATCTACCAGGGCACCCGCTTGTAAATTTTCCCACTCAGTCATCATCTCATCACTCACATTTTATAAATTTGGTCTGTCCTGGTGTTACTGGCTATGAACAAACCAGAATGAATAGTTTTGAAGCCTGCTGCCAAGCCAAGAACAAGAAGGTTGGAAGCAGTTTAGGGGAGAATGGATGAGAGGTGTTCTGTAAATGCTCTCGGGGGTTGAGTGGCATTTCAAAAAGTGACTCCATGGAAGACGGATGTAAAGATTTACAGCTGTAGAAACCCTTCGGGGGCAGCTCTAGTCTGTCCTAAAGGGCTGTCACGAGTTGGAATTGACTTGACAATGACTTTTTTACAAACCCTTAAAGATTGTTTTACTTCTGATATCACATTTGGGAGACATAGAGACTTGACAAATAGAATTCACCCAGTACAAGATGCAAATTCCCTGACCTCAATGGACAGCTTCAGGTGTCGGAAAACAGGTGAGTCATAATCAAGAGAAGCACCAGAAGAGAAGTTGGTGAGAAGGCACAGGCAGAGAGGCGGCGCCTTGTTAAGGAGAAAACTCTGCCTGGAATGTGTTAGCCGTGGTCCTCTGAAGTTAGACTGAGGAAGAGACACCTGGTTTCTTGTTATTGGTACTCTCATTAATGGCATTTGTCACCTTCAATCTCCAGAGCTCTTTAAAGACAAATTAGAAGTCATATCCTATTTTAAGTAGGCAAACCACTATTTTACCAACTACCTATTTCCCTGAAGAAATACTTGAAGTATCCAAACCTTCCTGACGTATTACTCAAAACCTTGGCAAACCTGACATTTCTCCAGTACAGAAAGATTCCCTAGAAGAGCAGGGTGAATAATAATAATTATTATTAAGCATGAAACTGAGAGTTAAACAGGGGAAGGCCAGAGCAACAAAAACACAACATCCTAGCCAGGACGGATAACTCCATTAAGAGGTAAGATCAACAACATCATTTCTAAATTGAGGAAAATGCCAGTCTGAGGAGAGAGCAGAGAGAGGGGAAACTGGAGTGGGCAGATCAGAGAGACAGATAATGGTGCTGGGAGGAGGGGTGGCTGAGAGAGGCAGCAGAATAGAGCAGAAAGCAAATTAAAAGGGGGATGAAAAAAAAAGAACCACAAGAGGAGAAGCCACTTAGCTTAATGGAAGTGGGAAAGCTTTCTCAAAGAAAAGGCTCCAGGCAGGGGGGGAGAAGCAATATGCTTCATAAAAGGCTCTTGGGAAGAACAGGGCTCGAGGCGGATGAGAAGCTGTGAGATCCTTAAAGAATAAGGTCTCAAAAGTGCACCTTTCCACCCAGTCAAAATCCCAAAGCCCGGGCTTGACAGCTGCTTCCTAACATTCCTTCCTGTCCAATAAGAGGTTCTCCAGGGAGGCGTGGTGGCGCAAATGGTTAAGCCCTAAGGGAAAAGGGTTGCATGGTTGACAGGCTCCGCGGAAGAAAAGGCCTGGCAGCCTGCAGGATCATCGCTCCTGATCGGTGTGACAGTGACAGCCGGGGCCACCGTGGGTGGGCAGGGAGTGGACGGGCACTCAACGACCCCCGCCCCGCGAGGCACTGCGCCTTTCCTAAACTCATTCGGATCTCCCTGCTGCGGTCAAACCCAGTACTAAATAAAGCGCCTTTAAACTCAGAGCCAGCAGCCCCCAGCCCCCCACAGCTTGCACTGTGCCCCCATCCCGCTGTCTTCCAGGACCGGGGACCCGGAGCCGGACTGTCCTTCAGGCTGCGCGGACCGGGACCGCTTCCGGTCATTCCCGGGCCGGCACAAAGGCCCGCTGCTCCCCACACGGTCGTCCCCAGGACGCTGGAAACCCCGTGACCCCGCCACCGCGCCCCTCGACGTGCGGGGCTGGGGGCGCACGGCGACACCCCCTGTCCCCCCGGGCTCCGAGCCTGTTGCTCCCGGGGACAGTCGGCCCGGCGGGGCGCCTCGGAGGGGATCCCTGGGTGACAAGGGCGTCCTACTCGGGGTGCCGACGGGCCAGAGGGGACACTCGGGCCACCAGCCTCCCCGGTCAGCTGTCCGTCAGGGGCTCCCGCTTGTCCGCTCGGGGCCTCCACAAGTTTCCAAAGAAGCGCAAGGTCTCCCCCGCAGTCTCCTGTTGCCCTCCCCGCTCGGAGTGCCGTCCTGTCCTTTCCGGCCATGGTTTCCCCTCTGGCTCGTCCCCTTCCTGCACCGCCCCCACTCCCACCGCCCTCCCACGACCCCCAGAGCCACGAGAGAAACAAACGGCCACTCACAGCTTCACGACATTCTCCACCACGGCCGCCATCTTCCCTGCTCCTCTCCCTCGGGCCGGGAGGACCCGGAGCCCGCAGCGCGCATGCGCCGGGACCGCCCCGGGGCGCGCTTGTCCCACGTCTTTCTGCGCAGGCGCCATGCGGGCGCGCGCCCGAGAGCCAGCACAGGAAAACCACCTCCGCGGGGCTCTGCAGCCAAGCCGCGGTCCGACGCGCAGACGCGTGCAAGTGCCTGGGTTCTAATCCCGTCTCTTACAGTAGCACCAGCCGCTGGAGACAGGTAGGATTGGCCCCAACCAGTATATTGTTACTAGGTGGGGTGGAGTCAAGTACGACTCATAGTGACCCTAAGAACAACAAATCTGAACCATTTCCTAACCTGTGCTACCTTTGTTATCTCTGACATACCAGAGCTCATTACTGTAGTCGCTTTGTCAGTTCACCTCTCCTTCGCTGCTGACCTTTTCAAGCATGATGTCTCTTTCCAAGGAATCCCCCCTCCTAACAACGTATCCAAAGTATCTGAGACAAAGCTTTGCCATCCATACTTCCAAGGACCAGTCTGGCAGCATTTTTTTTTCCCCAAGACATAATTGTTCTTTAGTCAGCTCATGGAATATTCAGTACTCTCCTCCAACAACATTAACTTGAAGACAACAATTCTTCCGTCTTCCTTACTTACTGCGCAGCTCTCAGAAGCATAGCACGTGATTTAAAGGATTTTTGGTTTGAATCAGGTGCTGTTTGGTCTTCAAACAGACGTCATTGCTCTTCAGGACTTTGCAGAGGTCCCTGACAACAGACTTTCCCAGTGCAACAAGTCTGAACTCCTTAGTCCTTGGCACCAAGGATGTTTAAGTGTAAATTCAAGTAAGATGAAATCACTGACAGTTTCGATCTTTTCTCCATCTATCATGATGTTGCCTATTGGTTGAGTGGTGAAGATTTTGGTCTTTTTGATGTTGAGATGCAATCCGTATTGAAAGCTGTAGTTCTTGCTCTTCTGCAGCAAAGTGCTTCAGGTCCTCTTTACTTTCAGCAAGCAAAACGGTGTCATCTGCATAAAGCAGACTGTTGAGTCTTCCTCCAATTCTGATGTCACATTCTTTTTCATAGAGTTCAGATTCTCAAATGATTTGCTCAGCATACAGACCCAAGAGGTACGATGGTTCCTCCTCTGGGTCCTTCTGGCTTCAACCAAGATGTTGTTGTTGCTGTTGTATGCTAGAAGACCATAGCTGGTGCTCTAGCGGGTTTTCAGAGACAGTAAATGGCACAGGAAGAGATTGCCCATCTTGCTTCTGCAGGGCAGAAGATAGATTTGAACCACGTGCCTTTGAGTTGACAGCACAACACCTTAGTACTGAGCCACCAGAATCCCTCTCAATCCCAAATCAGAGAAGACAAAATGTTGGCAACAGCAGTGGGAATTCTATAGGTGATGATGAAACTAGTCAGTCCCTTTGTGGATAGATTAACACCCCATATTTGTATGATCCCACCCATCCATGTGGCAAAGTCAAAATCAGTGGCTAGGAAAGCTATCTTGAAAATAAATCCTTGACAACACAGAGCACAACAACTATTGGCTAGGGTGATTGATGCTAATTATCTGGAGGAATGCTGTTAGTTAGAGCAGAGATGGATATAAATGAAACCCAAGGAGTTGTGGGAAACCTCTTCTTAGCTCCCACAGTCAAAGGTAAAAGTTAAGGAGAGACAGGCACCTGGTTCAAGTTCAATCCTCCTACCGAATGCAAACTTAAAACAAAAACATAGAGGAAAACAATACTTTTAAAAGTATTTGACAACTAATTTAAGCAACTAAAGCCCAGAGGTTTCAGCATTCCAAATTTTTTGTTCTGCCTTTCGATGAAGATGGCAAGGAGGAAAGCCCCTCACCTCCCAAAACTGAAGCCAAAGCAAAGGCATTAAAGGCCAAGAAGGTGTCTTCCTGAAGGGCATCCACAGACACAAAAAAAGAAAATCCGCATGTCGCCCACCTTCAGGTGGCCTAAGATGCTGAGCCCAAAGACCCCTAGAAGAGTGTCCCCAGGAGAAATAAGTTTGACCACTATGCCATCATCAAGTTTCCCCTGACTACTGAGTCAGCCATGAAGAAGATAGAAGATAACAACACACTTGTGCTCGCTGTGAATGTCAAGGCCAAAAAGCACTAAAGCAAATAAGCTGTAGAGAAACTCTATGACATTGATGTGGCCAAGGTCAACACCTTGATTAGGCCTGATGGAGAGAAGAAGACTTATATTTTACTTATTCCTGACTATGAGGCTTTGGATGTTACCAACAAAATGGAATTATCTAAAGTGAGTCCATTTGAAATTTTTTTTTTGTCTCACACACAAAACCTTTTAACTTTAGGGTCTTAAAATGAAGCGTAGGTTCAGCAACTGCCATGGGAAGAATTGATCTTAGATAATGAGGTTGTTGTTGTTATGTGCCATCGAGTCGTTTCCGACTCATAGCGACCCTATGCACAACAGCCCTAAACCCTGCTCTATCCTGCGCCAACTGCACCGCCTCTGACACACCCAT
>NW_006400078.1:145098-158940 GCF_000299155.1 Elephantulus edwardii
CACTGCATGGTTCAAAATTGGGAAGGGTGTACGCCAGGGATGCATCCTGTCTCCATACCTTTTCAACATGTATGCAGAGCAGATAATGAGGTTAGAGGGGGGAAATCAGAAGTTTGTATTGTTGTTTTGTTATGTGCTGTCAAGTCACCTGTGACCCATAATGACCCTGTGTACAGCAGCTCTGAAGCACGCTCTGTCCTGAGCCAGTCTCCCTGATTCTGACATACCCACCCTGTTACCCCTGGACTGTATCAGTCTACCTCATCCAAGATCTTCCTCTCCTGTGCTGTCCCTCCTCCCTTCCAAGCATGATGTCCTTCTCCAAGGACTGGTCCCTCCTGGTCACATGTCCAAAGTATGTGAAATGGAGCTTCAAAATCTTTGCCTTCACGGAGAAACCTGGTTTCACTCTCTCTAAGACAGACCTATTTGTTTTCTTGGCAGTCCATGATATGTTCAAGACTCTTTTCCATCACCACAACTCAAAGGCATTTATTCTTCTTCTGTCATCCCTAGTCATTGTCCAGCTCTCTGATGCATGGCAAGTAATTGCAAGACCATGGCCTGGATCAGGCACACCTTAGTCTCACCACTGGACTGATAGGCAACATCATGATTGATGGAAAAAGGATTGAGACTGTCAACAACTTTATATTACTTGGATCCACAGTCAATACGCTGAGTACCAGCAATCAGAAGATAAGAGATGTATTGCACTGGAAAAGTCTGTACTTAGGGGCCTCTCCAAATTATTGAGGAGTAGTGATGTCAGTTTTAGGTCTAAGATGTCCTTGATTCAGTTCTGGGTTTTTCAGTCACTTGCTAAGCATCTGAGAGCTAGACAATCACTGAGAATGACAGAAGAAGAATTGATGCCTTTGAACTGTGGTGTTAGAGAAGAGCACTGAATATCCATGGCAAAAGAACAAACAAATATGTCTTATAGAAGGTGCAGCCAGAGTGCTTCTTGGAGGCAAGGCTAATGAGGCTTCATCTCACATACTTCAGACATGTTACTGGGAGAGGTTAGGTTATTCCTTGGAGAGGAACATCATGCTTGGGAAGGTGGAGGGACAGTGAAGGAGAGGAAGACCCTTAACCAGATGGACTGACAAGATGATTGCAGCAATGAGCTTGAGTTTGTCAGAGGTTGGGTCACTGTGAGTCATGCCTCACTTGACTGCACCTAACAACAGCAATGAAAGAATTGATGCCTTTGAATTGCAGTGCTGGAGAAGAATATGGAATATCTCATGGACTGCAAAAACAGTAAATAAATCTTTCTTGAAGGGAGTGTAAACAGAGTGCTCCTTGGAAGCGAGGTTGATGAAACCGTCTCACATACTTTAGGTATGCTTTCAGGAAGGGCTAGGCCTTGGAGAAAGACACTGGGCTGGGAAAGACAGAGAGGATCAGTGAAAGTAATTGACACAGTGACTACAGCAGTGGACTTGAGCATGTGTGGTGTAGGATAAAGTCAGGTTCAGATCTGTTGTTCTCAGGGTGGCTATGAGTTGTAGTCAACTTGATGGCACCTAAGAACAACAATGAAAATATTGGAGACAAGGGATACAAGCTTCTTGAATCTGTCTCCCCATCTTGAAGACTGCGGGGTTGGAGGGGAGAATAGACTTCTGTATGGGAGACATAGGACAATGGAGTGTGGGAATGCGTCCACAGTATCTTCTCTCTTCCAGATGTTCAGACTGTGCCCTGGACTAATGGCCTCGTCTTGTCAAGGTCTGGAGATAACTTGACACCATCCGTAAGTCCAGACCTTGATCACAGTGCCTAGGGGAGTAACTCCTGGCTGTGGCCTACAGGGAAAACAGACAGATATCAACAAAAGGCTTCAAGAGGAAACCTCTCTCAATTAATCTAGACTAAGAGGAAACGCCTTCCTTTTTAAACAGAAAAGTGGTAGTCTTATATTACTGTAGGATGTTGTGAAGTTACTGAGGTCATGTATCATCAAATCAGAATCAACTCACAGCTGACCCTCCGGTGGGTGTGCAGAGGCTATAAATTGCCTAGGAGGAAATTACTCTTCTTTCCCCCACAGAGCAGCTCGTGGACTTGAACTGTGTACTTTGAGTTTCCGGCACAACCCTTTTCCTCTAAGCCACCACAGAGGTTAGTCTTCTACCATTCTATTCATTCATTCAAGAAAGAATCCTTTTGTTGAAGGGATTTTCAAGTGTTGGTTTCAAACTACTGCAGGGTATTTGTAAACAACCCCTGATGAGATAGATTAACACACTAATTGAGATAATGGGAGTAGGTGTTTCAGAGACAAAGAGACTGGCTCAGGATAGAGCAGGATTCAGAGCATAGGGTTGCTATGAGTCACAGGCAACTCAACAACATGTGGGTTTTGGTGTTTGTATGTTTTGAGCATAGTTATTACGATAAGGACATGCATGGGAGCTGGATATCCAAAACAGTAGACCAGAGAGACTCTGGCTATTTTTCCATCTGTCCTATAACTTTTCTTCCTATTTTGGGGATGTGATGCTTGGACCCCATCTTACTAGCTCAAACAAGACAGTCCTTTTTCTCCTGCCTCTGGCTACCTTGGGTTAAGCTGGTAGTCCCAGTTCAATTAGTCAGGTGTTCTCGTTATATATTGAATTTAAAACAGAACAAAGACCACTCAAACCCTCAAGTCAATCCCAACTCCCACAGTGCGTGCAGGATAGAGTAGTTCTGCGCTGGAATGCTCCCAAGCCTGCAGATCTTTGTAGATGCAGACTGCCACATCGTTCTCCTGCAAAGAGCATGCTAAGTTAAAAGGTGCTGATTTTTGGTTAGCTCCTAGTGGTAAGAAGCTCCGATGCTATCCCAAACACAGACGGTTCAAATCCACCAGGTGCTCCACAGGAGGATGGGCAATCTCCCGTGTGATTAACTGCCTCTGGAAACCCACTGGAGGGTCAGCTATGGGTCGGTTCTGACTCAATGGTACACAACAACAATGAACTTGAGCACATTAACCGCAGTGCCACCAGAGTTCTGTGTGCCATTCCCCTCAAAAACATGTAAATCCAAACCTCTGTGCCCATTATCCTTCAGGATGGATCTTGAAATGTTCTTTTTTGACGATGACTGAAGCAGCATACCTATATATATGTCATTCTCAGAGTAATAGAGCATGATTGTCTGATTCACAGTGGCCAATATCAGTCCATCCCAGCTCACCAATGCCTGTGGTTGTCATATTTCATCAAGTTGCCTGCTAGCCAATTAACTGTTTATTTTGTCTTTTTTTTAAAAAAATGATTTTTTATGTGATTAGTTTCATTTCTATTATAGCTATCTTCATCTTGGGATGCCTGCCTTCAGTGAATGGTCTACAATTCTCACGAGTCTCTGCAAAATTGGTCTGCATACCTACAGTCACGTGAGTCATCCCGCTGAAAGGTCTGAATCTCTGGGAGAACTTTCAATGAACCACTGAACCCAAGGGATATGAGGAGCTAGAGAACTGAACAGAGGAGGGGCTGATGGTGGCAGAAAGCGTGGAGTTATACAGCAGGTCAAACATTTGGAGCAACATTGACTCAACACTTTTTTTTCTCTTTTGTCTTGTTGTGAACCTTCGAATCAGATCTTACTGGCACTGAAAGAAATTGTCCCTCCTTATCCAACAGAGCATCTGGTGGATTTGAACCGTGCATCTTCAGGATTGCAGCACAGCTTCTTGCCACTAAACCACCAGAGCTTATATACATATATATATATATATATATACACACACACACATATATATATATATATATATACACACACACACATATATATATATATACACACACACACACACACACACATACATACTGGTTCAAGTTCACATATGTTGTTTTTCATACCAGGTCTTTCCAATTTCCTACACCACCCACTCACCCATCAAATTGTTCAGTCCTATAATTAAACTCTCCCCTCTCAACTTGACACTTCTTATAACTGGCCTGTTACTACTCTTAGCAGAACGCATTATGAATACAATTGGTGTCAGAAGTGGGATTTTCTACAAAGGTCCAGACTCTCTGTAATGAGTCTTTGGGAAGAAAGGGGTAAACAAAAGTTCAACCAGAATTTAGAAGAGTCTGTGGCACTAGGGATGTAATTTCCATTGTCAGACGGATCCTGGCTGAAAACAAAGAATACCAAAAGAATGTCTATTTGTGCTTTATTGACAATGCAAAGGCATTTGACAGTGTGGATCATAACAAATCATGGCTAACATTGAGAAGAATGGGAACCCCAGAACACTTAATTGTGCTTATGGGAAACCTATACCTAGACCAAGTGATTAGTATGTGAACAGAGCACAGAAACACTACATGGTTTAAAATTAAGAAAGATGTGACGTGTGACAGGGTGATATCCTTTAACCATACCTGTTCAATTTGTATACTGAGCAAACTATTTGAGAAGCTGGACTCTATGAAGAAGAATGTGGCATCAAGATAGGAGGAAGACTCATTAATAACCTGCATTATGCAGATGACACCACCTTGCTTGCTGAAAGGAAGCAAGGAGGACTTGAAGCACTTGCTGCAGAAAATCAAAGAATACAGTCTCCAGTGTGGACTGCATTTCAAAGTCAAAACAAAAATTCTCAAACTGGACTGATAGACAACATCATGATAAATGGAGAAAAGATTGAAACTGTCAACATCTTCCAATTACTTTGATCCCTTGTTACTAGCAGTTAGAAGATTAGGAGACATATTGCACTGAAAAATTCTGAAGTTAGGAAATGCTCCAAAGTCTTGAGGAACAAGGATGTCAGTTTAAGTACTAAGGTGTGCCTGATTCTGGCCATGGTCTTTTCACTTACTTGGTATGCATCTCAGAGCTAGACAGTATGAATGACAAGAAGAATTGATGCCTTTGGGCTGTGGTTTTGGAGAAAACTATTGCATCTCTCATGGACTGCCAAAAGAACAAATATGTCTTGGAGAAAGTGCAACCAGAGTGCTCACTGGAGGCAAAGATGATGAAGCTTTGTCTCACATACTTTGGGCATGTTTCTACGAGAGGCTATTCCTTGGAGAGGGACACCATACTTGGAAAGGTGAAGGGACAATGAAAGAGAGGAAGACCAACCAGATGGATTGACAGAAACTTTTCAATTGACTGGCAACATCATGATAGATGGTGAAGACACTGAGATTGTTAACAGCTTCAGTTTGCTTGGCTACACAATCAACATTCTTGGTGCCAGCAGCCACGAAGTCAAAAGACAAATTGCACTGGGAAAATCCACTGTCAGGGACCTCTCCAGAGTACTGTAGAGCAACAGCATCAGTCTGGAGACTAAGGTGCACCTAATCTGGGTCTTGGTCTTTGCAATTACTTGCTAGTCATCAGAAAGCTGGACAATGACTAAGGATGATAGAAGGAAAATTGATGCCTTTGATCTGTGGTGCTGGAGAAGAGTACTGAATATACCATGGACTGCTAGGAGAACAAACAGGTTCGTCCTAGAGAGGGTGAGACCAGGCTACTCCTTGGAGGCAAGGATTCTGAAGCTTCATCTGACATTATTTTGGTCATGTTGCAAGGCAAGACCAGTCCTTTGAAAGGGACATCATGCTTTGGAGGGTGGAAAGACAGCGCAAGGGAGGAAGACCCTTAATGAGATGGATTGATTCAGTGACTGGAGTAATGGAGGTAGATGTGTCAGTGACAATAAGATTGTCACAATATAAAGCAGGGTTTAGGGCTGTTGTACATAGGATTGCTATGAGTCACAGGTGACTCAACAGCACATAACAACAACAATGTGCTTGTTATGCATCAGAAAGCTAGACAATAACTAGAGATGATAGATGTCTTTGAATTGTGGTGCTGGAGAAGAATATTGAATATACCATGGATTGCCAGGAGAACAAACAGGTTTATCCCGGAGAGGGTAAAATCAGGCTGCTCCTTGGAGGCAAGGATTTTGAAGCTACGTCTCACATACTTTGGGGATGTTGCAAGGAGGGACCAGCCCTCAAAGAGGGACATCATACTTAGGAGGGTGGAGGGACAGCACAAGAGAGGAAAACCTTGGATGATATGATTTGATTCAGTGACTGGAGTAATGGGGGTAGATGTGTCAGAGACTATAAGTTTGGCTCAGGATAGAGCAGGGTTCAGAGCTGTTGCACACAGGGTCGCTATGAGTCACGAGCAACTCGACATCATATAACAACATATGTCTCCGAGACTGGGTTTTTAGGAGGCTAATTCACAGTGTAGGGATTACAAAGTCTCCTGGCCTGTGTGTGGGCCGTGGCCTGTGTAGCTCTTCCTCATTGCAGCTTCAGGGCATTGTTCGCCTGGAGGGCTGCCTGGCAGAGGTGAGTTTGCGGCAGCCTTTAATCATCAGCTGTAGAGGAAGAGGTGGAGTCCGGGTTAGGCAGGTGCAGGAAAAGAGTAATCTTGGATTTTCCTGTTATGTGAGGGCCTGTGGTGCTTAGAAACTTGAGCCAGTGGGAGCTTTCAGGGCAACTGGTATCCACAAACCGCAGACCAGAGCAATGGTAAGAGGGACTCTTGGGAGGTTCCTGGTGGGTAAGGACAGCCATGGACAGGAAGCAGTGACTATAGGGTGTGGAGGGGGGTGTGCACGCATCTATGTGACTCAGGACCCTGAAGTCTATGAAGAAAAAGGATTTGATTTGGGCATTTTTTTCCACTCAGACTTGTTTAAAATAGATCAGAATCAACCAGAACTGGAGAAGGGGTTCACTGTGGCACATTTACTCTAACTTGATTTAGCAGAAAGAGTACTAAAGTTGTATCAACACGTTTATTGGAAGAAATACAACCTTACAAAGAAAACAACATAAACCAATACCAAACCCTAAGGAGAACAGCCTTGGGGAGGGCAGTCTGCATCCATTCAGTCTCCCCTGGACTGTGTTCTGGCTGCTTGGAATATGTGTAGCACCAAGCCCGTGACCAGAAAGAGACTGGTGTTTTTTATGCAGTGTGGCCTGGCCTCAGCATCGACTGGGAAAGCAGGAGTGGGTAAAAAATGGAACACTTGGGTTGATTTTTGGGCCCAAGTGGCTGCCGTATATGAGGGCCCAGAAGTCAAGACATGAGGTCAGAGCTGCTATGGAGGCTCCTGAACCTCACTGGAACACAAGCACCCCAAGAGTCATGGGGCAAGATAGTAAGAGGCTGACTTCATCAGGTATGGCCTCCCCACCTCACACTCACCAGGGAATAACATTCGTTGGGGTGCCACCAGAACCCTGGCAGGGAAGTCACCACTCAGGGCAGACCTCAGCAGAGTAGATGGAGAAGGGACCACCCAAGGTCAATACTAGTTCACACCCCCCTGCAACTTTCAACCTATAAAACTAGGAGAAGCACCACCCCATCTATTGGTGTGAACCTCACAGGACGGCAGAACTCTTCCTTTTTCTTTTTGCCCCCCATTGTCCTGCTTGGACACATTAAGGACCTGCTTACCATACTCTTAACCTCTGAGGAACGGTGGGTGGTGGTAGAGCGGTCCAAGAGGAAGCAGATAAGCTCTGCTTTCTTGACCCCGGTAACAAAACCAAGGCCCTTAGAAATGAGGCTATTCCCACCCCGAGGGGGATCACAATGAGGAGGACAGGGCCGGGCAACAAGGCTGCAGTCGTACCAGGATTGTGTCCTAGACCAGCGCAGAGGAACATGGGCAAAGTTTGGGTGGTGATTCAAGTAGAGAAGACAGACCCTTTTGTTTTCCTAGCAAGATTAATGGATGCCTGTACAGCAGTACACTGATGGGGACCCACATGACCCACAGGACTCTTTGTTAACATTACTTTTCTCAACCAGGGCACTTATGACATTAGAAAGAAAACTGCAGAAGCTGGAAGGAGGACCAACAGTGCAAGTGTTTCCAAATAGGCACTATGCAGCTGGACAGAGGGGAAAGCAAAATAGGAAGGACATGGACACTCCCCTCTTGCACCTCCTTGAGGCCCCTTGCCCTGAAATCAAAAGAAGAGAAGGTGGGAACAAAAGAGGGTCTCCGCAGGGGGTTTATATGCCAGGATCTGGCGTCAGACCAATGTGCTTACTCCCTAAAGCATGGACACTGGAAAAGGAAGTGTCCTGAGAAAGGAGGTGAATGTCCCCAAAAAGAGCTTAAGGAGGGAAAAGGAGAGTTCCCAGGGGCCCTCGCTACAGCATTTCAAGCCTCCTCTCGAGGGGGGGGCTTAAATCAGAGAAGGGAGTGAGTGAGCCTGGGGCTAATATTGGAGTCGTCTCCCACCAAGAGCCCCGGAAACCCCTATGGCGAAAGGGCACCCCATTTATTTCCTGCCAGAAACTTGCACCACATTTTTAAATACTTAAATCTCAGCCCCACACAGAGGAACTTTCCACTCTGCACTTCAACCTTTAAACTGTAAAATAGGAAAGGATTTAGTTTATTATAAGTTCATTTGCCTGCACGCCCAGGGTACCTCTGGGGAAGCAGTTTACCGTCTAAACTCGGAGCCCAAGAGAACGTGGATGTGCAGGGACCCAGAACACGCATGCGCTTTCCAGGCCCCTTAGTTACAATGGGAAACAGTGACTCCTAGTGGCAGGCCTCTGAACACCTGATTGGAACGCCAGATTTTCCAGCGTGAGCGACCAACCTGGGAGAGAGCCAGGTCCGCATCACTAACACTGGTCCCCCCAAGGTGAATCAGAGACAATACCCCCCACTTCCCAGAGCATTAGAAGGGGTAGCGTTACTCTTCTGGTGCTTGGAACTGGGACCTCTAAGACGAAGCTATCCTACAACATCCCTGTCCTGCTGGGCTATCAACCTGACAGAATATGTGGTTGTCACTCTGGAGACTAAGGTGTGCCTGATACAAGCCATGTTCTTTGCAGTCACTTGCTATGAATCAGAGAGCTGGACAACGACTAGGGATAATACAAGGAGAATTGATGCCTTTGAACTGTGGTGCTGGAGAAAAGTATTGGATATACCATGGACTGCTAAGAAAACGAGCAGGTTCATACTGGAGAAGGTTAAACTGGGCTGTTCCTTGGAGGCAAGGATTATGAAGCTTCGTCTGACATACTTTGGACATGGTGCAAGGAGAGAGACCAGTCCTTGGAGAGGGACGTCATGCTTGGGAGGGTGGAAGGACAGCACAGGAGAGGAAGACCCTCTATGAGGTGGATTGGTTCAGTGACTGGACTAATGGAGGTGGCTGTGTCGGAGACAGTGAGACTGGCACAGGACAGAGTAGGGCTTAGGGCTGTTGCACATAGGGTTGCTATGAGTTGCAGGCAACCCAATGACACATAACAACAACAACAATGGGACCTAAGGAGGATTACTCAGATAGTCAAAGACATTCACCCTCTCATTGCCAACCCCTATACTCTGCTTGTTGCCATCCTTAGTTCTCAGATTGGACTTAAAAGGACATTTCTCCATCCCAATACATAGACCTTCCAGTCCATTTGCCTGTGAATGGATTGACTTAGATAGGAACAAAGAGGTGTCTCACCCAGAGGTTAAGGAACTCACCGAGAACTTTTTGTGTGATAACTAGCAAAAGACATAAAGACCCTACAGGTGACAGATGGAATGATACTGCAGTATGTAGATGACATCTGAATAAACAGGGAAGACTCAAACCAAAACTCCAGCTTGGTCTTATTTAGCTCACTGTGAGTATTGGGTGTTGAATAGAAAAACAACAAACAAAGCCCAGGTATCTCAGCAACGTGTGAACTACTTGGGATTGCAAATTTCCAAGGGCAGAAGTCTTCTCTATGATTAGACAGAGGCTGTCTGGCAAGTGTCTGCCCACCCCATGGAAATAGGTTTCTTGGGTGAGGTAGGCTCCTGCTGAAGGTGGATTCCAGCCTTTGGGCTCCTAGTAAAACCCCTGCATCAATCCTTGTGAGAAGATTCCGGTGCCAGCGGGTAGTCAGCCAAGTGAAACTTAAACTAGTTAACTGCCCTGCCTGTGGTTACTTCAGGAACCCTTGAACTCTATGTGCACGCAAAGCTGGAAGGAGTCTAGGGGCCTGCGACCAGGCTCCAGGACCAGAAAGAGTCAGGTGGCCCATTTCCCTGAACAATTATAATAATGAGCTCTGGTCTGGCCTGAGTCCCAGGGCCATTTCTGCCACAGGTGACCTCCTGCAGGAAGCCAGAATAAATTCACCTTGAGACAGAAAGTAACTCTGCCCACTCCCCACACAGCCCTTCGCCTTTTAGACTAGAATTGGTGGACAGGGAAATACCACGCTGGTCTTGAATGGTTTCAGTCGGTGGAGGCTGGCCCTCATTTGCTACCAAAGATCATCAAGGATATGAATAAAATATGCCAACTTTGTACGAGAAGTGACTCGCACTTCGTGCCCCACTCAATGGAGCCTGGAGTCCGCACTGAGGTACCAGCCAGGGGGACGGCTGGCAAAAAGACCCCATGATGATACCTCAGACGACTGGAGACGTCAGGTGGCTTTTCGTTGCTGTGTACACATCTTCAGGCTGGGTAGACGCTTTCCTTTGCTGAACAGAACAGGCTCAAGAGGTGGCCGAGGCTCTTCTTAGGCCTTTTCTCCATTTGAGCTACTGATTTCTATTTAAACGGACAATGCAGGAGCTCCCATGGCCCAAATCTCTCAGGGAATGAATAAGGTTCTGGACTTCAGTTACATTCAGCCTGGAGACCACAGCCCACTGCAGGAAAAGCTTGAAAAGATGAACCAGCCTTGGACACAAGTAAGTATCTGAGTGGCCCCCTGAAGCAGGCTTAAACTGAATCTCCCTCCCAAAAAAAAGGCTGTTTTCTGAATGGTTTGTCTCCTCAGTCATTGACCACAGAACTCTGAGAAGCTGAAGGAATAGGCAGATGTGGACTCAAGGCCCAGCTTTATCTCCAGCATTGTGGAAAGGGACTGTCCATTGCCGGGCAGAGTCCACACTGAGCCTTTAAGAGTTGGTGAGGCCTTCCTGAGGAAGTATAGCTGCCCAAGTGCAGTAATGACAGGTCGAAATGAGAGAGTGGGTTCGCTCCTTAAGCTCAGTTCTACAGGCATCACCCAGTACGTGTCTCTTCAGTTCTTTCTCCTCTCACACCTCACTCCACAGGTACCAACCAGGGGGAGCTCATGCTGCTGAAAGTCTGTGAAAACCAACTCTTCCCAATGGACCAGCTGAGTTGCCTCTTAACCACCTTTTGTCCCTGAATTAGCAGATATAAAACTTAGGTACATCTTTCCAGGTACAACTGTCACCACCAGGAAGGGAAGATGGGGCCTCACCCTGAGGAGGTAAATATCACCTGTGGGATTCCTGTGAGCTTGTTGGAAACCTTAAACTCACAAACTAAACTGATAAATGTGCTTTAGGTCCTCATGCTTCAGTCTCTAAAGGGAGAGGGACCTACCTGGGACTGACCCCAGCTGGTCCATAACAAAGGGGACCTTCGCTTTACAGGTAGGTGACATCCTAATGCAACAAGGAATAAATTTTTTTTTAAGTGAACTGGGGGGTAGGAAGGAAAATGTGCAATAATGAATGAGTGAAAAATCCAACTTTTCTGTAAACTGTTGTTAAAAATAATAATAATAATAAAAAAGAATAAAACAACCAGCCAAGCCAACCCCAAGCAGGTGACACTCTAACATTCCCCTGTGTGGTACCATCACCCTCACCTGCACTGGGCCTATGAAATGACTACTGGTAACCTGAGGGGAAGATCTCAGACTTTGAAACCATCAACACTGCTCCCATCAGTTCTTCTGTCAGCCTTAGTCACTGCGCAGTTCTCAGATGCACAGAAGGCGATTGAAAAGACTGTGGCTTGAATCAGGGGCACCTTGGTCTTTAAACGGACACCACCCAGCCCTGTCACCGACATTTCCCCATCGCCGTTTGGGATGCCGCCATGGCAGATGCAGGAACCTGTTACCGTACTAAGATTAGAAAACAGGTTGGCTGGTTCTGATGTTGAAATCAGCAAAGGGGAGGGAACCCAGGGGGTCGTCACAGGACACAAAGGGCCTGTCCCTCTCAGATGGGGACCAGCCACCACGTCCCCAGCCTGGCTGTACACAATGGCTTGAACAAATACTGCTGTGCCCTTGTTCACCCAGGTGAGGAGCGACCTTGAATGGTTGGAAGCTCTCAGATTTGACGATCATGAGAATGTTGCCTATTTCGCTCTAGTTCATAATCCTCTTAGGTCACCAGTTTGCACCTCATTGGTACAATACAAAAAAAAAAAGGATTTATAACACTTTGTTTTTCTCTTACTTAACCGTATTGTTGGAACTGAGTGGGAAGTCTGGTCTCAACATCCTCGAGTACCTCCCCAAGTTTTCTGGGTCTTCAAGCTTCTCCCGACCAATCCCTGATGGGCACGTGTTCATCTAAGTATCCTTGACATTCTGATGATGATCTGTGTCTCTGGGGTCCCACACTTTCCTTTGTGGGAACCGTCGAGTTGGTGTCTTCCCATAGATGACCCTCCAGAGGGTTTTCAGAGGCAGTAAGTCACACAGGAGGAGTCTGCCCATCTTTCTCCTGTGGAGCAGCTGGTGGATTTGAACCGCATGCCTTCAGGCTGGCAGCATGGTTCCCTATCACTAAGCCACCAGATCTCCCTTTGTGGGACTAGCTCTATCCTCATAGTAGAAAGCCCTTCCTGGAGAAGACTTTACACCCGGCATTCAGTGCTTGACTGGAATCCGTTTCTAGGGCAGCACCTTAGTTAGGCTTCTTAACATTCCCAACTCAGGTGCTCCGCTCACCTCTGCAGTCCCCAGTCCTGACTCCGGCAGGGATGGACCCGTTCTCAATCAAGCCCACCAGCTCATCGGAAATCTGGGACTGGCTTAGTAACCCTTTCCCACTGCTCCTGGCTCCTACGAGTGCTGTGTCTTTGCTGTGCTCATCTCCCTTGTTTGTTGAAGACAGCAGTCTGAGGAACAGTCAGCACCGTGGGGTGAAGGAAACCTTCGAGCTAGTTCATCGGCCACTTGCCCAGCGGAGAGGCCTACTGCCTGCCAGCTGATCACTGCCCTGCTTCCCAGAATTGAGAAACCCACAAATAACAGGAGAGCCTACAACCTACAGGAAAAAAAATAATTTTAGAAAACTAACCATTTTCAGTACCCTGTAGAATGTGAAACTAATACTTTTTAATACGTTAGGCAAAAAAGACTTACAATTAATGGGTATAATGTTAGGAACCTCACCTCTCCAAGCACTAACACATTTTTTAAATAAAATTTTAAAAGCATTCTTAGTCTAGCTCAATAATTAATGATTAATGATAATTTATCAGACTTAAGCCCTGCTGTGCTTCCCATCAGTCCTTGTAATCTGTAGCCAGGAGTGGCATCCTTAATCCTGATTTACAAACAGTGCCAGGTATCTCTGGAATCTTGATAAGACAAGACCTAAGACTTGACCAGTGTAATCACTGACCGAACACCTGGACATCGGATGCTACTGTCAAGATTCTTCACATTCCAGTACCCTGGCCCTCCCCTGTGTAAGGCCCCGAGGTCTCCTGGAGGAGGAGACAGCTAAGGTCATAGCCCATCTTCTGTGTGCTAGTCTGTGATAAAAGTTCGGCTTTGGCTGAAAATCGCCTGTGACTTCATCCATAGCCACTGGTGAGAGTCAGTGCCCAGAGCCATCAGGGGCTTTAAGCTCGTTGCCCACTGCTGTGGTGTGGACAGCTGAAACCCAGGCCCCGACAGGGACCTGGGGGGCGGGGGGAAACCCAGACTCTACTTAATGCTCTGCTGGAGAAGGAGGGGCAGTCTCCTGTACCAGTCAGATCTAATTTGATGGTACACACACACACACAC
>NW_006400078.1:159425-203430 GCF_000299155.1 Elephantulus edwardii
AAAAAAAAAAAGTTCGGCTTTTCCATCCTGTGTCCAAGCTTTGTTTTTGGTGACACACCCAGAGATGCATGGCAAAGGAATCTTTTATCCCCCTCTACTGGTCTGACTGTGGGCCTTGTGGACAGAAAGTGATGCTACCAAGCCAAAGGTTGTTGTTTAATGCCATCAAGTCATAGACGACTCATAGCGACCCTATGAACGAACAGCCTGAGCACTGTTCGTACATAGAGTTTCCGGAGGCAAGCCATTTTGGAAGTGGATGCCGCTCCTGCTTCCAGGCTTGATTTAGTCGGGAAGCTCCAGCCAACACTGTCCACCATGGGTGCCCATTACCACGACTGGCACATCACTGTCACACGCTTCAGCATCAGAGCAACCACGAGTTACCTCTTTACAGCAATGCACAGACCAGTGCTATACCACCTAGAAGAATGTTTGACAGGAAGACAATTTGAACCTGGCCAAGGGCCACAGATGACAATCACCCACCTTCGGCTTGGTAGCCAAAGGTGGGTGATTTTAATCTGCGACTCTCAGGCCTAGTTTTACTTGGTTTTGGTCAAACATTCTTCTAAATGGCATAGCACTGGCCTGTCCACTTGCTGTGCAGAGGTAACTCGCAGTTGTTGTGATGCTAAACACTGTGACACTGATGTATCAGATGTGATAATGGTTACCCATGGTGGACAGTGTTTGGTGGCGCTCCCCAATTAAAACAAGCTTGGGAAAAAAAAAATAAAAAAAACAAGCTTGGAAGCAGGAGTGGCATCAGCTTCCAAAATAGCTTGTCTCTGGAAACACTTTGAACTTGGAGAAACGATGAAAGTTATACAAATGTTCAGGTCTTTCATTCATAGGGTCGCTGTGAGTCATCTAGGACTCAACAGCACCTAACAACAACAACTGGACTGACTGAAGCAGGGCTTAGCGGCATCAGAAGCGGTGAGGACAGCACGTTTCGGACTCATTGCTCACAGGGTCTCTGGAATTTAGATGTTTCCCTCCTACTCCGATCCCACTGCTGGTTTCAGCCATTGGAACAAACTACCCGAAGCAGAGTCCAGCCACTTTCCCAGCTCGGAATCCTGGGCCAGAAGTGCCTGTCCTGAGCCCTCGCTCCTGTAACACCAATTTTGAAGAGTGGTCTCTATTTTCTCAACAGTCCTGTCAGGTGTGCATCATGAACTCCATTGTACAGATGGGAGAAATTCCGAGGTCACTGAGGGTTTCGCCATATGATGGCATTCCCTGTCATCCCTCAGAGTCCCATCTGATCACCTTCAGGTGCCCTGAAGCCATGGCCTGGTCCCCAGGAAGTCTTGCTCACTTTTGCAACAGTTCACTACTGGAAATCATCTTGTTTACAGGTGTTTGTTTTCCCCAGAGAGCAAGTGTGGGGTCGGCCTGCTGTGTAGGAACCTGGAGGATCCCTGCTTGAACCCTGTCTGACATCTGATGCTTAGTGAACAGCTACAGTTCCAATGAGGGGCAGCTGGTCCTGCTCCCCTCCCCCGACGATGCTGAAGAATCTCCCCAGGGTACACTTTGTATCTCCTCCTGCAGACTCCAGCCACCTGGGTCAGGGCCACCCTGGCCCACAGCAGTGCTCGGCCACCACTGATACCTGACCAGTGTGGGGATAGGTGCAGCGCACACCTGATCTGTCGGAGTCTCCTTAAAGGGCACAGCCTGCCCTGGCCCCCTCCCCGACTCATGGGAGCAGAGTCTCCCAGCCTGAGCTCACAGGGACCCACCGAGGATCAGGAGGAAACCGGAGACAGGACAAGGCACTGGGGGAGCACAGCCACCCGCAGTGGCCAAGTTTTATTGCAGCCAGAATCCCCGAGTCAGGTGGGGAAGAGGACTAACTAGGCAGAACATCTTCGGTGCTGGTGGTTCAGTCAGGATGTGAAGGGCAGGGGGCCCGAACCTCCAATCTCCACTGCGTCTCCTTATCCCCCCCTCAGGGCACCTGACAGGGCTCGGCGGTGGGGGAAGGAGAGCCCCCTCCAGCAGTGTCCACTCGAGAGGTATAGGGGCTCTGGCTCTCTGGGCTGACACCCCACCCACATCCTGAGTGTTGTGTGTCACTGTGTCCACAGGTAAGAACAGAGGAAGGGAAACCGGCGAGAATCCACGGCTGAGACCACAAGGCAGGCCCAGGTCCCTCCCAGCCCAGGGCTGTGTCCACTCTGCTCCAGCTGCCCCGCCTGCCTGTGGCGCTATGCGGGGATCTGCACGCGGTCCAGGTCCTGGTCCATGATCTGGAGGACGTCGTCCAGGATGGAGGGCCCCAGGTCCACGTGCAGGGATAGCAGAGAGCTGGCGTGGGACAGGAAGGGCTCCTCGGCCTCCGACTGGGGGCTCAGCCCATTGTGGGTGGGGTCAGCGCCCACAGTCCTCCAGATGTCCAGGTCCCCCACCTCCACCTCCTGCAGGGAGGGCTGTGGGCTCTCCAGGTGCAGCCGAGGGGGCTTAGGCGGGGCCTGTGGTGGGGGCAGGGTGAGGGCCTGGGGTCCCCCGATGACTGGTAGGGAGATGGCGTTCTTGAGCAGCGGGGACAGCCCGTCGGGGAGCTCTCGGCTGCACATGGTGGAGGTGCGAGTGAACTCGAACGGGATGTCCAGGGCGCCGTCCTCTGGCCCCTCGACCGCCGTCCCTGGCAGGAGGTGGAACTTGCCTTGCAGGAAGGAGATGTCCCCAAACATGTCCCCTCCGCTGCCGATGTGGATGGTGTGGCGGAAGTCCCCCAGCGGGGGGCTGATCATGTCCGAGGACAGCAGATCTCGGAGCTTCTCCTTGCCTTTGCGGCTGCCGCGCTTCAGATAGATGGGCACCTTGGTGGACATGGTGGCCTCACACCGCCACCCCCTCCGCTGGCTCCAGGCGGTGACCAGAACTCTCCTGGTGGGCTGAGTCTCGAGCACGGTCCGTCCCAGGAATCAAAGGAAAATCGATGATCAACACTGAAGTGAGTGGGGTGAGAAAACAAAAGTCACTATCTCCCCAAAGGGCTGAGAACTTGTTTCTGGAAACAGGAAGCAGGAAGGTGGTCTCTGGGCAGCAGGGTGCTTTGATCGAGTCTCCTCAGATTCCTCTTCTGTCCAGGCCTCGGGAGCTGCCGCTCCTGAAATACAAAGGGAAGAAGTCAGGGAAGAGGACCCAAGGTCAGAAGCGTCCATCTTGTTCCCCAGAAGCCCACATCTGCCCCTAGAGCTTCTAGGGGTCCGCCCGCCGCCTGCTGCACAGAATGTGGGGAAACTAAGGCTCAAGTGAGGGGCAGGTGGGGAAATGGAGGCTCACGTACATGGGGTTCAGGATGAAACTTTGGCCCTACCCCCTGCTGTGACCAACACAAAGTAAGTGCCGAGTTGGGGGGGTCAGTATGTCTCACAGACTTGTCTCCAGTCCTTCCCTCACCAAGGTCTCTCCTTCCCTAGGCCTGGCACACGGAGCTCCGGTGGCTTAGTGGTAAGGATCTGTGCTGTCAACCCAAATGTACACGGTTCAATTCCACCAGCTGCTTCACGGGAGACAGATGGGCAATCAACGCTCTGGAGGCTCAGCTATGAGTCGCTTGACTTGAGAGCACATGACAGGCCTGTCGCTGCAGATGTCTAGTCACTTCTGTGTTATAAATTCCTTGAGGGCAAGGCCAGGTCTGACAGGGCTTCTGTCCCTCCCCGCTGCCCAGCCTCTGAGGGGCAGGAGCCCAGGTGATGCTGCCAGCTTGGCTCTGGGCCTGCACTTGCTGAGATCTCTGAATACCTCACCGCCTTGCTGCTCGTCCCCAGGGGTTCTCACAGGTCTCACACACAATGGGAAACAAAATGCAAAGAACTGGGAGAGCCCACTTATGTACAGCCTGACCCGCCCCACTCCTCCAGTTCTCAAATGCACGGGTGGACCTGCCCACTTACCTACCTAAAAAAAAAAATAATGCAAGGTCATTGCCACAGTGGCGTCAGAACCGACTTATAGCTGAGGCAGTTTCTGAAGCTGTAAACTGCCCTGGATGAGACTGCCCAGCCTTCTTCCTTGGAACTGGTGGATCTGAACCACCAGAAAGGCTCAGCCTTTGTGTGAGCAGGGCAGCTCCCTACAGACTGTGCCACAGAACCTCCTAATTAACCACCTAGACAGCCTATGTAACTATATATCTTATCAAAGAACAGAGATAAGAGAAATAGTTGCTGGAGAAGAGTACTGAACGTATCATGGACTGCCAACAGAACTAGCAGATCTGTCCTGGAGAGGATGAAACCAAGTTGCTGCTTGCAGCCAAGGCCTTTGTAGCTCTGTCTCACATACTTTGGGTGTGTTGCCCAGAGGGACCGGTCCTTAGAGAAGGACATCGTGCTTGGAAGGGTGGAAGGACAGAGCAGGAGAGGAAGACCCAGGATGAGACGCATTGACACATTAACTAGGGTAATGAGGGTAGGTGTATCAGAAACAGTGACACTGTCACAGGAAGGTTCAGAGCTATTTTGCATAGGGTCTCTACGAGACAATAATAACAACAACAAGAAGACCAGAGAAGAATCTGGAAGGCCAGTACTAGGTCATATATTAAAAATGTCCTCCATAAAATTTACCTTTGATCTTATTATAGAAAAATCACATATGCATGATATATGTAAATATTTAAGCAATCTAGGTAGCATGTGCTTTACATACTGGACTACAAACCAAAAAAGAGAATGGTTCAAGTCCATTAGGTGCTCTATGAGAGAAAGATGGGTGTCTCCTGTAAAACTCAATGAAGTATGACCACAGAATAGATAGCACTGGGTTGAGTTGATGTTTTTAGATGCCATGGAGCCAACATGACTTCTAGGGACTCAATGAACAACAGATCTGAAGCTTGCCTGATCCTGTATCAACTTCCTAATCTCTGGAACACTCAAGCCCATTGTCTAGTGACTGATAATCCATCTTGTTGAGGGTCTTCCTTGCTTTTTCTGACCCTCTCAGTCTGTCCTAGTATGTTTTTTCCCAAGGACTGATCCCTCCTGACTCAAAGTATGTAAGACAAAGTTTCACCATCTTTGCCTCTAGGGAGCGACCTGGCCTGGTGGGCTCACTACCCAGGAGCTCTGATGGATGTAGAATATTGCACATCAAAAACAAAAGGTTAGGGAGCTCTGGTGGCCTAGTGGCAAGAAGCTGCACTGCAATCCCAGAGGTGTGTGGTTCGAATCCACCAAATGCTCTGCAGGAGAAGGAAGGGAAATCTCCTCCTGTACCAGTCAGATACAATTTGACGGTAGACACACATACACACATGCACGCACACACACACACACTAAAATAAAATTTATTTATTTTTTTTAAATGGTTTTACACTTTAGAGAGTGATCTCTCTCTTGGTGCTAGGTAGAATCAAGGTAGGGCCCACTCCACAGTCTCAGGGACATTAAGGTGAACTAGAATAACAAAGCCACAAAACCTAAATTGTGAGCAGTTGACAATCCAGTTGGCACCCAGTGCAAATCCTTACCACCAAGCCACCAGAGCTCCCTAGCAGTTGGCTAGGTCTTAAAAGCTTTTGAAGGGGAGCTCTGGTGGCCTAGTGGCAAGAAGCTCCACTGCAATCCCAGAGGAGCACGGTTCAAATCCACCAGATGCTCTGCCAGGAAAGGAGGGAAAATCTCTCGTACCAGTCAGATCCGATTTGACGGTACACTCACACACACACACACACACACACACACACACAAATAATAAAGTAATAATTAAAAAAAAATTTAAAAAAAAAGCTTTTGAGAAGCCATCTAAATGCAACTTTTGATCTCTCCTTGTCTGGAACAAACAAGAGCAATGAAAAACAAACTATTAGTTTAAATGACAAATGAGTTGTTTGAATTTCCACCTCTACTAAGACCAGAAGAACTAGATTGTCTCTTGGACAGATTGGGAGGAAAAATGGAGAACAGAATTCAAAATCATACACATGGCCAAGCTTGCTGATCTAAGAAGACACAGGGGAACCCTCGAGACTATGGCCCTTCTTCACTCTTTGAGCCTGGAACTGAATTCAGACCCGTGGCTCAACCTTCAGCCAAATAACAGACAGGCCTACAAGGAGAGCCCAACAGGGAGGCCCACAGTCCTTAAAACAATCAATCATAAAAGAAGAAAAAGGCAGTATTTTCCCAGTTTCATTACATTCTACACTGCTAATGGAAAGATTGGTGATTCAAATCCACCAGCTGCTCTACAGGAGAAAGATGGACAGTTTCCTCCTTGGGAAGTCTACAGCCATGGAAGCTCAATTGAGGGTCAATGGGAGTCAGAACTGACTCGATAACAGTGGGTTGGTTGGTTTGATTTTAAAGCCCTAGAGGCAGGAAGGTGTGTACTAGAAGGAATAATGGAAAAGAGAACCACAGGGAAGAAGTGGGAAGAGTGCTGTTACACTGTGAAGACTAATTAATGTCATATTACAGAATATGCATGAATAGTTTGAATATGTATGAATGGAAAACCAATTTGTTGTGTAAGCTTTAACTCAAAATACAACAAAAAGCCATACAAAAATAAAAAGGGAAAAGAAAAAAACCTTGTCCAAAGTCACCCAGTTATAAAAGACAGGGCCAGGATTCAAGTTGGTGAGCCTACGCTCTCCTACTACTTCCCCACCCCCCAGCAGGCCAACTGGGACACCTGAGCAGGTGGCCAATCAGCTCAGGAGAGGTAAAGCAGGGATCTGGCAGGTAGCTCTGCCAGTTTCTCCAGAAAGGCAAGGGTAAAAGTTTGTCCACATGGGATGTGAGAGTCTGGGGGCCAAGGGAAAGGGATTAGGAAGGAGGAGGTGGGAGGAACAGGGTCCCAGTGTCCCAAACCCTCACTCAGGAAACCCCACCCAGGACCGGACATCCCAGTGTCAGTCACACTGAGCCAGAGACCGGACATCTTGCCCCTCCCAGAGCACCTGTGGTTTAACAGGAAACAAAGGAATGACCACTGTGGCCAATGTCCAGCTAGGCTTGGAGGGCCCTGGGGGACAGTGGGGAAGGCAGAGAACTCCTGACACTCATCTGAGACCCATCATGTCAGGTCTGGGCATGCTGCCAGACATCCCCTCCTCAAACAAGTCCTTTTCACCCTTAGGGGTGGGGTGCTGACGGGTGGGATTCTCCTCAGAGCCGAGGCCAGGATCACACCCAACCATCACACAGAGCCAAGAGCGTTTCCACAACAGTCTGGTGTCCCTGACAGCTGTCTTACTTCAAGCCAGATGCACCCACCCAATTCCAGATGCGTAGAGAACAGAGGATGCAAGAGGGGGTTATGGGTGGGGCCCGCATCTCACACCCAGGGGAGAGCTGAGGAGGGCAGCCAAACATTTAGACTTGGCTACCACCAGACCCTGGGCTTCAGCCCGGCCCTGGCACAAACTGGCTTCCACTTCACACTCTGCAGCAACCTGGTGGGTAACTCCTGCCCTTTCACAGAGGCAGACGCCTAACCTTAGAGACATCAGTAACCCTGTCAGTCACCCGGCTAGCAAACGCAGGAGTGCGCTCTGTTACCCAGCTCTTCCAGTCCAGTGGGTCCTGCTAACATGTGCCATCTAGTTGCAGTGCAGGAAAGTGACTTCTAGCTGGGCTGCACATCGCAGTCCCCCCCCCATCCACGCCCTACTTCTTGCACCCTCTCACCTGAATAAGCAGGACAAAATTGGGGGAACTAGGGGTGGCTCCCTGCAGGGTGGAGGGGCAGCTATAGGAGTCATTCATTGGGCTCCCTGGGGCTTTCCTAGACAGCCATTCTCAGATCCCCCCTGCCATGAATACTGAGTCACTCCTTAAATATGGGGGTGTTCGAAGAGGCATCTTGATGATCTTAATCAGGGGAGAGACTGCACCCAGGTGCAACTGTCCGAAGGCCCTGCCTCAAGTTGGGGACAGTACCACTAACGAGATCGAAAATGAATGGTCCTGGGAGTCCCGGGGGGCCGCCTCCACCCAGCGCCTGGAGTCCCCCTCCGGTCCTGGCATCTCCCGGGGTCCCCAGCCGAGCCCTGTCTGCCTCTGTGGCCGCTAGGTGGCGCCCCCGCTCTCTCGATGCTCGCGTTACCCCTGAGTTCCAGCACGCACAGCCAGTGTCCCCCAGGGACCGTGGGTTCGAGCCCCGATGCCGTGGTGTGCGGGCTTTTTTTTTTTTTCTCTCTCTCTCTCGAGGGTGGTCTGATCTCCAAATCAGGTAATCAGAGAGAAAGGGGCCTGGCTCTCAGCTCGAGGAGGAGCTTTCCGGCCTGGGCGATGTCCGAGTGTCCGCTGGGCGCTGGGCCAGCGCTCGCCGTGCGGCCCCCGCCCTCCAGGGGGCCCGCAGTCCCGGCTCGGGTTCCGGCGCCGACCTCTCCCTGCCCTTCCCGAGCGCAGCGCTGCTCTCAAGGCGCTCGGCGGCCGCGGCTAAAGATAGAGGGCAGCTCAGCCTCGGCTAAAAATACGATCCCTCCCGGGCCCGACGCTGCGCCGCAGGGCGCTCGGGCTCGGGGGTGCAGGGAGAGTCGGGGCGCGGGGCCCTCGGAGCGGGGGGCGGAGTGCGCGGTGGGCGTGGGGACTGGAGGTGCCTGCGGGGAGACCTGTGCGAAGGTGAGACAGAGACTGCGGCGGGGCAAGACCAGGACAGGCATCTCGGGGGTCCCCCGGGGCTGAGGAGGGGACTGCAGAGCCCCATCCCGGACTCACCGTGAGGCGCACAGATGCAGTCAGCAGGCAGCGGGAGCTGGACAGACTCTCGGTCGGGCGGCGGCACTGATCAGCGCTGGGAACTCGCGGCGCGGAGAGTGGTGTTCCAGGCCCCGCCTACCGCAGAGCTCCAGGCCCCGCCTACCGCAGAGCTCCAGGCCCCGCCCCTGCCAGTTGATCCAATCTCGGGGCGCCAACAAAGCCCCGCCCCGGGCCCCGCCCGGGCTCCCTCTCTGCAGAGGTGCCGCCCACGGAATCCCTGGCTGGGGACCAGACGGTGACAGGCCCCGGGCTGGACTCGCTCAGCGGACTCGGCCATGCCCATCTGAGTCCTAATCCTCGATTCCAGAACTCAGGGGGCGGCGGCCGGAATTCGCTGAGTGATTCTGTCCAAGGGCTGGATCTGGGGGAGGCGTGCGCGCGTGTGTACTCGGTGACTGCTGAGGACATGAATGAAGCCTCGAGCGCGCCCACGTCATGGCATTACAGACTTTGCAGGGCTTTGAATGGCTTTACGTTCAAAAGAAAAGAAAGGCATGGGAGTGACGGGGGGCGCCCTAGGCGTCAAGATGGAGGGAGTGCAGGCTGTCAGCCTGAAATCGAGGGGGTGCGTCTCAGACTCGGGTGCCTTCGTTCCTTATTCATTCATTCACACAGCACGAAAAACACTGGGAGTCTGCTCTGACAGGCCCACCCTGGGCCATGCGCTGGAAGCAGACTGCAGGAAATTTTGTTCTTGCTCCATGCATAGGCTCAAGGGCCATTTGCCGAGTACCTTCTAGATGCCAGGTGGTGTTCTTGTCACTGGAGATCCACCCCCTTCTCACCCTGGATTGGGATGAGAGGACCCAGGGAAGGAGCAGAGAAAGTCAAGTCCTCAAGGACATCCATGCCAACCTTCTGGGTGGGTCTCTGCCAGGAGGAGTGAGGAAGTACACTGGGACTTAAGTGGGAGAGGCCTTGGGAAGGGGGCAGGAAGACATCCAATTGAAAAGACAGCTGGGCAGGAAGGATATTGAGAGAGGGTGTCAATCAAGCTGGAAGGAAGGGGATATGAGCTAAGGGAGTGTAGCAGTCAGAGTAGTAGCACCCTAAAAGGGAGCTCTGGGTTCCTGGTGGTAAGAAGCTGTGCTGAAATCTCAGTGTTGAATCCACCAGATGCTCTTCAGGAAAAGGATGAGCAGTCTCCTGCTGGCAATTTACTGCCCCTGAAAACCTCCCGGAGGGTCAGCTACGGGCCAGTTTTGATTCGATGGCACGTAACCACAGCACAGCAAATAAGGGACATCTTGCTTGCAAAGGTGGAAGATTAGTGAAAAAGGAGACTCTCAATAAGATGGACCAACAGTGACGGCAGCAATGGGCTCAAGAGTGTCAGAGATGATAAGGACCACACAGGTCAGGGGTCACATCTGTTTCTCATAGTACTAGACTCTATGGGACCTCATAACAGCAACAACCAAAGGTGTCCACGGACTGCCCAAAGAACAGACAAGTCTGTCCTGGAAGAAGGGCAACCAGGGTGTGACTTAAGAGTCAAGGACAGGAAAATTTCATCTCATTTTCTTTTTTAAAAAAATTTATTATTTTGTGTGTGTATACCATCAAATTGGATCTGACTGGTACAGGAGGAGATTGCCCCTCCTTCTCCAGCAGAGCATCTGGTGGATTTGAACCACGTACAACTTTAGTCTGCTTGGCTCCACAGTCAACACACTTGGCAACAGCAGACAGGAAATTAAAAGATGTATTGCGATGGGAAAGTCTGCTGTTAGGGACCTCTCCAAAGTACTGAAGAGCAATGGTGTCTCTCTGGAGACTAAGGTGCGTCTGGTACAGGCCATGGTCTTTGCAATCACTTATTATGCATCAGAGAGTTGGACAATGACTAGGGAGGACAGGAGAATTGATGCCTTTGAGCTGTGGTGCTGGAGAAGAGCATTGAATATACCATGAACTGCTAGGAAAACAAACAGATTCATCCTGGAGAGGGTCAAACCGGGCTGCTCCTTGGAGGCAAGGATTCTGGGGCTTCGTCTGACATACTTTGGGCATGTTGCAAGGAGGGACAGGTCCTTGGAGAGGGACATGATGTTTGGTAGGGTGGAGGGACAGCGCAGGAGGGGAAGGCCCTCTATGAGGTGGATTGATTCAGTGTCTGGGGTAATCAGGATGGATGTGTCGGAGGTAGTGCGATTGGCACAGGATAGAACAGGGTTTAGGGCTGTTGTACATAGGGTTGGTATGAGTGACAAATGACTCAATGGCACATAACAACAACAACAACTTCTGGTATTGCAGTGCAGCTTCTTGCCACTAGGCCACCAGAGCTCCGGGGAAACTTCATTTCATACTTTGGATGGGTTGGCTGTCAGAAAGGACCAGTCATTGGAGAAAGATATCATGTTGGGAAACTTGAAGGGCCAGAGAAAGAGAAGAAAACTCTTAACAGGATGAACTGACACAGTGACTGTGACAATGGATTTGAGTATATCAGAGATTTTGAGGAGGGGCAGGACTGAGTAAGGGTCTGATCTGTTGTTAGTAGAGGCACTCTGAATCTTCGATGGGACCTAATAATAACAACAAAAAGGAGCTCTGGAAGGAGCTCTGGTAGCCTAGTAGCAAAAAGCTGTACTGCAATCCCAGAGGTATGCGGTTCAAATCCACCAGATGCTCTGCTGGAGAAGGAGGGGCAATCTCCTCCTGTATCAGTCAGACGGTACACACACACAAAATAATTAAAAAAGAAAAAAAAGGAGCTCTGGTGGCCTAGCTGTACGAAGTGGTACTGCAATCCCAAAGGCACAGGGTTTGAATCCACCAGTTTCTCAGTGGAAGAATGATGGGTAATTTCCTCCCATGCAATTAACTGCCTCTGAAAACCTGCTGGAGGGTCAGCTATGGGTCAATTCTGATTTGATGGCATACAACAACAACAAAAATGCCCATACCCTGATCCTTGGCAGCCTGTAAGTAGGCTCTGTTACATGATGGCACGAGGGAATTAAGGTTGCAGATGGAATTTGAGGTTCTAATCGGTTGACTTTAAAGTCTGGCGAGCATGAGGGGCTGTTCAAGTGCTCCCAGTCCTCACAGAGATTCTTACAAGCGAAGGAGCTGTGACGATAGAAAGAATGTCAGATCCTGGACAGCCTACTTTGAAGGAGCCAGAGGCTACAACCCAAGGCCTGTGGGCGGCCCCAGAGTCTGCAAAAAGGCCCAGAGGCCAGGGAACAGGTTCTCCTGAGAGTGAGTGGAGGGAGGCAGCCCTATTGACGACGGCCCCAGTGGCATGAGGGTTATCTTCTGTGGGTTACCTTCTGCACTCCAGACAACATGCTAATAAGTCTGTGTGCTGTTTTCAGCCACCAAGTTTGAGGTTGTCTATGCAATAAGAAATGAACGCAGGTAGATTTCAGACTTTTCCCCCTGAGCATTCTCAGTGCAGGGCCAAACCCTGGTGGCACCGAGGATAAGTGCCTGTTAACCAGAAGGCTGGCAGTGTGAACCCACCAGCTGTTTCCTCACCACCATCTAGGGCACAGGGCTGACAAGACCACAACTAAATGAGGATTCATATCAGGTTACGGTCCAAACTTTTGAACTAAAAAAAAATGCTACCGTTGCTATTCAGCCTCCCGATTCAGAGGAGGCTCAGTCATTGGGCCAGACCGGGGCCTCACAGAACCCCGAGAGAATGCTGACAGAAATCCAGAGACCGCCAGTGGATGAGGTGATGCTCACACCCCCCGCAGCACTGCATTGCCTGAAATTCGTGTTTATAAAACAAGATTCTATTTGCTGAGATGGGCCATGTGTGAAGCCAGGGTATGTCAGGGGCCAGGCTGACCAGACCACCCTGCAGTGCCAGCAGTGCCCAATTCCTCTGCCTGGCCAGGTCGCAAGCCACTCAGGCCAGTTGAAGCTGAACTCCCCACCTCCCTGTCCTGAAGTCTGATGCCTTAGCCAGAGCCTGGACAGCCTGGGGTGCTGAGGGGCAAGTCCTGGAAGACATTTAGTCTGGGTTAGAGACAGGACAAAAGACAGTGGATAAACCTCAGCCTCCTTGTTGCCAGCCCCGAGCCTCACCCACCCTGAGGTTCAATGTGCCCCCAGCAGCCGAGGCCACCACCCCCACCATGATCACACACCGGGCCTGACTCAGCCCTTCCTTCCCCTCCCAGCCCCTTCTTCCTGGAAATTGTCCTGTCAGTGGCCCCAGGGGGCTGGAGTCGGAAGTCCTCTCCCCATGCTGGCTGAGAAGGATAAGGGGAGGGACACTCTTTTCCCCAGGAGCCCGTTCTGCATGACCCTATCCACTCAAGTGTCCCAGAGACTGAGCAACAGGTGGATGGCAGGCGGGGAGTGAGGGATGGGGGTTTGAGAATCTTGAGTTCTCCTTTCTGGGTCGCTGGTGTCAGGGAGCTGGGAAGGAGCGCCTTCTGCCTCAGGACCTCCTGGCACCCAGCCGGGGTCAGCTGGGTTGAAGTTTTCCTTGATTGTTCCTCGCTTCCTTCCTCCACTGTGTTGCTGCCAGCTCCAGCCTTGCCCTCTCCACTCCTCACCCCATGGGCTCCTTTTCTAGATCAGAGGTTACCCTGCCTCTGTCGAGGACTTCTCCATGGGAGTTGGGGTGTCAGGGCCTTGTTGGGGCCTTTCCTTTGGTTCTGGCTTTGGCTCTGAGCCCAGGGTCATGGGGGTTTCCAAACTGGTGACAGCTCTGTCCTAACAGGGACTGGCCCAGACACTTCCTCCCAGAGGCTGCTGGGAGTGTTCTTGCCCCATGGCGGTCACGCTGGCCATGGGAACAAACTGTGGTGCTGGCAGAAGCCGCCTTCATCACTTCCTACCCTTCAAGGCACCTGCTGCCCATTTTCTCTTCCTAGATTTGCAAAAATCCACCTTTGCATCTGTGACTCTATCTACCCCATGCCTAGGGCTGGGCACAGGTATTCTGGAGGAAAACAGATAAGCTGTTCTAAAATGGCACAATCAGCTCCGTCACAGAAGTCCTTGAGGGCAGAACCACCTCTAATTCATTTACAGACTCCAAAATTCACCCACAGACTCCAAAATAGCACAAGGAGAGGCAAATGGAAGGAGCCAAAAGCATGGATCACAATGACACTGTGCTTCTGGGTCCAGGGATATCTGAGAAAAGCACTGAAGATCTGCGGACTGCCAAAAGAGATCTCTCTCTCTCTCTCTCTCTCTCTCTCTGTAATCTTGGAGAAAGTGCAGCCAGAGTTCTCTTTGGATGCAAGGACGGCGAAGCTGCTTCTCCCATTCTTTGGCATGTTGCTGGGAGAGGCTATTCCTTGGAGAAGGACATCATGCTTGGAAGGGTGAGGGGGATGGCGAAAGAGAGAGCAAGATCCTCAACCAGGTGGAATGACACATGGCTGCAGCAGTAGGCTTGAGTGTGTCAGAGATTATGAGATTGACAGTGTCTGTTGTTCATAGAACTTGACACGACAACACTTAACAACAGTGAGGTGGTGGAAAACATTATGGCTTGAGTCAAGCCCACAGTAACCTTTAAAACAGTATCTTGACAGCAGATTTACCCAATGTGTTATGTAATTTGATTTCTTCTATGGGAGCTGATTGCAGATCTAAGTAAAATGAAAGTCTTGACAAGATCAATCTTTTCTCATTTATCATGATTCTGCTTATTGGTTCATTTTGAGGATTTTTGTTTTCTTGATGATGCATAATCCATACTGAAGATGATAGCTGAGTTTCATCAACAAGTGCTTCTTTGTATTCTGTAAAAGTAGAATTGAGTAATCTGCATATTTCAGGTTGTTAATGAGTCTTCTTGTAATTTGGGTGCTACATTCTTCTTCACAGATGCCAGTTTCTCTGATTATTCAGCGTACAGATCGGCCAAGCGTGGTGAAAGGCTACAACCATGATGCACACCTTTCCTGCTTTTAAACCATGCACTGTCCCCTTGTTCTGTTTAAATAGCTGTTCCATATTCTATTTGCTGGGATTTTTGCATCTATATTCATGAAATTGTGTTCCATAGGCTACATACAGGTTTCACATGAGGAAAACTAAATGTTCTACAATTTCCATTCTTTGCATTGCTGTCTATCATCTGGTATGATCCACAGAGTTGAATGTGTCACCGTTAATCAATAGAACATAAGAAAATATCTTTCTGGCATTCTCTGCTTTTAGCCAAGATGCATCTGATGCCAGTGTTTTTTGCTTCATGCAATTGGAGGGCTGCATCACTTGCCATTGAGAACCTTTCCCATGACAAGTTAGAAGCAATGATTTAGTAAGTATGGCCCCTGCAGTCATGGTCATTGTAACTTCCAACTCATATGTAAATGAGGTGTTTGGGACCCACCAAGAGATACCACACAGGTATCAACAACAACATTACAAACAACATTAACAAACAAAAATGTGTCTCTTACAGTTTAGAAGGCTAAAAATGCAGGTCAAGGAGACCAGCTCCAGGGGAGGCCCTCTCTGCTGCTGGTGAAGGAGCACCCATGTCCTCTGTATGCTTGGATTCCCTGGAAACGTCAATGTGCTCTGTCTTTCCCATGTGTCAGGGAGTTTTGTTGCAAAGGGAACCTGGTCCAAAAAGATATCCCCAATCCTAGTGAGCATTTCTTGGTGGTAATAAGAGCCTCCTCATCCCCTGCCTTCCACCTCCCTCCACCACATCCTGTAAAACTTCCTGTCTTATTAGAGCTGGGCTGGAATTGGGGAGTGTTGCCTTCCGACCTTCATCCTTTTACAATTATTTGGATTAACAGATCATGGAGATCATCACATAGCTTCCGTGTTATGCCCTTATATACATGTATTTTCGGTAGAACACAATTTAATCAACAACAGAGAGCTTGTGAATAATATAAGGGTTGGGATGCGACATGCAAATAAGGTGTCTGGAACAGTATCAAGGGGATTTGTCAGTTTTGCCATGTCATTTACAATCAGCTTGTGTGGGAAGCCTCTGTGTGTGCAAACAGGATTTGGTGGACTGGCCTTTGTATTTAAAAGTTGGTTAGGCCCTTAGGCCTGAAGCCTCCTTCCCCTTCCCAGCCTGCTATTGATCATGTTTAGAGAGAACATTGTTCTAAGTGGTGCAGCACTTCTCTGTCAGTTTGCTGTACTCTGATTACTTGGGGTTGCTGTGATACTGAAATCTTTGCCACTCATGTTTCAAATTTCAAAAGGGTTTCCCATCATGGACAAGTTTTGGTGTAGCTCCCTGATTAAGAGAGTCTAGAAAGCAGGATGGGCCATCTACTTCCTAAATAGACAGCTTTTAAAAATCCTGTGAACCTTAAACAAAGAGGATACTTATAGTAGTGTAGTGGTAGAGTCCAGATTGGAAGTCAGTTGAAATGAGAACGTGGTGACTGCTGCAATAAGCTCATGTGTGTCAGGAAGTGTGAGGATGGTACAGGACAGGACTAGGTTCAGATCTTTTGTTCATAGGGTCACTATGAGTCGTACTTGACTCAATGTTACCTAACAACAACAACAAAAACAACAAGAAGCCTTAAAAAAAGGACCAATAAGCAGCATCAAGATAAATGGAGAAAAGATTGACGTTGCCAAAGATTTCATTCCCCCCCTTCTCTTCAAGTATTTAATTTTATGAGCCAGAGTTAATACCCATGGAAATAGCAATGAAGAAATCAAAAGACATATTTCATTGAGCAAACCTCTTCCCAGGACTTCTTAAAAATGCTGAAGAATGAAGATGTCACTTTAAAGACTAAGGTGTGCCTGACCCAAGCTACAGTATTTTTAATTGCTTCATATACATGTAAAAGCTGGAAAATAAGGAAGGTAAAGGGAAGAAAAAGTAATGCCTTTGAATTATAGTGTTGGTAAAAAATATTGAATATCCCAGGGATTGCCAGAAGAACAAACCAGCCTGTCTTGGAAGAAGTGGAATCTGAGTACTCCTTAGAAACAAAGATGTGAGACCTTCTCCCATATTTGAGGCCTGCATGTTATCAGGAGGGGCCAGTGCCTGGAGAAGGACATTTTGTTTGGAATAGTGAAAGGTCAGCAAAATAAAGAAAGATTCACACAGTGGTTGCAGCACAAGTTTCAATAGCCTCTCACTTCACTAGAACATTCCCATTACTGCAGTGGTCTGGAACCGAACCCACAACATCTCCAAGACATGCTGCTTTATACCTTATAGTCAGAACTGACCCATGGCTGATCCTCCAGCAGGTTTTCAAAGGCAGTTACTCGCACAGGAGGAGATTGCCCATCCTTCTCCATGTGGAGCAGGTGGTGACCTCGAACCGCGTGCTTTCAGGATTGCAGTGCAGTTTCTTGCCACTAGGCCACCAGAGCTCAGGCATGCCTATTGTTTTAATTTTTGTTTTCCTCATGGAAGCTCTGGTGGCATATCTATCAGTATGTGAGCTGCACTGCTAAAAGGGATGCTTCTCTGGCTCTTTGAATCCCGGAGAAAGATAGGTGATCACCTCCGTGCAATTTACACCCTTTCAAAAACCTGCTACGCCAGTTATGAGCCTATTCCTACCGCATGGCAATGACTTTGAGGAGGATGGGAAATACGATTAGTCATCTTTTCACAAACTCGAGACATTTCTCGGTGGTGTTGAGAACACACTCAGCAGAACCAGAACGTAGATCAAGTTAACGGCTGCTTCATCTGCAGCTCAGGGACTGGGGTTACATTCTTGGAGTTGCACAAACATTCTCACCCTCTGTTTCCTCGCAGTGACATCAACTCAGCTTCCTATCTAAGCTCTGAGTCGTAGTCCGTTTGATCTCCAGTTGGTAGTTTGAATTTCCTTTTTGGTAAACCAGATGCAGAACTGAGCAGAGGAGTCGCACCTGCAGTTTCTGAGAGCTGGAGGTGGGTCCGACGAGGGGCAGAGGTCACTCTGGGGGGAGCTGAGTCAGGAGAGACGCATAATACGGGTTTACACTCTGGGGGTGAGATTGGTCAGCAGAAGTTAGAGATGGGGACAGTGAGGGGAAAGATTGGCACTTGGTGAGGGGTGGCCGTGAAGGTCCATGGTCTAATTCCAGGTTACGGCTTTAGTGACGGCGAGAGGGAGGACAATGACGTCATCAAGCAAGAGGGAGAACTGGGGGTGTAGACAACTTGGACACCCTACCTGCTCAGACTCCAGGGCTGCCCTAGCCAAGTGAGGCCCTTCAGCTTCTCAGCCACACCCAGTCACCAGGACCGGGGACATTTCCAGCGCAGTCACCTCCTCCTAGTTGACGTCAAGTCCCCTGTGGTTTCCTCTTGAACTCTGAAGCTCTATCCTCATTTGTGTTGTGATTGTCCCCACAGAAGTCATTGTCTCCTCAGTGTGTGGACCACACAGCAGGGGCTCAGTGAATGTGGATTAATGAATGAACCAGTGGAGGAGGCAGGATTACAGGGCACAGCATGAAGGGGGCAAATGAGAGGACTCAGCAAGTCAGAGAGCTTCTCGGAGACACACAGCTACAGCTCTCGCTGCTCCCAGCCCTTGCCCTCTTTCTAGCCCCCTCTCCTCTCCTCTCCTCACCTCTCCCTCCCTCCCTTCTCCTCTCTCTTTCTGACACCCCTTCTCTCCCTTGCCTGCTGTGTTTTCAATCTGTTTCTCTCTCTGACTTGCTAGACTCTTTGTGAAGGAGCCCTAACGGCGTAGTGCACAATATACTGCACCGCTAACCAAAAGATTGAGAGGGAGCTCTGGTGGCCTAGTGGCAAAGAAGCTGCACTGCTATCCCAAAGGCACACGGTTTGAGGCCACCAGCTGCTCCATTGGAGAAGGCTGGGCAATTTCCTCCTGTACTGTCTCTGAAAACCTGTCAGAGGGTCAGTTATGGGTTGGTTCTGACTCAACGGATACACAACAACAAATCAAAAGATTGAGGGCTCTGGTGGCCTAGTGGTAAGGAGCTGTGCTGCCGACCGAAAGGGACATGGTTCGAATCCATCAGCTTCTCTGTGGTAGAAAGATGAACAATCTCCTCATGTGTGATTTAGTACCTCTGAAAACATGCTGGAGGGTCAGCTATGAGTCACTTCCAACTTGCCTGGGACATAACAACAACCAAATAGTTGAAAGCTCAAATCCAGCAGCAGGTCCGTGGTAGAAAGACAGGGAGCCTCCTCCCTTGAAGATCTGTTTTTGTTGCTAGGTGCCTTGCCGTGGCCTTGTGATCTCGGATGTACTTGAGCCCACTGGCCCCATCCTCCTGAGCTCGAATGTTCTCGAGCCCACTGCGATAGTCACGGTATAAATCCATCTTGGTGAGGGTCCTCTCTTCCTTTGACCTTCCACCTTCTCCTGCGCAATGTCTTTTCCCAAGGACTGGCCCTCTTGACAACAAGCCCAAAGCATATGAGGTGAAGTTTCTCCATCTCTGCCTCTAAGGAGCGCTCTGGCTGCATATCCTCCAAGACAGACTTGTTTGTTCCTTAGGCAGCTCACCTGTTATTCAATACTCCTCACCACAGTTCAAAGGCACCCGTTCCTCTTCGGTCAGCCTTGTTTTGTCCAAGTGAAAGAGAAACAGCCTTGAAGATGGATGGAGGTTTACTACAGAGAACAGACTTGACGAGAGGTGATTTGTTTTGAGGTTTGCTTGTTTGTGGGTTTCTGCTTTGAGTGAAAGCCCTGGAGGGGAACAGCCATTGGGAGAACAGATCTCGGCTCAGAGCAGCCTCTGCTCAAACACCTGAGTGGAACTCTCTCAGGCTTCATTTCCTGCAGATGCTTCTGTGTCACCAGAAAGCATTCCTTTCTTGGGGTCCTGCCATGTGCCGTGTGCTGAGAAGGAAGGAGCTGAAGAGACATCAGTAAACAAGACAGAACCTGCCCTAGGGGAGGGGACTTTCTGAGGGACAAACTTTGGGGAAGGGCATGGCCTGGGATGTGGAGTGCTTTGGGAGCAGGGGGTTGGAAAGTTTTACCTATATGTGTGTTAGTATGCAGTCTTGGTCCTTTTTGTTTTAATCACGCTTATGGTTAAAAAAAAAATCAAACAGGATATGAGTGTAGATGTGATAAATCTTGAGTCCTCTCACTCCTGACTTCTAACCTTTCAACTCTCATCTCCAGTGGCCTCTACTGTTCCCAGAAATAGCTAAAGGGGCAGACAGTTTGGAGGGGCCTGCGGTCCTCAAGGGAAAGCGGGCCTGTGAAGGGCCTGCCTGGAGGGAGTGATGCGGCCTTCTCCCCACAGGCCTGCCCAGCCTGACTGTCACCCTCACATTCCCCAGCTGCCTCTGTGCAAAGGAGAATGGGGAAGGGGGGGGCCCGTGAGGCTCCACAGAGCCCAGGTTCAGGCTCCAGACCTGGGGCTCTTTCCACTCAGAAAGGTGGTGTCTGTTCCCACTCACGGGTGAGCGTCCTCCTTTGAAGTGGCCTTGCTTCTCCCCTGGGTCCAAGGGAGGTGAGCCTGTCACTGGGCTTGACTCCAGTTTCCTTTCCCAGCCCAGAATGTTTCAGATTCGGGAAGATCTGGGAGTAGGCCCTGCTGGACCCTGGTTGGAGGCCTGGGCCCTCAGGGCGTATAGAGTGCACGCTTCAGAGGTCAGCAGGGTCACAGGCTGCAGCTGTCCCTGAGACCTCGGAGGGAGGGCCGGAGGGCCTGTGCCCTGGACAGCTGTAGGGCCCTCAGCTGTCAGGAGGGCGTGCTGTGGGGGAATGTGGGGTCAGAGTTTGAGAAGGAAGGGTGGGGGCTCTGGAACCTGGCCCTGGCTGATCTGGTCTGAGGGCAGCCCCAAGTCTCAGAACTTCCAGAACCCACCTAACAGGAACAGACTGGCCGTTCCGGGGTGGGAAACCCGGCCTGATGGAGGGTAGAGGTGACAGAGTGGACCCGAGTGTTGCTGACCTAGAGTTCCACTCAGGGTGGCCGCGTGAGCACCTTGCAACCTCCAAAATGAAGCACACGCTCTCTGGTCTCCTCAGCTGGAAATCCCAGCGTTCCACTCTTAGGTATATGTCCAAGATAACAAGAAACAGATGTTTAAACAAAAATGAATGCGTGTGTGGATATTCATAACAGCATCATTCATAACAGCTTCAAAGGAGAAACAACACAAATGTCTGTCAACTGAGACTGAATAAGCAAAATGTGGTATTTACCTAAACAATAGAAGAACTGGTAACATGCTTTACTGCTAACCGAAAGGTCCAGGGTTCAAATCCACTTCGCTAGTCTCTCCGAGGGAGAAAGATGGGCTTCCTCTCAAGATTTACAGCCTAGGAAACCTGAAAGAGGGTTGTCTGGAGTTATTGACTGGGTGGCTGTGGGCTTGTTTATCTATTTAATGGACCATCACTCAGCCATAAACAAGAAGGAAATATCGACAGTTGCCATGGTTAAGGAGGAACCTCTGAAATATTATGTTGAGTGGAAGAAGGCAGACACAGAAGACTGTATGTTGTATAATTCTATTTATATGAGCTTTCTAGAACAGGCAACAGAGAGAAAGTAGGCTAGTGCTCACGGCTGGGGGAGGTAGGAACTGGGAGTGATGGCTCGCCACGAGGAGGTGATGGAAACACTTTGGAATCAGTGGTGATGTTTGAACAGCTCCGTGACAACACTAAAGACCACATAATGGTACAATTGTAAATTGTAACTTTCATGGTATGAGAATTACATCTCAACAATGGTTTTTAAAATATTTTTAAAAAAATGTGTCTATAACCCACATCAGTCCAGGCCCTGAGGTCTGTCAGCAACTCTGATCGGAGGTAGATGGCATCTCGGGCAAACTCAGGCACATCCAGAACTGGATCCCAGATGGCTTCACTGAAAAGTCAGAGTCAGGAGAAAGGAAATTGGTACCAAACAAACAAAAAAGAAACGAGGATAAAAAAAAATTAGTCCAATGGCTCTTCCCAGCTCTAAGGGAAGCAGCAGGACCAGGTCGGGCGACCCCAGCAGAAGGTCAAGGGAAAGGAAACGCCAGGCCTGAGGTGGCTGCAGAAGCAGAGCTGGCCAGTGTGGCTGGAGGAGCACGTCCAGCCCAGCCTTGCCCACCCTTGTGCCTCTTATCCCTCACAATAGCAGCTCAGCTCTTGGCATCCACTGGGGTTCCCACGCGAGTGAGCTATTAGGGGCTTTTGTTCCCTTGGCCACTCTTCTCAGACCCTTCCAAGGACAAGGCCTGCCTCCAAAAAGGGCAGCACACAAGGGATCAAGTGAGGGGCAGTGACTCGGGAGAGGTGACATCCTGGGGTCGAGGGGTGGAAGACAAACCCCAGGCAATAGTCCAGGGACTGCTTCCCTCAGAAGGCCTGGCCCCCCTTGACTTGTGTCATGTGGGGTGTGGCAGTGATTACAGAATGCGGCCCTTCGGGCCATGTCCACTGACCTTGAATGGGACTATGCAAATAAGATGCTTGTGGCTCACCCACGGGATTGGCCAGCTTCCTGCTAATGCAAATTAGGTGTATGGACCTGTGATGACTAAGGCTATGGGTCTGCTTGGTCATGACATGTTTTCAGTGGCTTGGCAGTTATGTCATGATGTAGTCATCTTCTATTTTGTAATCTAAAATTGTCCTCGATCTTGTGACTTGGAAGCTCTGGTGGTGTCGTCTCTAGTGAACTACATTGCAACCTAAAGCCTATGCCCTTTGGTGGTTCGAATCCATCAGCTCCGAGGGAGAAAGATGAGCAATCTCCTCCCCAGCGATTTATAGCCTCAGAAAAAACACTGGAGGGTCGGCTGTGAGTTGGTTCTGACTTGATGGAGATCAGGGATTTGTCTTTACGCTTGTGCCAATGGTCCCATTTGGGAAGGACCAACCCCTTGGCATGGTGACTGCTGTAATGGATTTAGTGTCGGAAGCGTGAGGATGGCACAGGATAGGCCAGGGTTCACACCTGTTCACAGGGTCACTGTGAGTCGTATCCAACTTGATGGCGCCTAGCAACAACAGTCCATTAAGGAAGGAGGCAGAACAGGACATACCCTGACTTACCTTAATGGAGCCATCACCTTAGTACTGACTCAGTATCTTTACTCTGTTACTAATCTTCATTCCTTGTACCATGTCACTCCAATAGCGAAGTTTCCCTGAAGACCCCTGGTGAGATGGACTGCTAACAGTGCCTGCAACAAGGTAATGGGCTCAAACGTGTCAGAGATGATGGTGCAGGAAAAGACGGGGCTCAGGTCTGTTGTTCATAGGGGTGCTATGAGTTGTACACAACTTGATGGCACCTGAAAACTACCACCACCACCACCGCCACCTTGAAGAGACAGTCTATATCCAACATACATATGAGAACTCTGGCTCTGGGTCCTGCACCATGACCTCCAGTGCTTGAGCCAGGAGCCTGTCACCTGACCTGCCGATCCGGGTTCATCAGCTCCTGCGACAGTGTGTTAAGAGGCCTCCAGCCTGACACCTGACCATGGATTTAGGACTTGACAGTATCTTCAACTACAACTCTGAACCCAGAGGTGGCAGGCAGAGGGGGAAGAATCCATGTCAGAGATGGTGAGTGTTCTAACACCTTGGAAATGCTAGATAGGTACTTGGGACATCTTTAACCTCTGACTCCTAGGAACCAGCCTTAGGTTAATCCTTGTTTATTTATTTATTTATTTATTTTTAATTTTGTGTGTGTACCGTCAAATCGGATCTGACTGGTACAGGAGGAGATTGCCCCTCCTTCTCCAGCAGGGCATCTGGTGGATTCGAACTGCGTTATCTCTGGGATTGCAGTGCAGCTTCTTGACAGTAGGCCACCAGAGCTCCCCTAGGCTAATCCTTCTTAAAGCAATTATACATATAACGACCAAGTAAGGAAGGATTCTACCCTAGGGGACGCTTAGGTAACACCTAAGGGGTGGGAGCCAGGAGTCCAAGGGTCTCCCTTAGTCTCAAAGCACAAGGGCCCGGGGCCAGCAGGAGCAGGAAGCTGGACAAGATCTCAGTAGAGTCAGGTACAGTCACTCAGCACCAATTTCCTGACAAGAGTGAAAGGGGCCTGTCTGGTGGCACAGGGGGGCGTGCCTGCCAGCCTGGCCTGTGAAGGGCTTTGCATCCTGCTTTCTGTCTGAATTTTGCATGATAGCACTGCTCCTCCTAGACCATTTCCAACAGTTGCCAATGGCAACCAGGCAACTCCCATTATCTGTGGCTTTGTTCCAGGCTGGGTGGCAGCCTTTCCCCTCTCTTCTTGCAAAAGTCCACCCAAGTAGGATGCACATCTGTGCTTCCCCCCCAGCTGCTGGACCCCATTCACGAAGGTTCTGGCCCTTGCCAAGTGGGGTCTAAGGTGCTACCTCCCTCACTCCTTCAAAGGCATTGGAAACCCCACTGTTTGCACTCAAGAGCCACTGGTGGGCTCCCCTGGGGGACCCTCAGCTGAGCCTGGCTTATGTGGCTGCAGGATGGGAGCTGATCTCTCAGGCCTGGGCGGGCCAGAACTGATACCAAACGTGGTAGTGACCCAAGTGAAGCTCTGCAACGGGCAAGTGGAGAGGGTCTGGGCTCCATAGGGCCATCTCCAGAATGGTGTGGGCCACTGTCCCTTGGTGAGGCTGGAGGCTGTTGGGAGGCATAGCCAGGGGTGGGGAGAAATATCTCTGCCCTGTCAGGGCTGGAGGCAGCTATAAAGAAGTCAAATAGAAGAGCAGTGTCTGAGGTTCTGAGTCACAGACCAGTTTCATCCAGGCCTGCTCTGACCACCCAGCTTGATTCCTGATGAAGAGGAGGCTGGGAGGCAGAGGCTGGACGCTGTGTGGTAACCTCTGAGTCAGGACCCAGGCATCATGCACCGCCTTGTGCCCCTTGAGCTGACAGCTAGGGCTCCTGATCTTCACACGGCGTGTGTGGCCGGGTCGCCTGTGGCTTATGACGGAAACCGACTCGGTCAGTGCCAGCCTGTCTCAAAGGCACCAGTGCACAAGTGGACTGAGCTGGGAACCCCAAGGGCCAGTCCTTGTCCAAGCGTCCTGGCTCCAGGCTAGCTCCCCGCTGCGGACAACTTGGAATCCAGCTTTGGAACAGCTCTGAGGCCTTCTCTCCAGATGGTGGGGTCAGGCCAGGACCACAGCACACATGTGGGGGCCGCTTGGGGAGGCCGGGCAAGCAGCCAGAAGCTCACTCCACAGGCCAGCCCCTCGGCCGGAGTCCAGCGCACCTCCTGTCAGATGCCATCTGCTCCCTGGAGCTGCCTGAGGAGGGCTGGGTCCACCGGGGTGATGGCTGACAGGGCAGTGAGACTGTGCTCTACCTTCTGGGGAACGTCAAGCAAGGAACATTCAGGAAGAAGGAAGAGTGGAAGAAACTACACACTCAGAATGTGGTTTTATTTCTCCAAAAGTTAGTCCTGCGTTTGATGCACATGGGAAGGGCACCAGGCCGCTGGTCCCCCCTTGGCCTTGGAGTCACTGAGAAACGACCACTGGTGGCCAGCTGCACACGGTCGTCCAGGCGCGGGCCCACAGCCCTTGCTCCACACTGGCTGCTTCTTTCTCTCTTGTCTGCAGGTCTGGAACTGATGCCTCCTGGGGGCTCAGACGTCTGCGAGGGCCACACGCTCAGATCCTGACCACCTGGACAGCGACACACGGACTCTGCCTGTTGTCTCCACCTGCCGGCTGTCTCTTGAGGTAGAGTCGACCAAAGGTGCCCCCCACCTGCCCTTTGGTGAGGCGCCCAGGGTTCACACAGACACAGCCGAGGACGTCCTGGGGAGGAGAGCAGAGGCCAACATTAACTGGGGGCCAATATCCTTATGTGACAAAGTCGGATAATGGTGAGATCTCAGAGAGGATCCTCTGAACGGGAATAAGGCAATTAAACATATTTTAAGTCAAACTGGCCACCCTGACGTGAACTCAGCCTTCTGTATCTCTGGAGCACAATGAAGAATGAGGTGACCTGGCACGAGGGCCGTCAGCCCAAGGGGAGGCACCTAATCCCAGCAACGGGGTCTTGGGGTGGAGGAGGGTGCTGGGAGCCCCAAACCAGGAGCCTCTTCCAAGGGGTCACAGCTGAGCCCACCCAGAGTCACAGCAACGGCTGGGGGTGGACCCACTGACTGGGGTCCCAAGGCTGGGTGGACGGAGACCAGGAGGGCACTGGGTAGCTCCATTTGCGCATTTCACGGGCAGATTTGTCTAGTCCCACCCAGTGCTGGGCTAGGAGACTCCGCCGCTGTCAGCAGAGCCCTGAAGAGCAAGCACTGGGGGACCTAGAAGTAAACCAGAGATGATTCCGGAAAAAGTAACACGTTCAAACCTACCTTCACAAAATACCTCAGCTCTGATGGGATTATGAGGACGTCAGGGGTGACAGGCAGCTGGGCGTAGGCATAGAAGTGCTCGTAGTCAATGGCCATGTCCTCCTGAGGAGGGTAGAGTGGGTAGTAGCTACAGGGACAGAAACAGTCAAGCGGTCAACAGCTGCTAACCCAGGGACGGGCCCCAGATCCCCTCCACGTTCTCTATCTGCTCGAGGTGGCACAGAAGGCAGCCTTGGCACCACAGGGTGACGCTCCCTGACCTCCACGTTCCTCACAGCTTAGCTCTGTGACCCCAAAGTCATCTCTTGGTGGGGGGCAGGCCATCCCAGCAGGGAGCTCACCTCCGCTGGGTCAGGACGTGTCTGAGTATGCGGCTGAATCTGTCTGAGGTTCCAGAACTGGGGACAGAAGAAAAGCAACACATGGAACAAACACAGAACCTGGATTTCCCCGCTCCTGCCTCCTCACAGGGAGGAACAAAGGGTTTAGTAAACTAGACAGAAGCTGAGCGGCCGAGGGGCAGCAGTAACGGCAAAGACCCTCCCATCAGTTTCTCCATTTGTTCCCGTGCAAGAAGGGAGGCAGGAACCCTGGGTGGAGGACAGAAAGACTGTGAAAGGTCCTTAGCCAGTCTGTACCACCGGGAGTCGAGCATGCAGCCGGGACCAGGCCTCTCATCCACTCTCACCCACAGCCAACATACACCCAGCTCAACGAACACGTGAACTGCTCTGAACTCTCCCTCCCTTGTCAGTGGGATGGAGGAAACTTTTCTAGTACATCCCCAGGCCACTATTCCCTTTGAAGGACATTTGATTAAGCCACAAACGTTGCATTTGTTGAAGTCACATGTTTGGGATGTGAAGATGGCACCACAGGAAAGTGTGCAGAGAACAAGCATGACTACAGCGTAAGGACAAAGACAGAATATGTGTCCTTAGGAGTCTTCCACTGTGTGGACCAGCAGTGACAGAAATGCATTCATCAACCACGTCCACTGGGCACAGACAGCCCAAGGACATGGCGTGAAATGCTGCTGGTCCCGCCTGCTCCAGTGACTCAAAACTCAACTTACTGCTGACCAGTCAAAACCGACTCAAAGCTGAGCCTACAGCGGGTTTTCAGAGGCTGTAAACTGCACAGGAGGAGAAGGCCCATCCTCCTGCAGAGCCGCGTGTGCATTTGAACCATGAGTGAAGTGCCACCTCTCAGGCAGCGCCACAGCCCCCAGAGCCCCCCCTCTTGGTCTGGCAGCTCCTGGATGTCCACGGCCCAGCCAAAGCACAAGGTGCAGCCGCTGGGCTGGCGCACGCCTCACCTGCTGATCTCCTCCGACCCCATGTGGAACAGCAGGTCCGTGGACGTCAAGCCAAAGACGGCCCCATTTATGGAGAGGCTGCAGGGATCGGACACGAACTGTACTCGCTGCAATGAGAAGGGGGTGACATGAACACAGATTTTAACAACAAACTTAGGAACTTCCTGTAAAAGTGGAGATTCTCCAAGGGAAGCCAAGCTGATTCACAGCAAAAGCAGCAACACGTCTGCCTGCTGAAGAAACGGTTTGGACTCTGGCTCCAGGCAAGCCTGGAAGGGCGGCCCCATTCTGCACTCAGGGGACAGAGCTGGTCCCCCCAAGGCCTGTCGTGGTTCTGACTGCTGCTGGCTGAGGAGGGCTGCAAGTACCTTTTTGTCTTCTTTGGACAGATCCGTGTAGCTGAAAGGAGGCTGTGGGTAGATGGGCTCGTGGTGCACGTCTCTCAGCGAAGGGACAAACACGAGGTGGGAGCCAGAGCTGGTTTGGAAAGAAAACAAACAAAACAAAGGTGAAAAGTGAACACCCTTGAGTTAGAACAGCTGGACAACAGCCTTACAATGTCAAAGCTGGACAACACAAGGGCCCACTTCCAGGAAGACTTCCAGAATGTTCCTAAGAGTGAGGAGGGTGAAATCTGGCCTCACATATTTTAGGTCTATTGTTAGGAGGGGTCAGTGCCCCGACAAAGACCCGTAATAAGATGGACTGAGGCTGTGGCTGCAGAGTGGACTTTAGAGCTGCAGGATCCGAAGGTGTTTTACTCTGTTGTGTTTACAGTCGCTCTGAGTGCAGCCCAACAACACGAGGCAAAATAAAGGGCCCTGGTGGTGCAGCAGTGAAGTGCTAGCTTGGGAACATATCAGCGGCTCCACAGGAGAAAGACGTGGCTCTCATGGAAAGTGTTCCCAGAAAGGTTGTTGTTGTGTGTCCTTGAGTCAAAGCGACCCAGAGCTGACCTTTCACAGGCAGCACACGGCACAGGAGGAGGTTTCATCTCTCTCCCCCGGAGCAGCTGGGACTTGAACTGCGTGCCTTTGGGATTGTGGCCCCTACACTATGTCACCAGAGCCCCCGTAAAGATTATAGTCTTGCCAACTCATAGGTAGTCCGACTCTGTCCTTCAGGGTTGTGAAGAGCCGGAATCTGCTCGACAGCAACAAGATAAAGCAGGATCTACTTCTGGTGGGCACTGCAGCTGGAGGGCACTCAGATTCGGGGTTACACGCCCAGCTCACCATCGCCCGTGACACTCTTCTTCAACTCAGATCACAGAGAAGAGGGGGAGCCAGAAAACATGGGGTCCCAAGGCACCACAGCCCGAGCCAGTGGGAAGTCAGCATCGTGTCTGACAGACGTCACCCGTGGGCATCGTACACACCTAACGGGCTGAAGAAGCCAGAGCCGAGGGGGGCTCTGCTAGGAGAAGCCAGGCACGCTGCTTGTCTCTCAGTACAGCTCTGTAATTCTGGGATCAAACTGAAGCCTTGGTCAAACACACACACACAGAGGGGGGACCACACTACCAGCTTCTCCCCCCACCCACCCCTCAGAGCAAAGAGATGCCCTGTTTTCAGTTCACAACAGATGAAAAGGAAAGGAACGTTTAGCAGCGACAGTGAAAGCACTGATGACAGCAGATGGCCCCCGTGATGGTGGCAGAAGGAGAGTCTCTAGGGTTACGGCATCTAAGTGCCGGGAAGGGCCATTAACTCCAGGGCCAACTGTCTGTCGTCCTCACCACACAAAGAGCGAGGGAAAGGACCCGGTTGCCTCGGTGCCGGCCGTCCTTGACAGAGGGGCCCCATAGACCAGACCGGCCTCAAGTGTGGCTCTGGGGCATGTTTAAACCTCATCAGGAGGTTTCATCTCTCTCCCCCGGAGCAGCTGGGACTTGAACTGCGTGCCTTTGGGATTGTGGACCCTACACTACGCCACCAGAGCCCCCGTAAAGATTATAGTCTTGCCAACTCATAGGCAGTCCGACTCTGTCCTTCAGGGCAGCAATGGCTGCCTCTCACCACCTGTTTATGACGCTGATGAAAGTGAGAAGAGAAAAAAAAAAAAAAAAAAAAAAAAAAAAGAAAGTGAGAAGAGAGACTTGGGCAGCAGGAAATGAGCACCCGGAGACCAAGCACCTTTGAATATTAACTGTGTTTCCCTTTACGCTGAAAATTTCACAAGAGGACCCTCCGCATCTATGCTCATCAATGTGGGAGCAAGAGTCCGGTCCCAGTGGGGTGCGTGTGGGAGGGATTGGTCTGGACCAGTCAGTGCTCCAGATCTCTGATTCTGAGGGACAAGGGGCCTGAGGTGTAGGCGTCATGACCCAATCGCTTGGAGGCAGTGGGGCTGCAACAGTTAAAGAGGAACTGCCCTCGCACTCCGGGTTATAACTGGCTGCAGGGGGAGGGTGCGGAGAAAATTCCAGCTATGCTCAGCTTGCAGTTCCTGCACCGTGTGGGCGGGGCCTCGGGCGGGCCAAGGGCTCCCCTCGGCCTGTCCTGCCTTCTGCTATCAGCGATATCTGGCATCTCGGCTGCTGAGGGATGAAAACAAGTTCTCTAACTGAGGGGCACTGATCGGCTCTTTTTTGGAAGAGTGGGGCGGCTCCCTCCCGAGGGCCCCTGCTGGCTGTTGATGAAAGTGCCTGGTGGTGCTGGGCACTCATCCGTGGGTGACAATGTCCGGCTTGTTCTTTGTTTACATCACTGCTGCCACTGCCACTTCAGATGGGGAGTAAAAAAAGCCAAGAGTCCAAACTCAAAGCCAAGGCTCCCAGCCCACGCTGCCTAGACCTTGTGCTCCCAGAGAGCAAGGGTGACAGGCGGGGTCCCGAGGAGCAGGGAGATGAGGGCGGGAAGCGTGGACTCAGCCGTGCCTGCCACCGCCCAGCCCAGTCCTTTGACTGAAGCGAGAGTTAGGGGTGCTCTTCTCCTCTGTTTGCTTCTGCACACCCCTCTGCTCGTGTGACGTAGTGTTACAATGAATCAATCCTGGGATCAGTCCTCATGGCTAAGGGATGGAAGATTATACATCTTGTTTTAAAAGCCACCTTTGTTACAGACTTGTTTTGAAAAGCTTAGCCTCAGGAATGTTTGCTTTTTCCGGGCTCAGATACAGGCAGGCGGATCCCAGGAGGGGAAGCGCCAGCACATCCAGGCAGCTTCTCCCAACCCAGAGGAGGCTCTGGTCGACGGGGGAAGGGGATGTCAGCTTCCGGCAGCACTTTCTATTCTGGCTCTGGGCTCTTCCGGGAGCAGGGACTCCTCTCCCAGATTAGAACTGCACGTCTCTGTCATCACTGATGTGAAGGCTCACAGCTCCTTCCATGTGGCGGATGGCAACGATTCAAGGGGCCCACCTCACCTCAGGGGTCACTCTGGTCACTGCTCACTTCGGCGAAGCAAAGGGCAGCACTGACCAGGGCAAGCACCAGGCCTAGCCCTGCATCACTCACACCATGGGATGTTTAGATCCTCAAGAGTGTTGCTGTGTGAGTCACTAGACCCTCTCAGACTCCTCCCAGGAAGATTCCCACAAGTTTATGCAAAAGCAAGTGAGAGAGGGAAGGAAGAAAGGAAGGGGAGAGCCAGGGGATGGGGAGAAAGAAAGTGGAAACATTTTCTTTCAAGCATGTTTAGCTTTGTGTTTTCCAAAGATCTCTCTTGCACTTGAAGTTCAAGAGTTCTAGCCGATTTCTGAAATTCAAAAGAACAAACAGGGCTGACCTATCACTACTTCTGAACAGCTCAGCGTCTTAGTGGGAAAACCCGAGAAGCAAAGGTTTGGCCCAGCGTTCTGGATTCTGACCTTCTGGTCCCTTCGATAATGGTGCGGAGACACTGCTTGAAGACATCCTCAAACGGACTCGTGAGCAGACAGTTCTGGAAGGAAGGAAAGGAGATGCTCTGGGAACCCGTGCTTGGCAATTATTTCAGTTCTGACAGTCATTTACAGACTCTCGGGACCAGCCACCAAGCCAGGGGTGGAGAGGGACAGCAGGGCCCCGTCCTGGGAGCAGAGCTGAGTGTGAGGCAGGAGACAGGTGGGCGGGGTGGGAATGATTCATCTTGGATGTAAGTTATGAGAAAGGCTGAAAGGAAGTGTGTTTTGCAATCTTTTCTGGAGAAATCTGCCTGATAAAAAGCCCAGGACGGCTGGCCCCAACAGTGGGGTGGCGGGGCCCTGTGTCAAAACTCAGAAAACCCTGGCATGAGTCATCAGGAGGAAGGCAGCTGCGAGGGACCTTCCCAGCCCTGCAACCTGTGGCCACTACACCTGGGAGAACTCGTGTGCTTCTGTGTCATATGTCACAAACAAAGGGACACCAGAGGGATCTAGGGATACTCTCCTCCCAATTTCCAGACAGACATGTGTTCTGGTGAACAATCCCTGAATTGATTGTCTCTATATACATGCTACGTTCTACAAGTTTTCTGGATGGCTACGGGGGTGGTTTGAGGAGTGTCTCAGATGCTGGGATAATCTGAAAGGTGACAGTGACACTGAGGCCTCGACTGCATTCGGTGTCACACAGTCCTACCCTCAACCCGTCCCACTCACCTCCACCTGCTCGTGCTTGGCGTCAAGGAACGGTCCAAACTGCACGGAAGCCCGAGGGGGAGAAACAGTGTTAAGCTTCTAGAGGGCCCTTCTGGCACGTGCCCACCTGACCCAGCCTGGCTGTCTGCAGGGCCTGGTGTTAGCAGATGCAGACAGAGCACCATAAGACTGCCCATCATACGGGCCTTATACTGTCTTTTCACACCCAGCAAAGGGAAACACACCTCAGTGCCAGGAGTCGTGCCCTGAACTGGCTGGAGCAAGGAGACAGAGGTGAGAACCCTGGACAGGTGTGAAGGGTGATGCAAAGGATTTAGTGAGGGCTGGTGGACCACATGCACTTCTCCACTCAAAGCCCAAAGTACAGCTGCTGAGCTGATTGGTGGAGACCCTGGAGGACAGAGCAGAACTGCCCATAGAGTCCACGGTCCAAAGTCTTTAGAGCAGACCGCCCCATCTTTCTCCCGAGGAGTAAATGATGGGTTTGAACTATCGACTTTCTGGCTAAAAGTCTAACACTTAACCCACTAAGTCACCAGGGCTGCTTTTGAGAACCCCACTAGGGATGATTTCCCCAGTTTTCTTATAGGTGGCCCCACAAGGGCCTCCTACCAGGATGCAGACATCGGGCCGGTCGTGGTTGATGACAGTGACCAGGTCCAGCAGGGGGTCATATGTGATGCTGTCTGAAGTGGTGTAGGGCCCGCAGGCAATCAGAACCATTCTCTGTTCAAAATCTAAGACAGAAAGGATGCCAAGATCTTGCTTAATAACTGGTATTAGAATGATGGGAGAAGACAGAACACAAATGCGACTGAGTTAAATTCATCAGAAACCTCTTTAGAGGGAACAACTCTGGGACTCACAGATGTAACAGCTCATCCTCATCCTCAAAGACTATTCCCTCAGGTGGCAGAGACAGGCAGATGGGCAGATAATTTCACCCTGGGGGGCCGCAGGCTGAGGTTTTGAGTGGAGTAAATAGTTAGGGCATGGGTGACTAATGTCAAGGATGACAGTTCAAACCCTGGGAAGTAAAGAGTGGTGAACCGCTTCAAAAGGTCACAGCTCTGGGGAGCTCTGGTGGCCTAGTGGTAAGGAGCTGCAACTACAATCCCAGAGGCGCACGGTTCGAATCCACCAGATGCTCTGCAGGGGAAGGAGGGGCAGTCTCCTCCTGTACCAGTCAGATCTGATTTGACGGTACACTCACACAAAAACAAATAAAAAATTAAAAAAAAAAAAAAAAAGGGTCTGAGCTCTGAATTGGCTTGACAGCAACTAACAACAGCTTTGTGTTGACTGATGACTCCGAGCTTTTCCACCGAGGTAGTGGACTGGATTCCTGGGCATTGCATCTGCCGCGGTGTGTGTGTACGGTTGTGTTAGCTGCCTCAAGTTGGCCCTGGCTTCTGAGCCACTCAGCATACACCTGAATGAAGCATTGTCCGGTCACCTGCTACACCCATGACCGGTCAGACAGGACCACGGTGATCTACAGGTTTCAGCAGGGCGTTGCCAGGCCTTTCCTCCTAGTCTACAGGCTCCACTAAAACTTGATCAGCGTCACAGCAATGTGCAAGCACCTGGCAGACGAGGAGATACACAGGAGGTGTTCTGGCTGGAATCTAAATCTGTGTCTCCCACATGGATGGAGAATTCTGCTGTGCGTCAAAACTAGGGAATTAACACTGGTCCATGACTGTCATCTAAACTCCTGACTCTATTTGTCATCCCCTCCAATGTTCTTTTCTCCTCTAGGATCCAAATCAAGATGTCACATTGCATTTGGAGAAATAGTTTTTTCGATCCAGGGCCTCTCAGATCCCCAGGTGTCAAAGGTCCTGGGGGGCACTGTGTCCTCAGGGGTGATCGGAGCCCAGTGCTAGACATCACAGGAGCAAGAAATAATTTTTTAAGCTTTCTATCTCAAAGCAACCTGCAAACACCTGTTAAGCCTTCATCTGTAAATGATAATCTCTGCTGTCAGACCGAGGTGAGCACATCAGCAACGCGCCCCAGGTTCAGACCCTCGGCCTCTGACAAGGGTTTGTGGGACTGCCAGCCTAGTTGTGCCCTCCACCACCCGCCAGTCCACTCTCCTCAGCTTGGACTCCTGAGAGCCCTACTCCGAGCCTTCTTGTCCACCACCCTCAGAGCTGGCAAAAAAAATCTGTTAAACTAAAACTTACCTCCATCATCTTCTTCAGTGGGCTGATGAAAGGGAAGTGGTACTCCCTTAAAAAGAGAAAAGCCATACTGAGGTCAACTGCCTAACCTCACCTTTGGGGAGAGGGGTGGGTGCATGAAACAGTGGGAAGGGGAGGGCTAAGTGTCTTGCAAACTCAAGCTCATGGGCCATAGTCTAGACTGATCCAAGTGACAGAGCGACAAAGCAGCACATATAACGGGAAGTCGCAGCTGTTGTTAATGCCATCAAATTAACAGAACTCATAGCAAGCCCATGTAACAGGGCAGGCCGGCCCGACGGTGTCCTAGGCAGCTTCCACAGGCAGGAGCCCTGGTGGACCATGTGTAACAATGGTTTGCTGCTGGGAAGTTGGCAGTTCGAATCCATCAGCCTCTCTAGGGAAGAAGGATGGGTAGTCCCCCCCCTGGAAACCCAAGGGGCAGTTGACAGGCCTTGGAATTGACCGATGGCAGTGGGCTAGGGTTATTTTTTATGGCAGATTGCAGATCTTTCTCCTTTGAAATGGCTCTGAGTGTGTTCAAACTACCAAATTGTTGATCAGCAGACAAACTCTTAACCCTCTACACCACCTGGGCTCCGTAAGAAGTCACTGAGCAAAGGGTGGGAGCAGAACAGATGCCTGGATGCTCTGAGCAAGGCTGGGAGCAAAGTTCTCCTCACACTTTTAAAATCTTGGATTACTGCCTAGATCTGGCCGGCACGTTGGGGTTTGCGAGGCAAATCTAGTTGAAGCTCACTTTTATAAATAAACTTTTATAGGAACATATCCACCCTCGTTTACGGATGGGTTGTTGACGGCTGCTGTTGTGTTACCATGGCAGAGGTCAATGACTGTGATAGAGACTGTCAGACACACACAGGCTCAAACATTCATGAGAATCCCTTGCAGAAAGAAAGGGCTTCCTAACTAGAGGTAAAGCGGTTTGGTCACCATCCTAAGTTTAGAAAGAGCCAGGAGGAAAGGTGGAGTTACCTCGTACAGCTTGGTGGCGACCAGTTTTCTGCCAGTGGGGTTGATTCCCTCCATAATTACAACCTGAGACAAGAAGAAAACACGACAGTTAGAACTGCGGTAGATGAGAGTCTGGAAGGCATTACTGTGACATGGTCAAAACTACTCCCCAGCTAGCGTCTAGTTCTAATTGTAAATGTGGGGCAATCTAGAAAATAAACAGAGGCTTCTAGTAGTGATGATAATTACACTCTACAGGAATGGCCTCATCTTCACAGTAATCCAATGAGGTAAGAATTATTAGCTCCATTCTACAGATGAGAACAGAGTGGCTTCGAGAGGCGCAGTAACCTGCCCGCAATTCCATGATGGGTAGAGACGGCATTCTAACCTGGGCAGCAGGCCCGGGCCCGGCTCAGTGCACACAGGCCAGGAGGCAGGCCCGGTCACGGCGTGCGCCAGGTCGAGCGTGTTAGCATGGCCAGCACAGAGCGATCGCAGGAGCAGCGGCCTCACCACAAAGGGCCTGTTCTGAGGGCCGAGCTCCATCCGCTCTGTAACGTAAACCACACACTCCCATCCAGTAGATGGGACTCGATCTTACCTGTCCAGGAAATAGAGAGTATTCTTTGAGCTCTGATAAATCCACCGGGATCTGAGCACCTGAGGAATGCTCCCGGTCTCCCTCCAGGATCACGGACTTGGAGTTGAGCTTGCCGTTGCTATCACAGCCAATCTGGCCCAGCAGGGTGACCGGCTCCTGTGCAGAGGGGTGCATGTGAGAACAGGAAAGCGAACAACGAGGCCACAGGGTGACTGGAAAACCAACGCCAACAAGGGCTAACCCTTCCTGGAAGCTTCAGACCCCAAGAAGCCCCTGCACGTCGCTGTTTCTCAGGGTCAGAGCTCTTGAAGGATGCTGAGGTAGCTCGTCCACCCACCCACAATGCCTGAGTCCCTGCCAGGCACTGCCCCAGTGTGGGCCTCTCAAGTACACGTCCCAACCCCTAGGGCCATGCACCCCATCTCTGGGCAGCTATAACTGTTAGTAACCCCAAAGCAACTCACTGTATCACAGTGATTCCGACTACAGCGGTCCACCCCACAGGCAGAGCAGAACCACCGTGTAGGGAGGGCTTCTGAGGCTGTGTGTTGTTGGGGAACACATTGTCTCACCCCCGGAATAGAAGGTGGTGGGTTTGAACTGCTGATCATTTGGTTAGCAGTCCAACACATAATCTGTAGCATCACTCGGGCCCCCTAGAGGTTAATAACAGCTAACACTTGCTGAGCTTATGAAGCACTAGACACCGATCTATAGCTCATCTAACCCCACAGTAACCCCAAGTGGACAGGGCAGACTCAGGGTTACAGAGATCTCTTCCTGTCTTTCAGATGAATTTACAGGCAAGTTACAACAGGTGCACACAGTTCTCAGGTGGCCTTACTTTGTGCTGTTTGTGACTCATAGCGACCCTATGTACAACAGCCCTGAAACCTGCTCTATCCTGTGCCTACTTTACTGTCTCTGACACACCTACCCCCATTATCCCAGTCACTGTATCAATCCACCTCATCAATGGTCTCCCTCTCTTTCTCCATCCCTCCACCCTCCCATGCATGATGTCCCTCTCCAAGGACTGGTCCCTCCTTGCAACATGCCCAAAGTATGTCAGACGAAGTCCCAGAATCCTTGCCTCCAAGGGGCAGCCTGGCTTCACCCTCTCTAGGACAAACCTGTTTGTTCTCTGGCAATCCATGATATATATTCAACACTCTTCTGTGGTACCACAGCTCAAAGGCATCAACTCTCTATCATAGCTAGTTATTGTCTAGCTCTCTGATGCATAGAAAGCAACTGCAAAGACTATGGCCTGGATCAGGCACATCTTACTTTAATGTAAAAAAAAAGTACCCTGTCATGTGTTCCATGTTGAGCTGCTAATGGACATTGAGTGAGGTTTGAATCGATTGCGGCTCCAAAGGAGAGAGCTGAGGCAGGGTCCTGAAAACATGTATAGTCCAGGAACGAGATGGGGGTCACCATGAGGGGCACTGACTCCACTGTAGGAGGTCTGGCTACTGCAAGAAAAGACTCTAAGCCTTCAGGGTTGTTAGGTGTCGTCGGGTACGACTCATAGTGACCCTGTGAACAACAGATCTGAACCCTGACCTGTGTCCTGTGCTGCCCTCATCATTTCCCACACACTCGAGCCCCCTGCGGCAGCCACTTTGTCATTCCACCTGGTCGAGGGTTTTCCTCTCCTTCACTGTCCCTCCACCTTTCTCGGCATGATGTCCCTCTCCAATGAACTTCTAGCAACATGCCCAAAGGATGTGCGACACAGCTTGACCATCCTTGCCTCTGGGAGCACTCTGGCTGCACTTTCTCCAAGACATATCTCTTTGTTCTTTTAGCAGTCCACGGCACTCTCCTCTACCACCACAACCCAAAGGCATCTATTCTTCTGTCATCTTTCTTTACTGACCAGCTATCAGATGTGTGACAGGTGACTGAAAAGACCATGGCTTGAATCAGGTGCACCGTGGTCTTTAAATGACTTAAAAGCCACTGGTGCAGCAAGTGAAGGTGAGGAGGGTTAAAAATTTGTTAGAAATAGGTCTTAGTTCAACTATATCCAAGTTAGGGCAAATTTGTATGTCACTAAGGGGCAAGTACTAGCTGTCACTTTTAGGATTAAGGTGCGCCTGACCCAAACCACGGTAGTTTTAATCACTTCATATGAATGACAAAGTTGGATAATAAGTAGGGAAAACCAAAGAATGAATTCCAAAATGTGGCTTAGCAGAGACGGTGAGTCTCATATGTTGTTGTTAAGTGTCATCAAGTCACTTGAGACTCATAGCGACCCATGTAGGACAGCTCCGAGCCCTGCTCTGTCATGAGCCAGCCTCATCATCTCTGACACACTCACCCGATTACCCCAGTCACCGAATCAATCCATTTCATCCGGAGGCTTCCTCTCTTGCGCTGTCCCTCCACCCTTCCAAGCATGATGTCCCCCTCCAAGGACTGGTCCCTCCTGGCAACATGCCCAAATGTCAGCTGGAGCTTCAAAAATCCTTGTCTCCAAAGAGTAACCCGGTTTCACCCTCTCCAGGATGAACCTATTGGTTCTCCTAGCAGTCCTTGGGATATTCAGTACTCTTCTCCAGCACCACAGCTCAAAGGATCAATTTTCCTTCTACCATCCCTAGTCATTGTCCAGCTTTCTGACACACAGCAAGCCAACTGTGAAGACCATGGCCTGGATCAGGAGGCGCATCTGAGTCTCCAGACTGACACCATTGTCTTCAGTACTCTGGAGGGGTCCCTGACAGCAGATTTCCCCACTGCAATCCATCTTTTGATTTCCTGGCTGCTGGTATCAAGAGGGTTGTTTGTGGAGCTGAGCGAGCTAAAGTGTTAACAATCTCAATCTCTTCACCATCTATCGTGATGCTGCCAACTGGCCCATGGTGAGAATCTTTGTTTTCTTGATGTTGAGCTTCAATCTGCATCAAAGGCTGCAGTCCTTGACCTGTAGCAATACCTCCTACACTTTAGGGCATATTCTCAGACAAGGCCAGTCCCTGGAGAAAGACCCTCAGTGAGACGGGTGATTAGCTGCAGCAATGACGGGCTCAAGCACAGTAGAGATAACGAGGGCGACAGTTGCTATTGGTGCCACGTCAACGGCACCTAATAATAACAACTGTCCGTAAGGTGAGCGTTCAGACCCATGACTGTACCATTATTAGGTCCATTTTCCAGATGAGGAAAAATGAGCAACAGTTTAGGTAAGTTATCTACGGCCAACAGTGGGTGACGCCTTGGTGTAAAGCCCAGAAGTCTGGCTACTGAGCCATGTTCTTCCCACAGGCTACATCGCCTCTTGGCAGGAAGTTCTCTGCTACACGGAGCGGAAATCTCTCCCCCCATGGCTTCCTCCGTCCTATTCCACACCAGGGCTACAGCAAGCAAGTCTAATCTCCTGCCTGACCGTACATCCTTGCCTTCCTTTCACCACCCCGCTACATCTGTCTTTTTGTGACAGTTCTGTCCATCTTCCCCAACTGGTCACTGTTCTCTGAAAGGGAACACATGATAATAAACCCCACTGGCGTCAAGGAGATTCAGACTCACAGCAACACAACAGAACAACACACGGGTTTCCAAAACTCTAAGTCCTGGCGAGCTCTGGTGGCCTAGTGGCAGGAAACTGCACTGCAATCCCAGAGGTGTGTGGTTCAAATCCACCAGATGCTCTGCTGAAGAAGGAGAACAGTCGCCTCCTGTACCAGTCAGATACAATTTGACAGTACACACATAAAAAAAAAAAATAAAACAACAACAACAACAAAACCTCTAAGTCCTGATGGAAGCAGACGACTACGTCTGAATCCCTGGAGTGGCTGCTGACTGACTGACCTTGACCTTGTGGTTAGCAGCTCAACACTTAACCATGAGAGGTGCCTGAGAAACGCAGAACTTTCTTTACATTAAAAAAGAGTCCCAGATATTTCTGTCATCACAGGAGACTAGAGCGAGGGCTGCATGGTGGAGGGGACCTGGGGGAGGGTTTGTAAAACAATGAAAGAATCTTTTCTTTTACTTTTCCATAATTTTTGGACTCATGTACTTATAACTTGTTAGTCAAATTTGTGTCTTCTAGGTTGCAACACCCCCATGATACATCTTCAAGGATATGAACATGTACAGCCAAGCACAATCAATAAGAGTGCATCTGAATTCCAAAATCAATCTCCATAATAGTCTATGTGTTTCCTACTGCCAAAGGGGCCCTTTAGAGTAGTGAGAGAAGATCTTCACCCTGAAACCCACAGCGTCCCTTTTCAGCAGGAAGTAGCTAAGAGAATACGCCATCCCCTTTTCCTTATGACTCAGGGTGAAGTCTCTCTCAGGGAGGAGTGATAGGGAATGGCAAAGGATACACTGACAAAGAAGATTAATCAGAACTGGCTTTGACAAGCACTGTGGCATTTGGACAAGAACAAACTGGGAGGAGGGTAGAGAGAATAGTGCAACAATGAATGAGTGGAAGCCCAAAATCTCTGTAAATGTTTATGAAAATTAATAAAATATAATTATAGAGAAAAAAAAAAAAAAGAGTCCCAGAGAGGGGGCACTGCTGCCTCTGCCCAATTAAACCGAGATGTAAAATGGCGATCGGCAGCATGTGCTCTATATAATAAGAGATCATACGAGGAGGGGCTGCGGTCACTGTCAGGATAACAAGACCCAGCAGCTAGACCTTTGCTGGTGTCCTGACACGTGCAGGATTCTATTGGAGGGAAGCCCCCCGGGGACCGGCTGCCTCACAGCTTCTATCACTAGGGAAACAAGGCTTCACTCTCTGTTCGTGTGCAGGACCCTGGGCCAATGAGGAAAACAACGGTCTCTGATCGTGAAGCCAGGTGCAGACGGCACTTCCAGGTCTCTCTTCAACGCCCCCATCAGAGTGGCTTCTATCAAGATCGCAGCTCTAATTGGAATGTACACAAGCGGACAGAAAGGATGTCTTCTCATCATCGCAATTTACAGACACGTTAATTAGCAAGAACTATTAGTGTGACTCTTACTTGTGCTGGGGCTTGAACAGGGGCGAAAGCCTCGATCTTGTAGTGCTCCTGGAGTTCACTGCCAAGTTCTTCTATCTTACAGGTCAGAACTGAAATCCCAGAGGTGAGAAAGTGATACATTTAAGAAACTTGACTTGTCAAGGAGAGAAAACACAGCAAATTGTGAAGGAGTAAAATCAGTCATTTCAGTGGAGCAGGAAGGTGCTCAGGACATCTGGTCAACTGGCTCAGATTTTTCCAAACAAGCTTCCAGTCAACTGTCTGCTCTCTGGTCTCCCACTGGGCCACAGGAGGTCGTGTGGTGCGGGCCTAGCAACCCCAAGCCTTCTCTTTCCTCAGGTCATCCCTCAGGTCCAGGGGAGGGCCAACCTGGAGGATAGCCTCCCCTTCTCCACAAGAAAGGGGCCATACATGTCTCCCAACTGGACCCCTCTCCTTGGCTTGAGTTTTTATTACTGGGAAATGGTTTTTCTCTAGCAATACAGTGCCGAGTGATGGGACTTGGGAGAATTACTGGTCATAAATTGAACTGGGCCCCCAAAGATATGAGTCAGCTTGGCTAGGTTATGATTTTCAGCGATTTCACACTTAGGTAATGATCTAATTTGCCAGCTATGTAATGATGTAATGACACTCGATGGTGACCAGCCAATCAGTTAGAAGAGGGTTTGGGTGGGACGCGATAATCTTAATCAGGGTGTGGCCCGAGGAGTTTCCCTGCAGAATGACCCACATCATTATATCTATATCTTACTTTCTAAGAGTTAAAGGAGAACAGAGGAGGAGAGAACGGACTGCAGTCAACAGAGAGGCAGGAGGAGACTCTCATGACCCAGGAAAGAAGGATTCCAAGATCGAAGAGCTCCAGGGAACACCAGGCCCAGAGATGCTGAGAGGAGCTGGACTGCACCCCTAGGGCGAAGGGAGGGAAAAAGCCTTTCCCTGAAGCTGGTGACCTGAATTTGAACTTCCAGTTTCCTACACTGTGAGGGAATGCATTTTTGTTAAAACCATCCATTTGTGGCATTTCTGTCACAGCAGGACTAGATAACTAAGACAGAGTTACTTCCTGTCCTTGTACCAGGAGGGACATGGACCATGTGGTGTCCGCAAAGATAAACCTTGAGACTTCATGGTGCCAGCATGGCTTGTCTACTTTCTCCAAAGTCACGCAGGCAGTTTGTACCTATGCGGATTGTCAAAATCAAGGGAGACCAAAAGGAAGGGAGAACAATCACCTTCTCGAATGTCTGGAAGCTTCTGAAACATAAATTTGTAGCTGCTGGTTAGTGGCTTTGGGTCCCCCAAGACCTTCAGGCTGAGGTTCCCAGCCCCGCCTCTCCCGGACCAAGACACTCCCTGCGCTGAGCCAAAGAAGGTGACCACTTCTCCACGGTTACTCCTCGCGCTGTACTTCTGAGAGGGAGTAGCACTAGTGGGAAGGGAAAACAGCAGAATCAGCACTGGGTTCCTATCTGAAGGGAGAGAGGGAGAAGGGAGGTTCTCGTCTGAAAATGGGATGGGAACAAAGACTGGCTAAACGGTCTGTGAATGGAGTTAGCAAAGTGGGGTCTGAAGGGAAGGGGACGCTGAGGGGTAGCAAACATGCTCAGAGAAGTTTTGAGACTGAAACATATTTACAAAGATTGTAGTTACTGTGGCACTAAAACAAAACAAAGGTAAACAAGCCCTCAATTAGCTGCCTTTCTTAAAAACCAAATGTCAAGGACTATTTTCTTTCTCTCCTCATGAATTTTTAGTTCATCAGAGCATCATCTGGGTCTTCAACTGTGGGAAAGCCAAACGTTGATGGATAGGAAATTTCTCAAATTGGAATGTGCCATTACAATTAACTTGTGGGAAAACGAGATGAGATTAAGGAAATTGCCCCTGGAGGGAGGAGAGGCAGGTGAGTTAACTGCTGTTCTCCACAGCTCACCTGGGGACAGGATTTCTCCTCAGTCACTGGAGGCTGAGATGACAAAACCCTTTCAGCACAGGGGCCTGAGTCCTTTGTTGTGTGACACACCTCACAGAGCGGCCTACTTAAAACAGGCTTTGGGTCCTGTGACCTGGAGCAGCTCCCTGCGGGCCAGCCTCTTCCTCCCGCCCCCCCTGCACCAGCCTCTTCCTCCCGCCCCCCCTGCACCAGCCTCTTCCTCCCGCCCGCAGACGAGCTGCAGAAAGCCAGCGTGAGGCCCGAGTACGTCTTCACTGAGGCAGGCTGTTCCTGAGGAATTCACAAGTTACTTTCATTAATTACAAAACCAGTTTCTGACGTCAGCTTTATTAGCGTGTTAGAAAATGACAGGGTGGCAAAGTAGGGCTGCCCTGGCCCCTCCCTGAAGAACTCTGGGGTGCTCACAGGAGGTCAAGGGGTAAACAGGTGTCAGAGGACAGTAGGTTTCTAGAATGGACTGCTGCTTCCGCCTCGCTGAGGGGAAGGATCCCTCTACACTGGGCTTTAAAGACGCCCCTGTAAGTCAAGAAAGTTCATGTCCTCGAGCAGCCTAAGAGCCTCCAAGCAGCAGATCACAAAGGGCCAAATGTCCTGCAGACGCCACAGACTCCCTCCCCGGCTGACTGCACCGCTGCCGTCTCCTCTCTCAGCAGCAGAGTTGGGGGGCCTTAAGCTCCGGTCAGTCCAGATGTGGCTCAAGGTAGTGGCCGTGGCCCTGGGAGTAGGCATCCCCGTCAGAGGTTAACGTTACACCCTCACGAGGCAGCACCTAGAAACCCTTGTGCTCACCAGAACCCGTCCCGCCATGCTCTCTAATACGAGACACACCATTTACGAATTTAATAACCACCCCCACCCGCTCATGATCTCTGTGGAGTTGCGTGCTGTGGGGCAGTGGGCCTGCAACACCCTGTAGGTCAGTGTGGTTTCACAGGGACAGAAAAATGATCGGGAACTAGCTGTAACCTGACCGGAGAAGGATAAACATGTTATGCAACCTTACAAAGATACATGCATTTTTCTTGAAAAGGAAATACTCTGATTTGGGAAAAAAAAGAGAGAAAGAAACCTAGCACCATACAAAACTGACAGGAGCAGGTGAAAATCTTTTTGCCTCAACTGGCAGGGCTACTAAGGCTCCCTGACTTCTGAATAGACGGGTTGTTTTTTACAGAAGCTATCAGTTCCCGATCTAGGAAATGAGCCTAAGAAAAGTGAGTTTCCTTAATTGTTGTACAAAACAGTAATTTTCCACAGGAAGCGGAGGGCAGAGCACTGGGCTTCCCGGTCAGTGTGCTCACTCACCCCGTTCAAGTGGGGACCGGGCACTGGGGACTGCAGAGCCCAATGGGGCACTGGGGACTGCAGAGCCAAGCGGGCACTGGGGACTGCAGAGCCCAACGGGGCACTGGGGACTGCAGAGCCAAGCGGGCACTGGGGACTG
>NW_006400078.1:203530-206622 GCF_000299155.1 Elephantulus edwardii
CGGGCACTGGGGACTGCAGAGCCAGCCGGGCACTGGGGACTGCAGAGCCAGCCGGGCACTGGGGACTGCAGAGCCAGCCTCTGCCAGGCACCCGGGGAGTGGGAAGGGGCTGCCTGGGGGAGCTGACCGAAGTGGAAGCATACCTTGGAGAGAAACTCGAGGGTGAGAGGAGCTGATGGGGGCTTCGCATGGACACATTCCTTTTTGTTAGAGGGGTTTCTGGGGTGGTGATAGAGCGCTTCTGAGAACCCTAGGAACAAAACAGGAAAAAAAGAATTCCAGTCACTTTAGGCCAAGTTGCTAATGACACATACAGTTCCTCAGGAAGGACCTGAGGACCCGGTCAGTTCTCTTCCAAGCACAGTGGCACAAAGATTGTCCCGGCCGCTGTCGGAACCCGGCCTCCTCGGGCAGGCTGGGAAGGCATGGACGTGGGAGCACAGACAACTCTCCCCAGGCAGGACCCCGTGACAGCAGCCTGCCCTGTATTCTCTCACGCTCGTTTCTTCCAACCTCTGCTTTAGAGGACGCCTGAGCTCCCTGATGTCCTGACCTGCCTATGAGAAAGAAGGGATCATGCTATCACTTCTGGCAAAGCTCCTCCTGACTTCTCAGAGCACACGCTGTGGTGCTGCTTGCCAGCCCCTCACAGAAGGTCACTGATGGTTTGTCTTTGTTTTGCTCACCAACAAGAAACTAAAGATATGCCCAGTATGAAACCCACAGCCCAGACTCCACTGTCCCCTGCTCCCTGTCACCTTCCCCACTTCCCCCACGCTGGACCACTTTCTGCTTTTCAGATATGTCAAATGTCCCTCCCCAGGGCCTTTAAGCTCACTGGTCTCTGGCCTGGAACACTCTTCTTGCAGATTTCTCGACTGCTCCGCGCCCCCCTTCCTTCTCTCCCATCCCTGGTCAGAGGGAACCACCAGCCTCAGGCAGCTGCCCTTCCTCTTCCCCTTATTTTCTTCTCCATAGGACTTTCACCATCATCTACTTTATACTTCCACCTCTCTGCTTTTTGTCTGTCTCCCCTCTACAGGAGGACAGGGGGTGACAGGAGACACAAAGTGCTCGCCTGGACTGTGACCAGCTCGGCAGCAGCTCCTCCTGCCCTCGGGCTCCACCTGGCTGCTGAGGGGAGCGGTGCCACCAAACTGTCCACTCGTGGCCACTGAAGCATCATCATTATGTAGCCAGAATCAGAACGAAAACTGGACTTGGGACTGCTCCTGCTGTTACTGCTCTTACACCATCCACTTTTGGTTCTTCTTTTCTAATATTTTTCTATAATAATAATAAAAAATAATAAAAATTGTCACCACTATGATCATAGGTTAAATATTTTATATATGGATTTTCCCATTTTAGAGTTCTCCCCACATCACTGCAATGTGCACCTTAGCAGCTGGGCTATTTTACCAAATTGATGTGTAATTTTTCACACACCTACTTGTCTCTTACTTGGTGTTCAGGCGGCTTGCAATTTGGGGCAATTAAAAGCTGAGAAAGACACTGCATGCAGTTTTCCCCACATGTGGGTCTGCACATTTTCTACAAGGAGAATTACAGGCTCAAAGGACAGAAAGGATTTCATGGCTTTGACAAGTGTTTTCTAACTACTTCCCCCCAAAAGACCTTGTCAACACAGAAGGCCAGAGGCCTGGAGGCTGATGGAGTGGTGCAGAGATTTTAAAAGAGAGAAGGCACTGAACAAACCAGTCGGGCAGCCTCATGGTACGACTCGGCGTGTCAACGCCTCAGCTCCAGCCCCGCTGTCAGGGGCGCAATCACGAGTCCCGTGGACACTGAGGGCACATGTACTCATTTTAATGAGGAATACAGTCACTGAGGGTACCCCATGCCCGTGTCCTCGTGTAAGCACATTCTTGTACCACACAGAAAAACAATTTATTATCAAGGATGCCAGTTCATGAACTTTCCAGAAATAGAAATGCTAAGGGCATAGAAGCATCACATCCTCAGGCTATAAAAGTCTCGTGGAGGACAAGTCATGTGGAAAATCAGGTTTGAAGCAGAAGATTGAGGGTGAGTGTGGATGCAGAATGGCTGACAGTCGTAAAGGCAAATATTTAATAGTGGTTAGCAAGGGCCATCGTCGGCGTCTCCTCCCCAGGAGAATGCATCCGTCCTGTCCCCAGGACCTGCCAAGAGTGGGCACCCTCACCTGGCATCGTCAGGATGGGAAAGGCCGAGGCCTGGCACCAGGACTCTTTCTTACACAAGGCCTAACGATGAACAAGCATTTCCACGCGGACAGGTTCTGTTCTAAGCACCGCACTCACTTCTATCCCAGAGGCACTGTGTTTCCCCTGAGTGCTTCACATTTCAGTCCAACTTCCTCAGCTCTGGACCCATGCTTAGAAACTTTGCTTCATATAGAAACTCTGATTCATAAATGAGCTGCCTGAGCACTTTCACAGCAGGAATGGAGCGTCCAACAAGAATTTAGCCATTGGAAGAGGACAAGCCTTGATAACCCACTGCTGCTGAGTTGATCATGACTCATGGTGACCTGACAAGACAGAGCAGAACTGTCCCATGGGGCTCCCAGGCCTGCAAATCTTTCTGGAAGCAAATGGTATCATTTTTCTTCCATGGATTCAAAGCACTGATCTGCCAGTTAGCAAACGCTTCATGCACAGTGCCACCGGGGGGGTTCATTTATGCGTCTTTATAGTAAGGTAACGGTGCTCTTGTGGACAAGTGGGTAAAGAGTTGCACTACCAACCCAAAGGGAGGTGATTCGAATCCACTCACTGCCCCACTGGGAATGACAGGCAATCGTTTCCTGTGGGACTGATTTACAGTCTGAAAACTTGATGGAGGGTCAGCTGTAAGTCAGTTCTGACTCAATGGCACATAACAATAACACAGGGGGAGGCTTGGGAGGGGAGAAATGTACAACAATGAATGAATGGAAATCCAAAGCCTCTGTAAATTTTTACTGAAATCAATAATAAATTTAAATGTAAGAAAAAATTTTAAGTTAGAGTAAGGATGGCAATGGATTTATAACTGCTCATGCTAATAACACTATATCGTGGCATGGAGGAGGAATAGTGGAAATG
>NW_006400078.1:207147-213760 GCF_000299155.1 Elephantulus edwardii
GACAGGACTGACAGGCCCCAGCTCCCAGCTGGAAACAAAGGAGGACGCTTCAACTATTTAGATCTTCCCAGAAGAGCTGTGGGTGAGCATTAACATTACTGGAAGTATATTAATTTTCTTCTGGACACAGAGCCTACTATTTGGTCCTAAAAGCCTTCTGAGGTCCCAACTCTTCTCACTATTTCTTAGTTGTTGGAATTGACAGAAAACCTCATAAGCAGTTCCATACTTCACCTATGCCTTGCATGCGGACTTCCGAGCTGTAAAACAATCTAGTGGTAGATGGAATTTGCTCCAGGACTTAAGAACAATAAATGACATAGTTGAGCCTCTTAAAAAAAACAAAAAATAACATAAAGTAAATCGGTATCTGGCTATGAACTACTACTCTACCAAGAACTGTGGTACTGGAGAAAACCACTGAATATAGTATGGACTGCTAGGAGAACAGGTTTGTCCTGGAGAGGGTGAAGCCAAGCATCTCCCTGGAGGCCAGGATTCTGAAGCTCCGTCTGACCTACTCTGGACATATTGCAAGGAGGGACCAATCCTTAGGGAGGGACATTATGCTTGGGAGTGTGAAGTGCAGTAGAGGAAGACCCTCTATGAGGTGGATTGAGTCAATGACTGGGGCAATCAGGGTAGGTGTGTCAGATGATGAGGTTGGCTCATGATAGTGCAGAGTTTAGGGTTGTTGTACATAGGATCGCTATGAGTCACAAGTAACTCGATGGCACATAACAACAACCACAACGACAACCAAGAACTGGGTTAGCAAGAGTTCATTTTGTTTCCACATGTACAACCAACTTTGGATAAACAGTGTCAATCAGATCAAAACGGCTCATCACATACTACAGTTTTTAAAGTGCTTACCTAGAGAGCCAATTTATCAGCTTTGTCTATCTGTGCTTCACTGACTATGCAAAGGCTTTTGATTGTGTGGATCACAACAAGCTGTGGCTGACACTGAGAAGAATGGGAATCCCAGAACATTTGATTGTGCTAATGTGAAACCTATACTTGGACCAAGAGGCAATCAATCATCAGAACAGAGCAATGAGACACTACTTGGTTCAAAATCAAGAAGGGGGTCCGTCAGGGATGTATTCTGTCTCCATACCTTTTCAATCTGTATGCAGAAAAGATCATCAGAGGCGCTGGGCAGTATGAGGAGGACTGTGGCATCAAGACTGGTGAAGAGTCATCAACAACCTGCGTTATGCAGATGACACAACCCTGCATGCTGAAACTGAGGAGGACCTGAAGCGCCTGCTGCAGAAGGTCAAGGACTGCAGCCTTCAATACGGATTGAAGCTCAACATCAAGAAAACAATGATTCTCACCACTGGGCCAATTGGCAGCATTATGATAGATGGTGAAGAGATTGAGATAGTTTACAGCTTTAGTTTGCTTAGTTCTATAGTTAACACTCTTGGTACCAGCAGCCAAGAAATCAAGAGACGAAGTGCATTGGGAAAGTCAGCTGTCAGGGACCTCTCAAGAGTACTGAAGAGCAACGACATCAAGCTGGAGACTAAGGTGTGCCGGATCCAGGCTATAGTCTTTGCAATTACGTGCTATGCATCAGAGAGTTGGACAGTGACTAGGGATGATAGAAGGAGAATTGATGCCTTTGAGCTGTGGTGCTGGAGACGAGTGTTAAAAATACCATAGACTGCTAGGAGAACAAACAGGTTCATCCTGGAGAAGGTGAAGCCAGACTGCTCCTTGGAGTCAAGGATTCTGAAGCTTCATCTGACCTACTTTGGCCATGTTGCGAGGAAGGACTGGTCCTTGGAGAGGGACATTATGTTTAGGAGAGTGGAGGGGTGGCGAAAGAGAGGAAGACCCTCGATGAGATGGATGGATTCTGTGATTGGGGTGGTGGGAATGAATGTGTCAGAGACGGAGAGGTTGGCACAGATAGAGTAGGGTTTAGGGCTCTTATACATAGGGTCATTGTGAGTCGCAAGCGACTTGATGGCACATAACAACAACAATAACTAATGCCCTATGTGCCTTGCATTCTCAGATCTCACAGGCCTTTGCACTGACGGCACTTAACAACAAGTGCCTTGCATTTTCAAATCTCACAGGCCTTTGCACTGTGGTGTTGGACATCGCATGGCCTGCCAAAGGAACAAAGAAGCCTGTCTTAGAGGAGGGGTCTTAGAGGCAAGGATGGCAGAACTCTACCGCACATATTCTGGGCATGTCGTCAAGAGGGACCGATCCTTAGAAAAAGATATCAGGCTGAGAATGGGAGAGGGTCAGAGAAAGAGAGGAAGACCATCAACGAGATGGCCTGACAGTGACTGGAACGACGGGCTGGAGTGTGTCAGAGATGGAGGGATGGTACAGGACAGGACTAGCCACCGCTCAGATCTGTCGTTCATAGGGTCACTGTGAAGAGTAGTCACCTTGATGGCACATAACAACTATGGGTGAGAGAAAACAGCAATTAAAAAAGTCTCTATCCTCAGAGGTTTCCACTCCAATGGAACGTAAGTTTAAAACATCGAAATAAGGATTTGCATACCTGGTGGTAATAAGTCCTATGAAGAAAAATGATGAAAATGAGAGGAGAGGAAGGTTAGCAGTTTCAGGCAGGGTTGTTCTCTCTGAGCAGGAGACATGAGGGTATGAAGGAGGTGGGGGAGTAAGCTAGGGAGAAATCTGGAAATGTTCCAGGCAGAGGGAGCTTCACCCCTCTGAACGACTGCTTCCTTCTGCCTTGTCCACCTCCCCCCAGCTCCCAACCCAGCTGCCACCGTGCTCCTTTCAAATGAGCGTCAGGTCATTTTTCCTTGTTCACATGTCTCCACTGGCTTTTCATCTTCCCTGTAACCTCGGAAGACTGAGCCAGAGTGGGTGTGGTTCTCCGTGAGCTCACCCCCTGCTCCTCCTCTGTCCTTTCCCCACTCACCCCGTCCTATTTACTTTGCTTCAGCCACACTGACCTCTTTGCTGTTTTTCAAACATGTCAGAGTATTCTTCCTCCATGCCAGACTTGTGATATATTAGCTGCTCAATTAATGAACAAATCCTGATTTTTTTTTTAGGCGAGGGAACAGAGGCTCAGAGAGATAAAATCACTCATTCCAGGTTCTGATTTCAACTTTGATGGCAGTGCCTTTGCACTACCCTACTCCACCTCTTCGTGGAGTGTACTGGCTAGGCACCCACCCAGCTGCTAACCAAAAGGGCACAGCTCACACCTCCCAGCTGCTCCACAGGAAATGTGTGTCTGCTTCTGTGAAGACTTACAACCTTAAAATCCCTGAGACAGTTCTACTGATCTGGAAACAACTCAATGGCAATCGCTGTTAAGCGTCATCAAACTGAGTATGACCCATAGCGACCCTACGAACAACAGAACTGAACCCTGTCCTATCACGGTGTCCATCATCTCTGCCACACTCGAGCCCGTGCTGCAGTCACTGTGCTAATCCAGCTCGTCGAGGGTCTTCTTCAACAATGGCAATAGGTTTGGGTTTTTTCACTGTTATCTCTCACATTATGATGCATAACTGGATTATTGGATTAGAATCCTGACACAAAACTATGAGGAGAGTTTTGGAAAAATGGTATTTATAGAAATGTCTGATACACTACCTAAAAAAAGCAAGACGACTCTCTACTTATAAGGTGAAAACATCTTTGTCTATGGTTAGAAAGGCAGATGCAAAAGTGGAAACAGGACAGGAACCATATGAGCACCGTCTGAGTCCTTAGATCTTCAGATGTGATAATGCTTTTTAGAATAAAGGGATGCATGAGAGACAACTGACCTGGAAAACACACTTTCCAACCATCGTATACTCACTTTAGAGGGTGTTGTATAAGAGTTCAAGAGGGATTCCTCTTCTTCTTCCACTTCAATTCTAAAAGCACTGGTTAAGGGAAACCATCATAAACTTCCATGCAGGGTTTAGGATCATGGTTGTAGGGGACATCCAACTGGCCTGATAGCAGGTTGAGTACTTCTGGTTTGTTGTGTGGTCTCTAGACTTGAACGCGTGTAAAATGGCCATCTGAGGTTCAAGTGGTTTCTAGTTGCAGAGAGTATCAGAAGGAGAGTCAGGAATAGGAGCAGGAAACAGAACATCCAGCTCATGGCCTCCATGAAACCTGCCCCTTTTCCTCTGAGACCAGAACTGGATGGCTCCTAGCTACCATTATCAAACATTTTAAAAAAGATTCTATAGCGGGATCCTGAATTTAAAGGGAACAGAATTTAGGGGAGCTCTGGTGGCCTAGTGGCAAGAAGCTGCACTGCAATCCCAGAAGTACACGGTTTGAATCCACCAGATGCTCTGCCGGAGAAGGAGGGACAATTTCCTCCTGTACCAGTCAGATCTGATTTGATAGTATACGCACAAAAAATTAAAATAAAAAATTAAAATAAAATAAATAAAAAGGAACAGAATTTAAAATTTTCATAGATTCCAGACTTTCTAGAACCATTGAGGTTAGGTAAATTTCATGAAACTATTACCCTAAGATAATTTTTAAACTTTAATACAAAAATATAACCTAAGTCTACCTAAAACAACCAAAAAAACACCCCCAAAAGCAAAAATATTTTAAAAAGCCCCTAAAATTACCAGGTTAGCTTAACCAGTAAAGAATGTATTGCACTTTCTTAATATCTATGTACATGACATCAAACTGATCATAGTAACCTGAAAGGTTACACAGGAACCTTAAGGGGCAGTGAGTTTACATTAACAGGGAAGAAATAACTTAGAAAGGGAGAGTGACAGCAGTCACACAACTTGAAGAATGCAGCCGATGTTACTGAATTGTACAAGCAGAAATTATTGAATGATGTATGTTCGACTGTCTCATCCCAGTGACAACAATAAAAAGAAAATAAATTACAAACAGAAAAGATATAAACTTCTGTCCCAAATCTAAGGCACAGGGTGATCTGATAAGAAATCTGCATGAGGAAGGGAGCTCTGGTGGCTCCCTGAAGAAGTTGCACTGAAATCCAAGAGGTACGCGGTTCACTGCTGGAAAAGGAGGAGCAATGTCCTTCTGTACCAGTCAGATCCGATTTGACGGTACACACACACGCAAAATAATAAAATACAAAATTAAAATTAAAAAAAAGAAATCTGAATGAGGTAATTGCCATTATTGATTTTGAAATGACAAACACAATAAGGAATAAACTCTATAATATGATACATCTCTTCAGCAGGAAGGATACAGCTCTTGGATAGAAACGATGTCTCTGGTGCCTGCATGCCCACTGTCCTTGGATGCACTGTGCCGGGCTTTGGACAATCTTTTGCTCAGAAACTGAGGAATAAAAGATAATGCTTCTGTCAGCTCAGAGTAAAGTAACAGAGAAACATTTTCTACAGTCTTGAGGTAATACTAAAACAACTCATATGCTATTGAGTTGCTCCTGGCTCATCAACATCCTTTATGTCAGGGCAGAACTGTGCTTTAATAGCTGATTAAGACAAAAAAGAATCCAAACTAGAAAGTTATTCAGAGGAAGAAAGAATTTCGTAAGAAGAAGTACCACAGACTGAAAAGGAAGATTATTATTCTAATAACACTAAGATCTAACACTGTGGGTATAGCATCGTTCATTCTCATTAAATGAGAACCATAAAAAGTATGGATAGAAATACAACTGCCAGCTAAGGAAGCAAAGGAGGATGGAACCTCTGGGTGCAAACAGCCATCCCCGCTGGACCCACCTGGGAAAACACTTTGCAGTCCAGAGGGGAGCAAATGACAGGAAAATATCTTCTAACAGAACAAGAAGGCAAGCAGCTTTAACCCAAGATCACCAGTAAGGTGATAAAGCGTCCTCCCTTTCCCCCTTCACATCAATGCCCCTGTTCAGCATGAAGAAGCCAGAGAGTCGGCATCCAGTTCCCAAATCAGTACGACAGTTTATTTAACCACCATTGGAAAATGCTTGTCATTTTCCTGTAGCATCTGGTCCCCACTGGATCACTTTCATTTCCTTTACCTGCTCCCCCCACCAACCAATTTCACTTCAAAGCCCACATTCTTCTCTAGACAGATCTGCTCCCTGACAGAGCGGAACTGGAGGATGAGGGTGTCACTTTGTTTCCATTTCCTTCTTACCTCATGCTCAAAAGAGTTCAGGGTCTCCGGGGTCAGGTTAACTTTGTGCGTGCTGACGAAGGCGACGAGCTCGCCGGCCATTCCCTCCTCATTCTGTCCATACACAACGCACAGTTCTACCACTGCGGGGAGGACGAGAAGGCGGATAAGGACCACTTTAATTTCTTGCCGCTTTCACCTGTATTTATTCAGCACCTGCTAATGCCTGGTACTGTTCCAGGGACAGAGAATACAGCAGTGAACAAAACAGAGGAATCCTTATTCTCATCAAACTTCTTACGGAGGGGACAGAGCGCATGACCAAGCGTGTACATTCTGTTACCCAAGGGCACTGAGGTGGCCGTCTGCTTCCATGGAGACGGCCACCTCATGGATTCGGTGCCCTGACCATTTATTAAGTTAGCACCTGAATGCTTAACCACTGTGCCACCAGAGCTCCATGTAGTATATTGTTGTTATGTGCCGTCAAGTCGCTTGAGACTCATAGCGACCC
>NW_006400078.1:214105-223341 GCF_000299155.1 Elephantulus edwardii
GACATCAATTCTCCTTCTATCCTCCCTAGTCATTGTCCAACTCTCTGATGCATAACAAGTGATTGCAAAGACCATGGCCTGTATCAGATGCACCTTGGGAAAACCCTATGTAAATAAATGTGCTGTGTCGAAAACCAAGACAGGCACAGGGCTGGCAATCTTAGCTACACCAGCTCAGAAAGGCCTCACTGGGGAAACAGCTGAGTAGACTTGAGGGAGGTGAAGCAGTGCTCTAAGCAGTGGTTAGGGGAAGGCTTTCAGGCAGAGGAAGCTGCCAGAACAAAGACTCCGAGGTGGCAGCAGGATCACCAAGGCCACTATGGGACTGAAGATATGGCCGAAAAGGTAAGAGTGGCACACTGCGCAGGGTCTGGGTGGCCACTGAACTATGTGCCCCAAAATGGCCTGTTCTAAGTCTTTTTTTTTTTTAAAAAAAAACCCCCTCGCTCTTTTTCCCCCTCCTTTTTATTTTATTTTATTATTTTTTGTGCATGTACAGTCAAATCAGATCTGACTGGTACAGGAGGAAATTGTCCCTCCGTCTCCGGCAGAGCATCTGGTGGATTCGAACCGTGTACCTTTGGGATTGCAGTACAGCTTCTTGCCACTAGGCCACCAGAGCTCCCCTTGTTCTAAGTCTCTACTTTGTTATAATCTCATTTGGGAATGGGTTTTCTTTGTTAAGGAGGCAGTATTAGCACAGCTTGTGTTTTAAGTCAATCTATTTTGAGATGTGGACGTGACTAAGTAAGGAAGTGGAGAAGGGGAAAACAGAAGCCAAGCTGCACGAGTAACAGAAGCCTTTCCCTACAGACCCTGCCCCAGATTTAAACTGCTAGTCTCCCAAACTCTGTGGAAATACATCTGAGTCCTGCTTATTCCTGTCAGAGCAGCTGTAGGTAACTAAGAGCCCCCTGGTACTTACTCTGAGCAGCTTAAGAAACCACTGGAGGCTCTGGATAGACAGATATGACTAATGTCAGTGAACCAGATCACTCTGGCTGCTCTGTAAAGTAGACTATAGGGGTAGAGAATCCAGGAAGCCAGTGGGAGAACACTGCATATCCAGGTAAGAGATGATGGGACCTGGCCGCACTTCCTCCACGACAGACTTATCTGTTCTCTGGCAAGACATAGGTATTCAGTACTATTCTCCAAAACCACACTGGAAAGGTATCAGTTCTCTCATCCTTATTCATTATCCAAATAATTTGAGAGCCCGAACTATATGAAGAATGTGGCATTAGGATTGGAGGAAAAAATCCTGAACAACCTAGATTATGCAGATGACAGCTTTGCCTGTAGAAAGTAAGGAAGATTTGAAGTGTTTTGCTGCAGAAGATCAAAGACTACATCCTTCAATATGGATATGTTAACATTAAGAAAACCAAAATTTAGGGGCGCTCTGGTGGCCTAGTGGTAAGGAGCTGCAACTACAATCCCAGAGGCACACGGTTCGAATCCACCAGATGCTCTGCTGGGGAAGGAGGGACAATCTCCTCCTGTACCAGTCAGATCTGATTTGACGGTACACTCACACGAAAATAATAAAATAAAAATTAAAAAATTAAAAAAAAACAACCAAACTTGGATCCACAACCAACATTCATGGTAGCAGCTGTCAAGAAATCAAGACACATTGCATTAGGAAAATCTGTTGTCAAGGACCACTCCAAAGTGCTAAAGAGCAAGGATGTTAGTTAAAAGACCATGGTGCGCCTGATCTAAGTCATGGTCTTCTAAGTTACTTCCTATGCATCTGAAAGTTGGATAATGAATAAGGAAGTGCAACCAGGTTGCTCCTTAGAGACCAGGATGGTAAAACTTGGGCTCACTTTGGACATGTTTTCAGGAGGTGCCAGTTTTTGGGAAAAAGTCACCATTTTAATAAAAGTAGAGGGTCAGAGAGAGAGAGCAGAGCTTCCACAAAATGGGTTAACATAGTTATTATAATAACAAGCTTGAGCATTTCAGAGATCGTGAGGATGGCACAAGACAGGGCAAGGTTCAGATCTGCTGTTCATGGACTGCTACGAGGAGTAGTTGGCTCAATGACGTCTAACAGGAACAGGTCTCCAACTGGGAAGCAGTGAGTAGAGGGTTCACTAGACGAACCTGTACTTCATGCAAGAAGTCTGGGCTGAGAGAGAAGCCTGGAAATCGTGAGCAAATGCACACTGCTCTGCTCTGACAAGGAGGCTGCAGCCACTGAAACGGACTCGAGAGTGACTGGTAAACACAGAGAAGCTAAGGGGGAAAGGTGTCTTCAGGAAGAGGAAGTGAACAGTGTTGCATACCGCTCTGATTATTCAAGAGAAGGCATGAGAATGCATCAGTCAAGTGATGGTGGTGGGCAGAGTTACTGAAACGGGTGGAAGCAGAGAGAAACCTGAAGACAGAGCATACATGTAACTCTTTCAAGGTCTGTTGTCATCAGGAAAGTGAAAAGGGGCAGTACCTGGAGTAGTAAGTAGGGAGAACAGGGATTCAAAGAAGAACCGAGGTTCTATGTTAATGGTGGTGGAAGGGGCGAAATACTTCACAAAAAAGGACAAAATAGGCAAGAAGGAAGAACTACTGGCGTGATTTCTTTCTTTTTTTTTTTTACTGTTGTGTACTGTCAAATTGGATCTGACTGGCACAGGAGGAGACTGTTCCTCCTCATTCAGCAGAGCATCTGGTGGATTTGAATTGTGAGCCTTTGGGATTGTATCACAGCTTCTTTCCACTAGGCCACCAGAGCTCCTTTGCTGTGATATTCTTAAGTAGCTGAAAAGGAACAGGATTTAGGACTCAAGTGGAAGGTTTGACTTTTTGCCGGGTAGACTTTAGTGACTGTAACAGAAGCAGGTAGGTCAGAACTAATGGGGGCAGTATACTTAACTTTCCTAATTGCTTCTATTTTCTCACTGAAATAGAAAGTAAGTTCAAAAGCTGAGAGTGAGGGGAGCTCTGGTGGCCTAGTGGCAAGAAGCTGCACTGCAATCCCAGAGGTGCACTGTTCGAATCCACCAGATGCTCTGCCGGGGAAGGAGGGACAATTTCCTCTTGTACCAATCAGATCTGATTTGATGGTACACACACACACACAAATAATAATAAAAAAAAAGCTGAGAGTGAGAGTGACTGGAGACTGGAACTGTTGTCTTCTCAAGATAGGTGTCCAAATGCTGGCCTTTGTCTTGTGGATGTGATCATGTTTGGAAACAGACATTTCTTTTGTAATATTAATAAGGTCATCACTAAATGGAATCCTTTCTGAGTTATTAAATATACCAGAATAGACACAGAGACACATAGAGCAGAAAGACAGAAGCCAGGTACCACCAAGGACGGCCAGCAGACACCAGAAGCTAGGACAGAGGCTCACAGAAGAAATCATGGTCAGGGCCTGATTCTGACTTTCAGCTCCTAAAGCTATTAGAACACACACTTCTGTTGTGGTTCTTCTGTTAGAGCAGCACCAGGAAAACTGAGACAAGAGGGGAAGAGGATGTTTAAGGAGGAGACAATGAAAAACAACCACTTAGAGACAGAGTATGGAAATTATCAAACAATATCATTAATATCACATGTAAGCAAGATCCTGCTGAAAATGATCCCCAAATGACTGGAACAGCACTTCAACAGAGAGCTGCCAGATGTGCAGGCTGGGTTTAGAAGTGGCCCTAGGGATACTATAGCTAATATTAGATGGATGTTGGCTGAAAGCAGAGAGTACCAAAGGAATATCTATCTGTGTTTCATCTGCTATGGAAAGGCACTTGACTGTGTGGATCACAAAACTCTGAGAAGAATGGGAATCCCAGAACACTTGATTGTGTTCATGTGAAACCTATACTTGGACCAGGACGCAGTCATCAGAACACAGCAATGAAACACTGCCTGTTTCACAATCAGAAAAGTTGTACACCAGCGATACATCCTATCTCCATACCTTGTCAATCAATATCTGGAACAGATCATGCAGGAAGCTGGAGTCTATGAGGAGGAATGTGGCATCAGGATTTGTGGAAGACTCATCAACAACCTGCATTATACAGACTGCATAATCTTGCTTGTTGAAATTGAGAACCTGAGGCATTTTTTGCAGAAGGTCAAGGACTGCAGCCTTCAATATGGATTGAAGCTCAACATCAAGAAACAAAGATCATCCCCACTGGGCCAACTGGCAGCATTATATTATGACAGACAGTGAAGAGACTGAGATTGTTAACAGGTTTAGTTTGCTTGGCTCCACAATCAACAAACACTCTTTGTACCAGCAACCAGGAAATCAAAAGATGAATTATACTGGAAAAGTGTGCTGTCAGGAACTTCTCCAAAGTACTGAAGAGTAATGATGTTAGTCTAGAGACGAAGGTGTGCTTGATCCAGGCCATACTCTTTGCAATTACTTGCTATACATCAGAGAGCTGGACAATGATGACAAAAGAACTCAATGCCTTTGAGTTGTGGTGCTGAAAGAGTATTGAACATACAATGGACTGCTAGGAGAACAAACATGTCCATCATGGAGAGGGTGAAACCAGGCTGCTCCTTGGAGGCAAGGATTCTGAGCTCTATCTAACATACTTTGGACATGTTGCAAAGAGAGACCAGTCCTTGGAGAGGAACATCATGCTTGGAAAGGTAGAGGGACACCGAAGAGGGGAAGACCCTGGATGAGATCGATGATTCTGACTGGAGTAATGGAGGTAGGTGTGTCAGAGACAATGAGGTTGGCTCAAGATAGAGCAGGGTTCAGAGCTGTTAAATGCAGGGTCACTATGAGCTGGAGTAGACTTGACAGCATGCAACAACAGAAATAAAGAGTGAGGAGACCAGGGAAATAGGACATGACTGTTAGGTAATACTTGGGTCCTTGTTGACTAATTAACTCACTGAGATCAAGTTGATTCTGGGTCACAGTGACGCGATGAATATAAAACACCCCCAGAGCGTTTCTTTAAAGAAGCAGTCTATCACAGTGGCTGGAGGGTTCCAACAGCCACACTGTCAGTCAGCAGATGGTACTTAACTACTGTGCCATTCAAGGCTTGTTCACTTGAGGTTGTTGTTGTTAGGTGCTGTGAGTCTGCTCCAACTCAGCGACCCTGTGCACAACGGAATGAACCCTGCCCGTTCTCACATCATCCTCACAATCTCTGCAGTACTGAAGCCCACTGTTACCCATCCATCTCATTAAACATCTTCTCTTGCTGCCACTTTACTTTATCCAGCATGATATCCTTTTCCAAGGATCTTTCTGATAACATGCACAAATATTCGAGATGAAGTCTTCCAACACAGCTTTGTTTGTTCTCTTGGCAGTGCACAGGACAGTCAATACTCTCTGCCAACAGCACAATTCAAAGGCACAATCCGACTTTGGTCTTCCTGACTCACTGTCCAACTTTCAAATGTATATGATGCAAGTGAAAATACCAGGGCTTGGTCAGATGCATCTTAATCTCACTCTTCAGACCTTTTAAAGAGGTTCTCAGCAGCAGACTTGTCCAATGCAATCATGTCACTTGATTTCCTGACTGCTACTTCCACAGATGTTGAAGCCAAGAAAAATGAAGTGCTTGACAGTGTCAATCTTTTCTCCACTCATCAAGACTTTGCTTATTTGTGCAGTTGTGAGGATTTTTGTTTTATGTTGAGGCACATCACAGGTTGTTGATGAGTGTTCCTCCAACCCTAGTCTTCTATCCAATCCTGAGGATAAGAACTGTGAATTCAAAGTATAGAGTCCCAAGGCAGTGCCATGGAAGAAGGAAGCAAGAGGCATTCCGGGCTAGAGCTGTTACAGATTTGGTTCACGCAGCCACCTTCACTAGTTTTGTTTTCAAGCTTCCTTAACACATTTTTCTCATCGAGTTTCTGATTTAAGGAAGAGGAGTCATGGTGGCACAGTGGATCAAGCACTGGCTGCTAAATGAAAGGCTGCCAGTTTGAACTGATCAGTTACTCTGCAGAAGAGGGGACCGTTTCTTTTAAGGATTTAGAGCTTTGGAAACCCTTTGAGATGGTTCTACTCAGTCCTACAGGGTGACTGTGAGTCAGAAGAGACCAAGAGTGACTGGACCGCACAGAGTTTTTGGAAGAGAATGCATTTGAGCACAGTCAAGTTTCTGGGAAAGGAATTCTGAATTTACATTTGTATTCTGACCTTCTGTATAAGAAAAGCTCAGAGTGTCTACGAGTGTTTAAGGCAAAAGCACATTCACCCCAATTCTAAAGCAGAGAACAACGGCTAAGATTCTTCTGTCACCTTTTTAAACTGTCCCCAGTCTGCTAGAAAGAATGAGAGCCTGGAGGGCACATCTGGGCACAGGAACCAGCTTAGGCACTGAACTCCTGGTGCCTGGGTTTCTCCACAGCAGGCCAAAAGATGCCTGACAAGCTCTCTGAAAGTTCTTTCCAAAGCAAAAAAAACCACTCAGGCACCCAGCTCAGGGACTTCATATTTGCACAAACCACTAGCCTGCTCTCCATAGAGACTGCATCTCTACATCAAGAAAAACATTCTCATCCCTGGACTGACAGGTAACATCATGCTAGATGGAGAAAAGACTGAGACTGTTAATAAGTTCCACAATCAGGACACTTGGGACCAGCAGTCAGGAGATCAGGAGAGATACTGCACCGGGAAAGTCTGCAGTGAGGGAATCTCTCTAAATTACTGAGGAGCAACGATGTCAGCTGAGGGATAAGGTGTGCCTGACTCAGGCCATGGTCTTTCTAATCACTTGCTGTGCATCTGAGAGCTGGACAATGAATAAGGATGACAGAAGAAGAATCCATGCCTTTGGACCATGGTGTTGGAGAAGAGAACTGAATATCCCATGAGATGCCAAAAGAATAAACAGGCATGTTTTGGAGAAGGGGCAGCCAGAATGCTCCTTAGAGACAAAGATGAAGGCATTTCATCTCCCATATTTTGGGTATGTTGTTAGGAGAGTCCTTGTAGAGGGTCATCATGCTTGGAAAGGTGGAAGGATGGCAAAAGAGAGGAAGACCCTCAACCAGGTGGATTGACACCAGTGACTGCAGCCATGGGCCCAAGCATGTCAGAGCTGATGATGAAGATGATGGCAGAGGATAGGACAGGGTTCAGATCTGTTGTTTGTAGAGTCACTGCGAGTTGTAGACTCGGAGGCACCTAATACCACCATGAGCCAAGGATCAGCGTTAGTTTAAGGTATAGCCTGGACGATGAGTATGAAGTTACATTTTAAACCCACATATCATGCTTTGCGGTCAATCCTTAGCCTGGCGATGCTGACACAGCCCCACCCCACCTTCCTGAAACTGCAGCGATGTCAAATCATGCTCCACGATCTGAGATCCAAGCAGCACCCCGCCGGCACTTCAAGGTCCCCGCGCCCCCAATCTTACAGCTCTGTTGGAGTCTGCGTTCAGAAAGCGCCCTCACTTTAAGCTCCAGGGGACTCGGGACGTGAGCGTGGACCCCGGGTCGGGGGCTGGGGGGGCCCGGCTGAGGGACTCACATTTCTCGATGACAGCCTCCCCGCAGTCCAGGCCAAAGATCTCCAACTCCTGGATCAGCTGCTCGGCGGACACCGGCATGGTGACCCAGCAGGCCCCTCACCCCCTCCAGGGGACCGGAGACGGCCCGAGTCGCCAGTCACAGGCACACACTTAGGAGACAGGAGGTGTCTCCACACGCCCTGAAAAGAAGGGGCAAAAAAACCTCGCGAAATCGCTTCCCTGGGATTCCTAAGAGTTATGATTGAATGTCCCAGGAAACAGGAGAACCCCAGTGCGAGTAAAAACCCGCCAAATTGTTTGTGAAGACACGCATGCGCGAGACCCCGCCTCGACCCCGCCCCTTCTGCGCGGCGCCCCGCCCCCCCGCGGGTCCGTGTGCGCACGCGCATTCTGGGTTCACACTCTAGCGCGCATGCGCCTGGCGGCTACTCGTATGGTCCCTGCGCCGTGCGCTCGCGGGATGCTGGGCAGGTACCGGTCTCTGGACTGACACCTCGCAGGACGAGGTTTCTGCAGCAGCTGAGACCCGTTACCTCTGCTCGACGAATCTGTGTGGACCGGGCGTGACACCCTTTTGGCATGGTTTGCAGGCACTGTCCTGAACAGGTCTTGAAGGTCCCCCAAAATAACTTCCCAGCACGTAAGAGCGACGTCCTTTCGTTCCTGCAGCGTATCCTCCCCTGGCGCCCCACCCTACGTCATTCTTTTCTCCCGTCGTACCCTTGGTTCAATTTAAAAGGGTGGCCTGTGTAGGGTACCTGCTTGCTGTGGTTATCAACGTGGTCCTGGCACAGCGATCGGTCCATCTTGGGGGTCTCGGGCATTCTGGTGATTACAGAGTGACAGACACGGCTCTGCTTTGTGCACCTCCGTTTTGAAATGCCTTTGGGATTTCCAGATGGAAGTTTCCAGTGGATCGTTACTTCCACAATTAAGCTGTGGGTTTGATAATCATTCGGAATCCTGAGTTGCTAAATGAGAGGTTAGGGGCAAAATGAGGACTCTTCTCTCATGATGAGAAATTTCTTGATTTTCTCCATTTAGCTCATTTGCGTGGCAAGAAAGCAATTAACCAGTTAATGCTGCTGACTTGATTGGCAGCTGACAACACCCAGGGCCTCCTTGTAAGAAAGGCGATTAAAACAAGTAACTGAAAACCCTACGGAGCACAATACCTGGGTTTTGATACCAAACACCACTCATGGATGCTAGGCTCGAACTCTTCGCAGAAAGTATTTCAGTAGTTTGTTAGAGCCCTGGTGGTGTAGTCTTAGAGAGTTTCCCTAATGACTGAAGGTGGGGCCTCTCTTGACAATTCTAATCCACATGTGACTTTTAGGGAGAAAGTTGGATAATCCTTTCGCACTATTTACAACCTCCAGATTTTCGGATTTGATGTTCATTCTTTCTTGAATCAGCATTTCCTAACCTAAGGAAATCATCCAAAATTGAGATTTATTATTTTTTTTGCAAACTAAGTGAAAAGGTTTTATTAAGGTCATAAAACAGGCATAGTTAGTAAATAAAAGGTAGGCCTTACAAAAGAGGTAAAGTGAAAAGGAAAAGGGGTAAAGGACCCCTGGAAAGGCATGGGTGAACCCAAACCTTACTTCATGCTGTCAGCAGATAAGAGAGTCCCTTGCAACTCATAGCAACCCTATGTACAACAGCCCTAAACTCTGCTCTGTCCTGTGCCAATCGCACCGTCTCTGACACTCCCATCCCGATTATCCCAG
>NW_006400078.1:224476-239615 GCF_000299155.1 Elephantulus edwardii
GCATAATGCAGATTGTTGATAAATCGTCCACCAATCTTGACCCCACATTTCTCCTCATAGAGCCCAGCCTCCCGGATAATCTGTTCTGCATATAGGCTGAAAAGGTATGGAGAGTGAGACAAAATTTTATGATGTTGTGATCCTATGCACAGTAGCTCCAAACCCTGCCCTGTCCTGAGCCAGTCTCACTGTCTCTGACACACCTGTCCCCACTTACCGTATCAATCCATCTCATCTGAGGTCTTCCGCTCCTGTGCTGTCCCTCCACCCTTCCAAGCATGATGTCTGTCCCTCTCCAAGGACTGGTCCCTCCTGGCAGAATGCCCCAAGTATATAAGAGGAGCTTCAAAATCTTTGCTTCCAAGGAGCAATTTAATTTCTATGATTTCTTCTGTTGTTGATTGTCATTGAGTTGACCATGACTCATAGCAACCCTATGAACCAAAGGCCTGAAGCCTTTCTATAACTATTGGCTTTTCTCTAGGTTAATAGAGTTCCCAGAGGCATGTGGTTTAGGAAGTTGATGCCACTCCTGCTTCCAAACTTATCTTAAACTGGGAGCTCCACCAAACTGTCCACCATGGCAGCTGTTGTGGCATTTGACGCCCAATGGCCTAAGGTTCAGCTTCACAGCAAACCCAGATTACCTCAGTAGAGCAAATTGACAAAAGAGTGCTGTATGACTTGGAAGAATGTTCTTCCAAAAGGAAATAACACTAGGCTCTCGGGTCCAACCAACTTAAATACCAGGGCCCTCTATTGTCGTTCTCCAAGTTCATACAGAGGCATGTGGTTTAAGAAGCGGATGCCACTCCTGCTTCCAAACCTGAATCAATCTGGGAGCTCCACCAAACACTGTCCATGATGAGTAGCCAGTTATGGTGTTTGACACACCTATGGTACAGTTGTTCATCATCACAGTAACTCCAAGTTACTTCAGTAGAGCAAATAGACCACTGATGTACTTCCTCTTCTATTAAACAAAAACTCTTGCGTTTTTTTAAACTTATTTTAACATCTGTAATCATGATTGAAAAACATTTCTTTTTAGAAGTAAGAATTCAATATAATAATGTTGATCCCTTGTTTCCTGGGAACTGGGAGGTACTAGTACTTCCACTCTGATTTGACAAAGAAAGTTTATAAGTCTTTGTAACTTTCAGGACTACTGGGATGATGACTAAAGCATTATGATTGGGACAGCGAAATTACAAATACGAACAGGATTATAGGCCCAGGCTTAAAATTACTTTCACAGGAAACAAATTTCTGAAATCCAGATGCCTAACCAGACTTGTTTTACATATATAATAAAAGCACAGGGCAGAATATTATTAACACAAAACAGAACCAGATTTGCCAGAAAAAAACCTTGATAGTCTTATGAAAGTTCCCACTTATACCTTATTATATCATTATCATTATTAAACCACACCTTGTCAGTTATGAACCAGTTTCATGATGCAGGCTGGTAGCAAAGGGGACATTTTGTTTTCTATTTACTGAGATTTATTTTCTCTTAGTTGTTAATTAGGACTTTCATTATCAAGGTTAAAGTCTATTAGTGTCCCATTATTTTAATTTCACTTTGTATGACCTGTTTATCCCATTTTAATTTTATAGACATTTTAAAAAAATGTAATTAAAACAATTTTCCTGTTTAAATAAAGATAGCTTGACACCAGAGAGGGCCTCACTCCTTAGAACAATCGCCCATACAAGCCCTAAATGGCAGTAATTGCTTAGAAAACAAGTTCAGGAGGCAGGAGGGTTAGGACAGAAACTTTGAGACAGAATAAACTTTCTCAGCCCTATGTGTAAGTTTAGTTCCCCCCCAAAGTTCTCTTTCTTAAATTGAGTGAAAACATAAGTATTTTCAAAACTCCATGGTATCTTCTACTATATCTTATTAAAAAGTTCTTTAATTTGTTTGCATGCAGTCATTCATACACATTGTGGTTTTTTTGGGTTTTTTGTGAGAAAAATTCGTGTTTCGAATTAGCCAGCTGGACTCAGTTTAGGTGACCCCAATTTTGTTGGCAACATCCAAAGCATCATAGTCAGGAGCAAGTCAAACATAGGCCTTCTTCTCTCCATCAGGCCTAATCACAGTGTTGACCTTAGCCACATCAATGTCATAGAGCTTCTTTACAGCTTGTTTAATTTGGTGCTTATTGGCCTTGACATCCACAATGAACACAAGTGTGTTGTTATCTTCTATCTTCTTCATAGCTGACTCAGTGGTCAGAGGAAATCTGATGATGGCATAGTGGTCAAGCTTGTTTCTCCTGGGAGCGCTCTTCCGGGGGTATTTGGGCTGCCGTCGGAGTCTCAGCGTCTTAGGCCGCCGGAACGTGGGTGACGTGTGGATCTTCTTTTTTTTTTGGCTGTAGATACCCTTCAGGACGCCTTCTTGGCCTTCAATGCCTTTGCTTTGGCTTCAGTTTTGGGACGTTCAGGGGCTTCCTTCTTCGCTTTCAGCACCATCTTCATAGAAAGGCACACATTGTGTTTTGTACAATCATTCATATACATTATTTTATATAATTAGTTACTATTTATCAATGTCTATTATTATCTTTGATTATTATTTCAAATCCATTCTAGTCTCCAGTCAGGACCACTTATATGCATTGATTCTTCACGAATTATGATTGCTATATAAATTCTTACAACCTTTTAAGTATCTTGAAATCTTGATGACCATTTTGTTTTTTTAAACTTTTTATTATGATTTGAGTGAAAGTTTATAGAGAAATTGTTTTCTATCCACACATTTTGTTTTACAACACTGATGATTGTAATTGTACTCTTCTTATTTGTTCTCTGTGATCCTCAGTCCCATTCATCCTTCTGTCCTAACCCCCCTGCCTCCTGAGCTTGCTTCCTAAGCAATTACTGCCCTTTTTGGGCTTTTAGGGTCGATTGTTCTAGGGAGTGAGTCCCTCTCTGGTGTTGGTTCCCTGTATGCTGTTGACCCTTGCCTTGTCCTGTGCTACCCCCATGATCCCTGTCCTGGTCAAGTCCATTGTGGCAGGCACTGTGTGTCAGTTCATTTCAGGGAGGGTCTCCCTCTTTTTATCTGACTCCCTACCTTGGTGTATTCAACACACTTCACCAAAACTACCACAGTTCAAAGACATCAATTACTCTATTTTTATCCCGCCTCTTCCTCCTCCAGATTTACTGCATAGTTTAAAATTCATTTTTATTTTCTAGGATTTAAGTTGCTTTTTCCATCTGACTTTTTTACTTTTTATTTTATTATTTTTGTGTGAGTGTACCGTCAAATCAGATCTGACTGGTACAGGAGGAGATTGTCCCTCCTTCCCCGGCAGAGCATCTGGTGGATTCGAACCGTGCGCCTCTGGGATTGTAGTTGCAGCTCCTTACCACTAGGCCACCAGAGCTCCCCTCCATCTGACTTTTAAAAACTGATTATTGGAAATGAAATATAGTTGTCTTAAGTGATATAATAGAAAAAAATAACACCTGGTTTCCTGTGAAAATGCATTTATCTCCAATTTCTTTTTTCTTTTTATCCATCCCCGTTGAATAAATGAGGCGATCAAGGCACAGAGAAGAAAAATGAGCTTCTCAGGATCACACAGTGGAAACGGTGAGCTGGGATTTGAAGCTGGTAGATTGAAGCTTCTAACTTTGAAAGGTCCGCAGTTCAACTCCACCAGCCACTCAGCAAGAGAAGGGTGGGCCGTCTCCTGCAAAGATGCACAGCCCCAGACCCGGTGGAGGGTTGCTGCGGGTCTGACCACACTAAGCAGTGGGGAAGCTGGCTCCAGGTGCCAGAGCAGGTCCTGGTCAGCCCTTGCTTTATCCCCAATTCCTGAATAGCTCCAAATTATACTACCTCTGAGTATCGATAGTTATTCTGGGTTATAGTCTTTGAAAAAAATGTTCTAAGCCTTTGCCGTCACAATGTGTGTATCCAGCATCAACTCTGTGGTGAGTGTTCCTGCTTAGACTTTCATTTTGGTTTCTCTCTCCATGGTCATTAGTGTGCCTGTTTGTCTTTGTTTACTCCCGCTCAACTCTTATGTTCTATGTGGGGCCTGATACTGATGTTCCTTGATGTTATTTAATAGTTACTGAGGTCACATAATCCAAGGCCATCATTATGCTAAAGTTAAAGTCACTTACAGAAGTTCCTACACTTCCAAATTGTTTTTATGTCCTCCATGGGACTGTTTCAAGAAACCCAGAACGGGCATACTGGTCTGACTCAACTCTTCCTGTTCATTAATTGCTATTCATCAGTGGCACAGAAGGGGGGTTCTTTAATCAATTTTTCTTTGATATTTTCCCCCTTTGATCTTTTTTATTCATTATCCAATTTACAGATGCATTGGAAACAACTGAAAATACTAAAGCTTGGATCATGTGCACCTTAGTCTTTAAACGGACATCCTTACTCTTTAGCACTTTGGAGAGGTCCTTGACAGCAGATTAACCCAATGCAACATGTCTTTTGGTTTCTCGACTGCTGCTACCATGGGTGTTGATTGTGGATCCAAGTAAGATGAAATGCTTGTCAACTTCAGCCTTTTATTCCCACCTCTCATGATACTGTCTATTAGCCCAGTGGTGAGGAGTTTTGTTTTCTTGATGTTAAGATGCAGTCCATATTGAAGGAGGTAGTCTTTAATCTTCTTCAGTAAGTTTTTAAGGCTTCTTCACTTTCTGCAAGTAAAATTGTGCCATCTGTATAATGTAAGGTGTTATAGAGGAGTTTTCCTCTAATCCCAATCCCAACCACATTCTTCTTCGTACAGTCCAGCTTCTGTAATGATTTGTTCAACATACAAATCAAGAGACATAGGGTTGGAGAAGACACTGACTTCTAGGATCAGAGGTCTGAACTAGACACAAAGGCAGCCTGACACTTAGGAGCTTGGGGGAGGTACCCAACCCCTGTGGGGTAAGGTGTGGAGGGCACAGCCACAGAGATAGCAGTCTCCTTGGCTGTGGCCTGCCCATTGCACACTTTGCCTTACGGAGTCAATCCCTCTTGCTTTTCTTAACTCCTACTCTCTCGTATTTCCTTCTTCTCTGGGGGCCTTTGGCCAAATGGCCTTTCCCTGACCTTTATAGTCCATTCTCTGGCCTCTCCAGTCCAGCTCACTCCCCTATTTCAAAGTATCAAGTGAAACCCCACACCCCTTTCACAAAGCACCCTGACGACAACTGAGACTTGAAGAGGACCTGCTTGTTCTTGATTTTGGTCCCAGATCCTGGGCAGGGCTGAGTTAGGGGAGGTTGGCAGAACCCCCTAGCACTGCTTCACCCCAGGGCTACAGCAATACTCAATGCTCTTGGTTCCAGCAGCCGGGAAATCAAAAGACAGTAATTGCAAGGGGAAAGTCTGCTGTCAGGGACCTCTTCAGAGTACTGAGGAGCAGTGATGTCATTCTGGAGACAAGGGGCACAGTGGAACAAAGCAGTGGCAGAGCACGAGATGATTGAGACAAGGGCTTTATCTACAGTGAAACACTGAATGCCTGCAATGCTGGCATGGTTTAATTACGTGAGAATTATTGAAGAGAATTTGTCGTAAAGAAGCGAGGAAATGAAAACATAATCGAGTCAGTGTGAGTACACGAGACGTGATAGTGCTTCTGAGTCATCTCCATCCTTTTAAAAATGATTGTTATTTGGAGGTGAGTGAAGAGGGGAGTTGAGAGTAAAACTTTAAAGTCTTCAGTCATGTGTCATCTGCCTCTCTTCGGAAAGTGGGGTTATTTATGCAGCTCAGATGATAAGGGGGAAATCCCATTTTACAGCCAGTTATGAATTTTATTGACAGTTTGGATTTCCTCACTTGGAATGTCATATCCTTTGTCTTTTGTCTTTTCTTACCCAATGTAAGAAAGTCTTTGTGTATCATAGACCAAATTTATTAAAATATTCTCATTTTTTTGTTTAATTACATTTTACTTTGAAACCTCTGACCCATTTGGAATTGATCTTATATATAAGGATTTCACTTTGTTAACTTTCAAGTTGTTGTTGTTATATGCCTTTGAATCACCTGCGACTCATAGTGACCCTATGTACAACAGCTCTAAACCCTGCCCTATTCTGTGCCAATCTTATTGTCTTGGACACACCTATCATCATTACCCCAGTGGCTGAATCAATCCATCTCATCGAGGGTCTTCCTTTCCTGCGCTGTTCCTCCACCCTCCCAAGCATGATGTCCCCTCTCCAAGGATTGGTCCCTCCTTGCAACATATCCATAACATGTCAGATGAAGCTACAGAATCCTTGCCTCCAAGGAGCAGCCTGGCTTCACCCTCTCCAGGATAAACTTGTTTTTTCTCCTAGCAGTCCGTGGTATATTCAGTACTCTTCTCCAGCACCACAGCTCCAAGGCATCAATTCTCCTTTCATCCCTCGTCATTGTCCAGCTCTCTGCTGCATACCAAGTAATTGCAAAGACCATGGCTTGTGCACCTTACTTTCCAGACTGACATCATTGCTCTTTAGTACTTTGGAGAGGTCTCTGACAGCAGACTTTCCCAATGCAATTAGTCTTTTAATTTCCTGGCTGTTGGTACCAAGAGTGTTGATTGTAGAGCCAAGCAAACTGAAGCTGTCAACAATCTCATTCTCTTCGTCATCTATCACGATGCTGCCAGTCAGCCCAGTGGTGAGAATCTGTGTAAGTTTGAAATAGTTCAAGAATTGAGCACAGTGTGACAGCCACAAAATGAGTACCTGATACTGGAGTGCTGGTGCCCATAGTCTTGCTACATACAGAGTTATCCAAAACTTTCAATTTGTAAAATATCAGTGAAATGTGCTAAACAAAAACACACATTCTCTTTCTCTCTCTCTGTGTGTGTGTCTTTAGAAACAGGCTAGAAGTATTAAGCAATACAAGTAAATTTAAACATGATACAGCCAAACTCATGATAATCTTAAATCAAGTAGAACCATCCCCCACCCCCATATCCTTTATGCCTCTGTTTCTTTTCCTCTTCACCCCCCACCCTTAGGGTTGCTTTGAAACGCTGCTCTGCACTGTAGACATACTGCCACTAGGTGGCAGGAGTGTAGCAAAGTCTCATGTCTGAGATTTTCCAGTATCCTAAATAGATCTTTTTACAATTTTTTTTAAATTTTATTTTATGGTGTGTTTTTTTTTTTTAATCCTAAATACTCGTCAAAGGGATCTCTGGTGGTATAGCAGTAAGAAGATTCACTTCCACTTCAATTCCAAAGCCATGCGGTTCGAATCCAGCTGCCTGAATGATGGGCAGTGTCCTCCTGGGTGATTTGTTGTTGTAATGTGCCGTCGAGTTGACTGCAGCTCATAGCAACTGTATGTACAACAGCCCTAAACCCTGCTCTGTCCTGTGCCAATTTTATTGTCTCTGACACACCCACCCTCATTACCCCAGTGACTGAATCAATCCACCTCATAGAGGGTCCTCCTCTCGTGTGCTGTCCCTCCACCCTCCCAAGCATGATGTCCCTATCCAAGGACTGACCCCGCCTTGCACCATGCCCAGTGTATGTCAGACAAAGCTTCAGAATCTTTGCTTCCAAGAAGCAGCCTGGTCTCAGCCTCTGCAGGACGAACTTGTTTAAGTGTCTCCAAAAACCTGTTGAGGGGTCAGCATCAAGGAGTTGAATAAACTTTTCCCTCTAAATATGCAGAAAGCTTTAGATTAACATAAACAGCCTGGAAGGGAGGAATGAGCTTGTAGAGTAGTTGTTGGGTACCAGCCCGTTGGAGCCCTGGGTCAGCCCATCTTTTCCCCTCAGAACCACTAGTGGATCCGAACGGGCAGGTGTGGTCTTTGGGTCAGCAGCGCCCCTCCCTGTGGACCGTGCTCGGTCTCTCCCTAAGTCAGTTACTGTCGTGTTTCAGGCACCGGTTCAGATCTGAGGTGGGGAGTGTAGAAGGGTGGATTACAAAGAGGAGTAAACCTGGAGGCAAGAGAGCTGTGGAATCGCCAGGCTGTGAGATAGGCCTGGTGGTCACTGTAGCCTCTGAACCCGTTAACCTTCAGCAGTCGGGGGTGGGGCTAAAGCCAGTCAAGATCAGTTCAAGGCTGATTCCCAGAGGGAGAGGTTAGACATACTTGAACCCTCCAACTTTGCCTCCAGTTCTGACGCCAGCTGTCCCTCCTGTGTCAGAATTGGATCACCCACTGCAGTGGCCACAAGACTCACAGACCGTCCTCACAGTTGTGGGGTTTATTTGGGAAATCGAGGTGTGCTATTGAATTGGAATTGACTCAGTTGATTGTCAAGTGGGTTTTCAGAGACAGTTAATTGGAGGGGAGGAGATTGTCCATCCTTCTGTGGGGCAGCTGGTGGATTCAAACTGCGTGCCTTCGGATTGTGGCGCAGCTTATCACTAGGCCACTAGGTTACAGTTTGGGATCAGGAAGCGGGTGGGCTGTCTTCCTTCTTCAGCAGGTACAGCTCTTCCTGGTGCCTTCTGGACTCCTTCTCCGCACCTGCTGTCTCCCCTCCACCCAACAAGCGCCCTCCCCACCCCCCACTCCCACAGGCTCCTCCTGACCCTGCCTTGTCACAGCTGGTACTGCCCCCGGGCCCCTTCTGGGCCTTGACCCATGTTACATCATTTTTAGGAAATTCCTTACCTCTTCATTCCCTCTCCCTTCTTCCTTCTGCCACTCTCCCTGCTTCTTTTTGTCTCCAAACCCTCTGTCTGATTGGCTGCTGTTGGATAGATATACAACTCCTTGTCAATTTTACATCATGCCCCCTTCCAGTTCCTCAGGATAGGAATGTTTCCTCCAAACATCACAGTTTACTTTGTAAATAACTGTGCTTCAAAGGGCTCTGAGGTGACCCCAGGTCTTAAATCTGCTGCTTCTCCCCCAGCCCTTCTGTGGTTCTTGCCTCGACCGCTTCCACTCTTTCCTCTCAACTTGTCGCCACATCCATCTCCCTTGCCTCTCTGGTCTCTTACAGACTAAAACACCTTCCTCAGAAAAGGACTGGCCTCCCCAGTCAGGACCAGACACATCAGTTGAGAAACTGGGTGTGAAAAGAAAGTCAAATCCCTGGTTCAAAAGCTGTTAAGAAATTCAAGACAGTGACAGCAGAGAATGAATCTGTCTGTCTCTCTGTCTGTCTGTGGTGGCTCAGGGTTGCTGTGCTTTTGGAAGCTGTGCTGGGAGGGTCACGCATTAGACATGAATCTCAGCAGAGCTTCCTGCCTAAGAGGCACAAGAAAGAAAGATCTGGCAAACTACTAGCAGAGATTCTCCAGTCTGGATCACAGCAGGTATCCTCTGTCTTGCTTACTTTGGGCACATTCCGGGGAGGAATAAGTCACTCAGATGGACTGACGGACCAAACAGCCTCAGTAATGGACTTGACCGTGACAGCCAAGCATGAGGCTGCTTCAGGACCAGGCAACACCTCATTCTGTGGAACGCAAGGTCATCTCGAGTCAGCACTTTCTCTCCCCCTCGGCAGGGGCACCACTGCTCAGCCGCGAGGTCCATCAAGCTCACAGTCACTGTCCCTTGATGCCAGAGGTTCTTCACCCAGCAGCAGCGGCGGCCACCCAGGACCTCAGGGCTGGTTACCCACCTCAGGACTTGGCTTCTCAGTTGCTCTCTTTCTGCATAAGACCAAGCCCACTACCACCGAGTTGATTCCAATTCATAGCTGCTCTGCGTAGGAGACACTGCATAGAGTCTGTGAGGCTATATATCTTTACAGAAGCAAATTGCCTCATCTCTTCCACAGAGCAGCAGGTGGGCTTGAACTACAAACCTTTTGTTCTTAGTTGTTGTTGTTGTTATGTGCCGTCTAGTGGCTTGTGACTCATAGCGACCCTCATATTCTATTCACAATTTTAGTTTGCTTGGCTCCACAGTCAACACTCTTGGCATTAGCAGCCAGGAAATTAAAAAACATATTGCGATGGGAAAGTCTGCAGTTAGAGACCTCTTTAAAGTGCTGAAGAGCAACAGTGTCACTCTGGAAACTAAGGTACACCGGATACAGGCCATGGTCTTTTCAATCACTTGCCATGCATCAGAGAGCTGGACAATGACTAAGGAGGATAGAAGGAGAATTGATGCCTTTGAGCTGTGGTGTTGGAGAAGAGTATTGAGAATACCATGGACTGCTAGGAAAACAAACAGGTTTGTCCTGGAAAGGGTGAAGCCGGGCTGCTCCTTGGAGGCAAGGATTCTGAAGCTTCGTCTGACATACTTTTAACATGTTGCAAGGAAGGACCAGTCCTTGGAGAAGGACGTCATGTTTGGGAGGGTGGAGGGACAGCGCAGGAGAGGAAGACCCTTGATGAGATGGATTGATTCAGTGCCTGGAGTAATGGGGGTGGGTGTGTCAGAGACAGATTGGTACAGGATAGGGTAGGGTTTAGGGCTGTTGTACATAGGGTCACTATGAGTCGCTGGCAACTTGACGGCACATAACAACAACAGTCATATTCTTTAACCTTGTTCCATCAAGGTTCCTTTTTTCAGCTTGATATGTTGTTATTGTCTGTGGCTAGGTGCCATTGTGTCCACTGTGACTCAGGAACCCTATGAAAAACAGACCTGACCCTCGCCCTGTTCTCAGCCTACCTTACAATCTCCAACTGGCTTGAATCCGTTGGTATGGTCAAAGTGTCCGTCCATCTCACTGAGGGTCGTCCTTTCCTTCACTGAGCCTCTGTCAGAGGACTGTTCCCTTCTGACAGCATATCCCAGTGTGTGTGATGAGGTTTCACCACCGTGCCTCTAAAGGAGCATCCTGGTTGTACTTCCTTCCAGACCGGCTGTTTTCCCCTCGGCACCCCGTGGTTTGCTCAGTGCTCTTGGCCAGTACCACAGTTCACAGGTTCAGTAGGTCTACGTTACAATCCTCACTGCGTCCTTATGCGGGTGGCTGCTGGTCTGTGAGAGAAAAGGTGTATTAGAAACAGTCTTGGTGGGGAAACAGGAGACCTGGTTGGGTTCCCTCTCCAGGTAGGGCTGGTGTGGGCTGGATTATTTGACATCTGATATCAGATAGCCCTTGAATGAGTGTTTATTTAGAGAGAGGGGTGGCCCTTGGGCCAGGGAGTCTGGTGAAAGGCTGCCCTGAAAAGGCAACAATGGAAGCTTTCTTGAAGCTCATTTTTGCCATGTTTCACACTCATCTTCTCTTTCACAGACCTGCTCTTGAAACCAGCCTGGAAGTAATAGGAAGTCAGTCTGAGAAAGTCATCTTAACATACTACTTTATTTGTAAAAAGTCATTAGAACTCATTAGGAGGGAGCGGCGTCCTTCTCAGCACTGAAGGAGACTTTGTGCACGCGGCCTCCTTAACAGTCAGCCTGCAACATCCTGACACTGAGGACCTTGTTCCTGGAGACAGCTGGGGCGGAAGTGTCTAGAGCAGCGTGTTGACAGCTGTTTAGATCGGCACTGCCAGCAGGATGGTCCTTAATCCTGGGTGCTCATTGAGCTCTTAGAGGGCAAATGAAACTGGTGAGATTGGATGTAATTAACATTTTCATTTCAATAGCCGCATGTGACTAGTGCCAGTGGGGTATTATAGAGTAAAACGTGTTGCTAAAGACATGGATAAGTTAGAACTTATTGCTGCTGAGACTTTAAATGGTGCAGCCCCCTGGGGAAAAGAGTTGAGTGATTCCTGGAAAAAAATGGAGGATGTTGTTGTTAGGTGCCGTCAGGTCAGCTGTGACCCTGTGAACAACAGGTCGGAATCTTCCCCCATCCCGTGTCATCTTCTTCATCTCCGATACACTTGAGCCCACTGTGACAGTCACTGTGTCAGTCCACCTTGCGGAGGGTCAAGGAGGGTTGTCCATTCCAGTGCTGATTCTCCACCCATCCAAGCATGTTGTCCTTCTCGAAAGACTGGCCCTTTCTAACAATATGTCTGAAGGATGTGAGACAAAGCTTCACTAATCTACAAATTTCATTTCTAGGTTGTTGTTATGTCCCATTGAGTCACCTGTGACTCAACAATAGCTCTGAACCCTGTTCTATCCTAAGCCAGTCTCACTGTCTCCGACACACCTACCTCCAGTGCCTTTAGTCACTGTGTCAGTCAGTCTCTTCTGGGGTCTTCCTTTCCTGTACTGTCCCTCCATCCTTCCAAACATGATGTCCTTCTCCAAGGACTGGTCCCTCCCGGCCACGTGCCCAAAGAATGTGAGATGGAGCTTCAAAGTCCTTTCCTCCAAAGATGAACTTGATTGCATCCTCTCCAAGACACTTATTTGTTCTCTTGGCGGCCCAAGTATGTTCGTACTCTTCTCCAGCACAACTCAAAGTCATCAATTCTTTTTCTCTCATCCTTAGTCACTGTCCAGCTCTCTGATGCATAGCAAGTAATTACAAAGACCATGTACTGGCTCAAGCACACCTTAGTCTCTAGACTGACGTCATTGCTCTTTAACATTCTAGAGAGGCCCCTGACAGCAGATTTTCTCAATGTATTTAATTTATCTTTTGATTTTCTGACTTCTGGTGCCAAGAATGTTGATTGTAGAACTGAGCAAACTGAAATTGTTAACAACCTCAATCTCTTCTCCATTGGGAATATACCCAAAACATTAAAATTATAATTACCAAATTTAGAAGCTATAACAGTAACTATAAAGGAGTTATGGTGGCTTAGTGGTAAGAAGTTGTACTGCCAACCCAAAGGCACACAGTTCAAACCCACCAGTTGTTCCACTGAAGAAAGACAAGCCACCTCTTCCCCTGTGACTTAAATATCTAAATATGCACTGGAGGGTCAGCTATGAATTGGTTCTGACTGGATGGTACATAACAACAAAAAGAAGAACTGTGAGAGGGAGCTATAGTAATCACGCTGAGATGTTATTTCTTATTACCATCAATATCTCAGGCATAGCCTGCCCAGCACTGACCACACTGGGGAGCTCTGCTGAGTCCTGGGGCCCCTGCAGCCTCCATCATCCATACCCTGAACCAGGCAGGTGCGTCTAGTGAGATCTGGGCTGCCCCCAGGAGTGCTGGCTGAAGACAGCACAGCACATGGGCTTGGCGTTGTCACTAAGTGCTAAACAGAGGCCACACAGTCTGACAGAAGCCGCAGGAGGTAAAAGGAGACAGAAGGCCCAGGGAGGCCCTGCAGGGACACGTGTGCTGCATCAGATTTGATTTTCCTGTTTATTTTTTTTCCTGAGGGGAGGGATTTAAGAGAAGGATTTCTTTCCTATAGTTATTCTAGTATTTACTTAAAAAAATACAATGTGTAACACATTTGTAAAAATACAGCATAACATAATGCACGCATATATACTCTTTGTAAAAATTTCAAGCATCAGATAGTTTTGACGTAAGCACGTGAGCCTCCACTTGAAGCTGTGCCCACCCTTTCCTCCCTGGAGATACCCTTAGATATTTTCTTCTCCTGCCTTATTCTATACATTCATGGTTTTTGCACAGATTTTGCACTGCCTGCGAATTTTGGAAATTAACCATGGATTTTTCTTCTGAGATATGCCTGGATGGATTTGAACACTCAACTTTGCAATTAATAGCTGAGTGCTAAGCTTTTGGCATTAACTTCATTTAAAAGTTATTGGACTTAAAAAAAAAGTTAGTGGACTTTTAAATCATTCTTTTTTTAAAAAAATAATTTTAATGAACATTTAGAGATTTTGGATTTCCATTCATTCATCGTTGCACTTTCCTCCCTGCCCAGACCTCCCTCCTACCCTCCACCCAGTGCGGTCCACTCTTTGAAAAGTAAAAGAAAAGGGGAGCTCTGGTGGCCTAGTGGCAAGAAGCTGCAACTACAATCCCAGAGGTGCACGGTTCGAATCCACCAGATGCTCTGCCGGGTAAGGAGGGGCAATCTCCTCCTGTACCAGTCAGATCTGATTTGACGGTACACGCACACAAAAATAATAAAATTTAAAAAAAAATTAAAAAAAAAAGAAAAGTAAAAGAAAAATTCTTTCTTTGGTACACAATCCCCCCGCACCCCTCCCACCACCCCAAGTGCACTCCACTATGCAACCGTAATTGAGGACTCTTGTGATAACTATAATACCCCATCATATATCGCTTTCAAATTATTCTCTCTCTCATCTGTTTCAATGCAGCATACACAATCCATCCAGTTTTTCTCAGTCTTACCCCAACCCTGATATCAGTCCCATTTTACAGCAGTGGCACCATGCAGTATTTGTCCTTTTGCGATGGAGATATTTCACTCAGCATAATGTCCTCCAGGGTCACCCATTTTGAATAATATTGCATGAGTTCCTTGTTTTTCAATGCAGCGTTGTATTCCATTGTGTGAATATACCCCAACTTCTCTGTCCATTCGTTTGTTGATGGGCACCTGGGTTGTTTCCAACTCCTTGCTATTGTGAACAAAGCCACGATAAACATGGGTGTGCATATATCTGTTTGGATGTCAGGTATGGTCTCTTTGGGGTATATTCCCAGTAGTAGAATTGTTGGGTCAAATGATATATCTATTTGCAACTTTTTGAGAAAGCACCATAGCACCTTCCACAGTGGTTGCACCATTTTACACTCCATTTTACACACCATTTTAACAAATGGTTTTGGCAGAATTGGAAAAATACCTGCAGAAGACTCAAGCAAGATCCATACCTCACTTCATATACAAAAACCAATTCAAGGTGGATCGTGGATCTAGGACTAAAACCAAGGACTATAAGCTTCATTAAAGAAAAGCTTGGAAGAACTCAAGTAGTCCTAATCCACAACATAAACAGTCTTTCAAGTATCCTGAAAAATCTACGACCAGGAGAAGATAAAATAGATGAATTGGACCTTCTAAGCACATCAGAAAACTTCAACAGGGTAAAAGAGAAGCCACAGACTGGGAAAAAGTATTTGGGAATGACAGGTCAGATAAGGGACTTATTTCTAGAATTTATAAAATACTTGAGCACCACAACAAGATAAAGGTAAATAATCCAATTGAAAAATGAGCACAGGATATAAACAGACAGTTCACCAAAGAAGACATTCAGATGGCCAGCAAGTACATGAAGCTCATTTAAAATCCCTAGCTCTAAGAGAGATGCCAAAACGACTGCAACAGCACATCAGCAGAGAACTACCAGAAGTCTAGGCTGGGTTTAGAAGGGGTCGT
>NW_006400078.1:241045-242419 GCF_000299155.1 Elephantulus edwardii
TTGTTATGTGCCGTTGAGTCACCTGCAACTCATAGCTACCCTAGGTACAACAACAGCTCTGAAGCCTGCCCTATCCTGAGCCAGTCTCACTGACTCAAACATGTCTACCCCAATTACCCCAGTTACTGCATCAATCCATAATATCTGGGGTCGTCCTCTCCTATGCTGGCCCTCCACCCTTCCAAGCATGATGTCCTTCTCCAAGGACTAGTCTCTCCTGGCCATGTGCCCAAAGTATGTGAGGCAGAGCTTCAAAATCCTAGCCTCCAAGGAGAGACTTGGTTTCACCCTCTCCAAGATAGACCTATTTGTTTTCTTGGTGGTCCTTGGTATGTTCAAGACTCTTCTCCAGCACCACAACCCAAAGGCATTGATTCACAATACATGTATGAGGATTTGTTTTCTTTTGCGTGAGATGTAATCCTTACTGAAGGCTGTAGTCTTTAATCTTCTTCAGTAAATCTTCATGGCCCCTTTACTTTCAGCAAGTAAGGTTGTGCCATGTGCGCATGGGAGGTTGATGATGAATATTCCTTATTCTTGTAAAGATTTACTGCTTGGGAGCCTTAGAGGCCAATTCTACACCGTCCTGCACAATCACTGGGAACTAGAAGCAACACAAAGAGAACGAGCTTGGTTTTTAAATTTGGTTAATTATTAGGAGGATCCCTGGTTGTTAGATGCCTTCTCCACACACCTATTTTGGTCTGTTAAGTATATTCTCTTGCCTCATTTTTCTAGTGAGTTGTTGTTATTATTTTGTATGTGTGTACCATCAAATTGGATCTGACTGGTACAGGAGGAGGACATTGTCCCCCCTTCTCCAGCAGAGCATCTTCTAGTGAGCTCTTGAGAAAGACTTCCTGAGTATTTCCCCAGCATGACTATACAATTACATCTAATTTTCTCTGTTGTTGTTATGTGCAGTTGAGTTGCTTATGACTTATAGCAACCCTATGTACAAGAGCCCTAAACCCTGCTCTATCCTGCGCCAAACTCATTGTCTCTGACACACCTACTCCCACCACCCCATCTCATCAAGGGTCTTCATGTCCTGTGCTGTGCCTCCACTCTCCCAAACATGATGTCCGTCTCCAAGGACTGGTCCCTCTTTGCAACATGCCCAGAGTATGTCAGACGAAGCCCTGGAATCCTTGCCTCCAAGAAGCAGCCTGGCTTCACCCTCTCCAGGGCAAACCTGTTTGTTCTCCTAGCAGTCCATGGTATATTCAACATTCTCTTCCAGCACCACAGCTCAAAGGCATCAATTCTCCTTATGTCCTCCCTAGTCATTGTCCAACTCTCTGATGCATAACAAGTGATTGCAAAGACCATGGCCTGTATCAGGCGCACCTTAGTCTCCAGAGAGACACC
>NW_006400078.1:245294-252807 GCF_000299155.1 Elephantulus edwardii
ACAGGAGGAGATTGTCCCTCCTTCCCCGGCAGAGCATCTGGTGGATTCGAACCGTGTGCCTCGGGGATTGCAGTATAGCTTCTTTGCCACTAGGCCATCAGAGCTCCCCATCGAATCTTCATTTTGGAAGTTGGTTACTGATATTTTTTGAGGTTAAATCAATCTGCCCTTCCTGGGTTGTTACTGCTCTTGTTGTGTGTCATCAGGTTGGCACTGACTCATAGCCGACCCTCCAGTGGGTTTTCAGGGGAAGTAACTTGCACTGGAGGAGATTGCTCATGTTTCTCCCGCAGCTGGTGGATTTGAACTTCCTGCCTTTGGGATTGGAGGGAGGGCAGCTTCTTACCACGAGGCCACCAAAGCTGCCTAAAGCCATCATTGGAGCTACCTGGCAAGCAAAAGTGATAACTTCCAACTCTTTTACTCAACTGTGGTAAACATGAGAGGCGAAACCATAGGCCAATGTCAAGTACACACACAGGAAGAAGCGATACCCAGGCCAGGGTTTGGATGAGTCCACAAGTGGCCACAATGAACCACTTTAAGGTTTAGAATTTATCAGGCAGTCTCCTCCTGTGCAGTTTACTGCCTCTGAAAACCCACTGGAGGGCCAGCTGTGGGTTGGTTCTACTCGATGGTACACAACAACAACCCACACAGACTGTGAAAAGGAGAATAAGGAAAAGATGCCGGTTCCTTGGGGTTCCTGTCGCACACATTATAAAGGAAGAAATGAAACAAAGACCCGTGACTGCAGTGTGAATGGTGGGACACTCTGTGGCTGTGGGGCTCATTTTAGATAATAGTTAAGTGGCACTTGGTGTCTCTGTGCTGAGGCATCACCATTTGTCTGTCTCTTTCTTGTGCTGTGGTGGCGTTCAAGGCAGTATGATGCCAGGAACTATATTCAAACACCCACAGGGACCACTCATAATGGACAGGTTTCAGCGGAACTTCCAGACTAAGACAAGGAAGAAAGACCTAGTGCTAAAAAATAAAAACCAAAACAAAACAGTTTATTGACAGGGAACTGCAAGAAATTCAAGCTGGATTCAAAGAGGTTGTGACTGCTGATGTCAGATGGATCTTGACTGAAAGCAGAGAATATCAGAAAGATACTGTGTTTTATTGATTATGCAAAGACATTTGGCTATGTGGATCATAATAAACTATGATTAACACTGAGAAGGAAGGAAGGAAGAAAAGGAGGGAGGGAGGGAAGGAAAGAAGGAAGGAAGAGAGAGAAAGACAGACTTAGTGCTGTAATTCCCTAAACCAGCCAATGAGAGCCCTGTGGATCAGAGAACATCCTCAAAGAGCTAGATTGGCTTTTCCTGGATGTATAATCAAGAGAGACCAGCAGCTGTAGACCATGTTTTGTGACGTGAGGGTCAGTGAAGGCAAGATGGATTGTGACAGTGGCCACACCAGTGGGCTCAAATGTCCTGAAGCTCCTGCGGATGGCACAGGACTGGGCAGTGATTGGGTCTGTTATAGATGAGGTTGCCATGGGCTGAGGGCCAACTCAATGGTATCTAACAACAACAACTACAAAGCACCACATGGCCACTGACCCTGGCTGGGTCTCGCACCATGTCACTATGTGGAGCCAAACCAGGTCTCAGTTCTGAAACATTTGCTAGGAATGTGAACAGAGGGCAAAGGACTTTATTCTTTGGGTGGAACTGGCATCATCATTTATTCATCCACAACATATTGAGCAGGTCTACTCTCTGGAGCTGTGGTAGATGTGACACTGAGCAAGCAAAGCCTTAAAACGTGGAGATATTTGCCAGTTAAGGAGGCAGACCACTCACATGGGAGAAGACGGCTTTAATTGTGTGGGGAGGGGAAGAGCATGGTGTGGGTTGAGTTCTAGAAGTTGTTTTGGGGATAAGATGCAAAAGGTGGCCTGGTAGATGAGGGGTGTGGGGTAGGGCCACAATGGGGCAACCCCGTTACCCCAACTCTGCAAAGACTCAGCTGTTCAGGGGGAATGAGAAGGAACTGAGATGTCTCAAGGGCACAGATGGAGGGATGGAAAAGGAAAGGTACTTATATTATTATGAAAACAGTCCCTCCTGCGGGAGCTGGGATGGGCTATCAGTCATGTAAAGCGGGCTTTGCTAGTTGGGTTTCCCATGGTTCCAGCCCTGGCTGCTTCATTTGTGTTCAACAGCAGTGTCCAGGGACAGTCAGACCTCAGAAGTCCAGCCCTCTAGATGGTTTCTTTGAGAGCAGAAGCTCCCATCTGTTGGAGGGAAATTTCTTCGCTCTTCTCTTCCACAACCTTCGTGCTGGGGCCTCCTTTGGCTCTGGTGGAATGAAAAGGTATTCATGGGACAGAGTGGAATGGAGCTGGGGATGAGTCATGGGAGTAACCCCACCCACCCAGAGCCAAAAAGAAGTTGGGACCCCCTCAGCAGCCCTCCTCCTGGTCTCTTGGGCAGGTCGGGAGCCCCTTTGTCCTCCTCAGGTTAGCTGCTAGACTCTGCGTTCAGCCTAGCCAGACCCCTGGGGGCTGTGCCCTGCTTCCCTGCCCAGATGTCGGAGGGTCAGTACCATGGCTACATCGTTTTACCACGGAGCAGCTGGTAGGATGAACTGCACATCTTTCTTGGGTTCAGCAGCTCCGCAAACTGAATCAGCATCACCACAAGCCTTCACTGACAGCGCGCCATGTGCTCTGACCAGGAGTCAAACTAGGCTCCCATGAAGACATGAGGATTCTACTGCTGAACCACTCCTGCCCCATGCTAGAATTGTTGTCATCGCTGTTAGGGGCCATCAAGTCTAGGATGACTCCTTGCAACCCCATGAACAGACCTGAACCCTGTCCTAGCCTGTGGTATTCTCACATCTCTGACACAGTCGAGCCCTTACTGCTTGATGCTGTGTCAGTCCATCTGACTGAGGGCCTTCCTCTCCTGTCTCTCCACCTTTCCGAGCATGATGCCCCTCTCCAAGGAGTTGTTGTTTTATGTCATCGAGTTACCTGTGACTCAGCGACCTTATGTACAACAGTCCTGAAACCTGCCCTGTCCTGAGCCCATTTCACTGACTCCAGCACACCTATACCCTCATTGCCCCAGTAACTGTATCAATCTATCTGATCTGAGGTCTTCCTGTGCTGTCCCAAGCATGATGTCCTTCTCCAACCAGTCCTACCTGGCCATGTGCCCAAAGTATGTGTGATTGAGCTTCAAAATCCTAGCCTCCAAGGAGAAACTTGGTTTCACTCTCTCCAAGACAGACCTATTTGTTTTCTTGGCAGCCCATGGAATATTCAAGACTCTTCTCCAGCACTACAACTCAAAAGCATCAATTTTCTTCTGTTGTCCTTAGTCATTGTCCAGCTCTCTGATGCATCATAGCAGGTAATGGTGAAGACCATGGTCTGGATCAGGAGCACTCATAGGGAGCTCTGGTGGCCTAGTGGCAAGAAGCTATGCTGCAATCCTGAAGGCACACAGTTTGAATCCACCAGCTGCTTTGTAGGAGGACAGCCAATCTCCTCTTGTGTGATTAACTGATTAACTGACTCTGAAAACCTGCTGAAAGGTCAATTATGGGTCGGTTCTGACTCAACAATACACAAGAACAATCTGCAAGGAGTAGCCTGGTTTTAAAAAAAACAACTAGTGAGGTTTGCTTAGACCCACTTTTTACTGCTTAAGTGAACAAAAATAATGAAGTCATCCTATTATGTGACCTTAAATTCAGTCTTCTCCTTGATATCCGAAATGTAACCCGATGAGCCCCAGCCCTACAGCGTTTTGGAAGAAGCAGATTGCCTGGTTCTTTCCTGGGTTTCGGCACCGAAAAAAAGAAGATTGCCACATCTTCCTCCCACCAAGTTGTTAGTGGGTTCAAACTGCCAGCCTTTGGGTTGGTAGCTGAGTGCTTTTAATCATTGTGCCATCAGAGCTCTCTCTTTGCCTTAGGACAGACTCCTGGCAATGCCATTGCTTTTTAGCAGAATTTGAACATTTTCCCAGCTCATAATCTGTTTTGCCAAACAGCCTACTCTCACTCCGGCATTATCTAGCACCATCTTTAACGTAAGAACTCTGGTGGTGTCGTGCATTATGTGTTGTGCTGCTGATCCAAAGGCTGGCTGTTCCGCCTCATCAGCTGCCCTGTGGGGGAAGATGGGCAGTGTCCTCTTGCTTTAGAGCTGTGGAACCCAATGGTGGGGGGCACCCTACGTCAGTACAGCTTCCATGGCTGTGGGTTGGTTTGGTTTTTTTTCCTTTTAAAATGGGTAGGCACTCACTGCTGAGAGATGGGTGGTTTGAATCTGTCTTTCTTCAGCAGAAAGGTGAGGCATTGGGCTTCCATAAGGGTGCCAGACCTTGGAGACCCTGTGGGGAAGTTCTCTGGCCTGTCCAATTGCTGTGAGTAGAATCAACCCACAGCTGCGGGTTTTCTTTTGCTTTGTTTGATGTTGAAAAATGATGGCTCTTGTATCCCTTTGATGTAGACTGCATGGACACTTCCCCTTTGTTGACTGGCTGGTTGCACTTCCTCCCTTTTCAATGCTCTATTGTTACATAAAGGGAACTTTTGAACAAGACCAGCCACCTGTCCCACTGTAATGTCACTCCAGCAAACTGAGTCAAAAGCCCCACTGGGCATTTCAGGAAAGCCCAGCACCCACCAGGAATCAGACTATTCTGAGGAAGTAGTGGCTCATCTGAGGAATGGAGAACCCAGTAGTCTAAACAGAAATAAATTACTTACGGATGAAGTTTGCCAGCTTATGAAATAAACCCAGGAAAAGCCTGTTATCTCTTTACCTCGGGAACCAGCACTAAGAGCTGTGTTACAACTAATCCCTCTTGGCTTGCTGCCATCTTTGGGATTCATACCTTGAACCTCAGGAAGGGAACATTTCCTTCTCATCTCAAACCTTGACACCTTAGGCCTGTGACCAGCACCCATCATTATGTGCCAAGATTAGACATGGAGAAAGATGGGATGGGGTGAGGCCCTTCAGTTCTCATTGTCCAGACACCTCAACTGGTGCTTGTCTGATCCCTCAGGAGAGGGTTCTTTTGCCCCTACCTACTCTGGCGGGAAGGATCTGTGTCACCAACCTGAAGGTGCATGGTTTGAATCCACCAGCTTCTCCACGGGAGAAAGACAATCTCCTTCCCTGATGTTTGGTGGGTCAGCCATAGTTCAGTTCCAGCTCCATGGTAAACAACTACAACTCATAGTCTAACAAAGTGTGAACTATTAACCCCAGGGCTAATCTCCCTGGTTGTTCAACTCCATCATTGGCTCCTAGGGAGAAAGATGGGCAGTGTCCTCCTGTGTGATTTACAGCCTCAAATCCAACGAGGACCAGTCACAAGTCAATTTTGACTTGATGGTAATGAGAGAGAGAACATGCCAAAGTCTACCATTTCCGGCCAGACTTAGCAGAACCAAACCCAGACCACTCCTGGTGAGTTGTTTCTCGCCCAGCAGTCTTCCACTGGGTTTCTAGAGCTGTAAATATTTACAGAAACAGACTGCCCACCGTCCCCTGCAGGATCACCTGGTGGATTTGAACCTCTGGCCTTCCAGTTAGCAGCCTGACACACATTACTCACTATGCTCCCTGGGCTCCTTATATGTATCTGAATAACCCACTAAATCATAGCTGTGAGTCGCAGCCAATACAAAAGCACTAACAACAAGCAACAGCATTTCCCACCCGGTACCCCAAGAACCTCCACTGAGCCTGGCATAGACCTCCTGCCGCTGAGGATGTTGACGGAGGCAGCCAGCCAGCGTCCCCTCCCCCATTCTGGAGAAACTGTTGAGGGCAAGGCTTCTGTTACCCTCAGTGAGCTCTGGAAGGAGATCCACAAGCGAAACGTCTTCCCTGGCTGACTGCTAAAATAGCAAACCAAACACCTTTCTTCTCCTGAAGGGGCATCTATTCCTTTCCCTCCCTGATACAAAAGAAAGCCACTCTGGGGTCTCCCTTCCTGTTACCGAGAGGTTCAGAGCCTGGCTCGAAGGTCGTCTGTGACAGACACAGACCTGTGAGACCTGGTTCTTTGTGTTGCTCAAAACTAGGGACACCTCTTCAGCCCCTGACACTATCCTTGTTTCTCTCTGCCAGCTGTCACTTCCAAGACACATTTTTCTTTTTCTTGGTCTAGAGTGTAGCCAGAGTGCTCCTTGGAAGCAAAGATGGTTAAGCTTCATCTTTTACACCGTGGACATGCAGCTAGACAAGGCTATTCTTCTGAAACAGGCATCATGCTGGGAAAGGTGAAGGGTCAGTGAAGGAGAGGAAGACGTCCAATGAGATGGATTGACAGGGTGACTTCAGCAATGGCTCTAGTGCGTCAGAGATGATGAGGATGACACAGGTTAGGGCAGGGTTCAGGTCGGCTGCTCATAGGCTTGCTATGACTCTTACTCAGCTCGATGGCACCTAACACCACCAGCACCACCAACGTGTATTATAGTTTCTCTGGTTTAGCGCTTTATTGGATCTGTACTTGTTGAAGTCTTTTGTGGACAGAGGGGAGGCAGGCTTTACATCTCTAGCCTAGTTCTCGCTAGGGCATCTTGAGGACCAATTTTAGGTGAATATTGGTGTTTCTCTGTACCCCTCAGCTGCTCCCCATTAACCTGCAGCCTATTTGGCTGCAGGGAGTTCTCCTTATTGAGGTCCCCCCAGCCCATGGCACCCGGAGGCCCCTCACCTCCTCTCCATCGCCTCAATGGTCTCCAGCAGGGGCATGTTGCGGGTCTCGGTCAGGAGGCAGATGGCTAACCCGGCCAGGATCGAGGTGGCCCCAAAGCTCACAGGTGGCAGGACAGGGCTGATCTCCCCAAGCGTGGTGACCAGGGGTGCAGCCAGACCTCCAAGGCGGGCATTGACTGAGGCAAAGCCCATTCCCATCTGCCTGTTGGAGGAATGTGGGCTGGTCATTGGCTGTGGCCTGGGAAATCCAGGCTCTGGGGTGTCAGAGGGTAGGGCACAAAAGGGAGAAGAAAAGGGGGTGAGGCCTGTGTACTCCCCTGATCTCCCTAGGGTACAGCCCGCCTTCCCACACAGTCTCCTGAACTTTGTGGGGTAAAACCCCCTCTCCACACACTCACCTGATCTCAGAGGGGTACAGCCCACCCTCCCACATACTCACCTAATCTCCCTGGGGTACAGCCCTCCCTCACACACCCTCACCTGTTATATGTGGCTTACAACCTCTCCTCCCCACACTCATCTGATCTCCATGGGGCACAGCCCCCCCTTCACACTTACTTGATCTCAGTGGGGTACAGCCCATGCTCCCACATACTCATCTCCCTGGAGTATAGCACTCCCTCCCACACCTTCACCTGTTATGTGTGGGGTACAGCTCCCCTCCCCACACTCATCTGATCTCCATGGGGTACGGCCCCCCTCCACACACTCACCTGATCTCCGTGGGGTACAGCCCCCCCACACTCACCTGATCTCCGTGGGGTACAGCCCCCCACTCACCTGATCTCCGTGGGGTACAGC
>NW_006400078.1:252907-258071 GCF_000299155.1 Elephantulus edwardii
CCCCCCCACACTCACCTGATCTCCGTGGAGTACAGCCCCCCACTCACCTGATCTCCGTGGGGTACAGCCCCCCCACACTCACCTGATCTCCGTGGGGTACAGCCCCCCACACTCACCTGATCTCCGTGAGGTACAGCCCCCCACACTCACCTGATCTCCGTGGGGTACAGCCCCCCCTCATCTGATCTCCGTGGGGTACAGCCCCCCCACTCATCTGGTCTCCATGGGGTACAGCCCCCCACACTCACCTGATCTCCGTGGGGTACAGCTCTCCCGTGAACAGGTACACGCAGATGAAGGAGCTGGCCAGGCAGCCTTTGCCCAGTGCAGCCTGTGCTGTGCGCAGGATCTGCATGTCTGAAGAGCGTGGGAAGGGGGGCTCAGGACCAGAGGGGAACCCTGTTTCCATCACCTGTGTTGTGTCCCCACCTGAGAGCCAGATGGCCTGAAACTGCCCTTCTCTGTCTTTGCCTCCTTCCTCCCTTACTGCCATCCATCACCAAGGCCTGCCAGATGCAAGACGAGGTTTGGAGTCAAAACCCCAAATCCATTGTTGTCTAGATGATTCTGATTCATAACAAATCAACAGCCAGAACAGAAGCGCCCACAAAGTTGTCAAAGCTTTACTGAGGCAAGGCTGTCGCTTCTTTCCCACACACAGCAGTGGATGGGTTTAAACCACTGACTCTTTTAGCAGCTGCACACTTAACTACAATGGCTCCAGGGCTCTGGGTTCAAATCCTGTCTCTGGCTCAGCTGAGTGACCCGAGTCAATGCCACCTGACCTCTCTGAGCTCCCGATCATCAGTCAGAAAATGTGGGAAAGAAGCAGCACCTGCTTCGTGGGGTTGTGGCAGGTTGACAAAATGTAAGTGAAAAGTGCTTAGTGTTCATTAGACATTCGAAGTTCTCATTACCAGGGTGCTTGTTGTCCCGTTATTACTTATAAATAGCAAAACACACCATAAACAACACAACTCCTGTGTGATTGAAGACATCCGGTATGTGATCCAGGTTTGATGACAGCCCAGGCTGCACACCAGGATCGGGGTGGGGGTGCATTTGACAACACCCCTGCACCTGGGCCTGTCCCTCATTACAGCAGTCTCTTAGGGACGGGTTAAATTTCGGGAGTTTCTTAAAGCCCCAAGGGGAGCCTAATGTGCAGCCAGAATTTCAAAACACTCCTCCCAAACAATATTGTTGTGTGCTGTTGAGTTGGAATTGACGCATAATTGGCCCTCCAGTGGGTTTTCAGAGGCAGTAAATCACAAGGGAGGAGAATGCCCAGCCTTCAGCCTCAGAGCAGCTGGTTGATCCAAACTATGTGTCGTCAGGATTGTGCGTGTGTGTGTGTGTATAGTGCCCCGATTCAGGCCATGGTCTTCCAATTACTTGCTGTGCATCAGAGAGCTGGACAATGACTACAGATGACAGCAGAAGAATTGATACCTTCAGTCTTAAACATACCACAGACCATCAAGAAAACAAAAAGGTCTGTCTTAGAAAGGGTAAAACCAAGTTTCTCCTTGGAGGCTAAGATTTTGAGGCTCTTTGGGCACATCAGAAGGACATCATGCTTGAAAAGGTGGAGGGACAGCACAGAAGAGGAAGAACTTGGATGAGATGGGGGCAATGGGGGTAGGTGTGTTTGAGTCAGTGAGACTGACTCAGGATGGGGCAGGCTTCAGAGCGGTTTTACATAGGGTCACTATGAGTTGCAGGCGACTCGACAGCACATAACAACATACACACACAACTATAGTTGGGCAGAGTGGTAAAGAGTTGCATTGGCAACTCTGGTACTCAGAGGTACACAGAGGTACACAGTTCAAGTATACCAGCTGCTTCTCAGGAGAAAGATGGGCAAACTCCTCCTGCGTGATTTACTGCCTCCAAAAACCTGCTGGAGGGTCAGCTACGAGTTCATTCCAACTTGATGGTAAATAACAATAACAACATAACTCAGATATGTTGTTGCAATATTGCATCACATCATATATAATGTATATAAATAATATAGAAATACAATACAATATATGTTATATACAATACAATATATACAATACAATACAATATATTATATACAAGGCAATATTACAGAGTCTCAATTAGTTTCCTGAAACGTGTGTACTTAACACGGAAAAGAGTAGTGATGGAAATCCCAGAGGTATGCGGTTCGAATCCACCAAATGCTCTGCTGGAGAAGGAGGAACAATCTCCTCCTGTACCAGTCAGATCTGATTTTATAGTACACACACACAAAATAATATAATAAAATTTTTAAAAGTAATAAAAAGACGTGATGATGACCAGACCGTACCAGCCACAAGTCGGCTGGGATCTAGGGCAGCAGGAACGGCATCCACTTCCTAAACAACATACCTCCGGGAACTCATACTTTGATAAATGCCCATAGTTCTAGAAAGGCTTCAGGCCTTTTGTTCGCAGGGTCGCTATGAGTCATGCTTGACTCGAAGGCGATCAACCACAACAACAGGGCAGCCCCGTGTGTGGTAAAGCAGCACTGAGCTCCTGAGTCTTGCATGGCTTGAGGAAAGTGGATTGCCAGGCCTTTCTGCCAAGGTGCCTCTGGGAGGACTTGAGCCTTCAACATTTTAGTTCAGTCAGGAGCATTAACTACTTGCATTATCCAGGGACTCCCATTTATATTACAATGTGTAGTTAAAAAATACAAAATTATTAAACATATTCTGAGGCTTCGTCTAACATACTTTGGACATGCTGTGAGGAGGGACCGGTCCTTGGAGAGGGACATCATGCTTGGGAGGGTGGAGGGACAGTGCAGGAGAGGAAGGCCGTCTATGAGGTGGATTGATTCAGTGACTGGGATAATTGGGATGGTAGTGTCAGAGACAGTGCGATTGGCACAGGACAGAGCAGAGTTTAGAGCTGTTGTACATAAGGTCGCTATGAATCACAAGCAACTTGACAGCACATAACAACAACAACAACAACAACAACAAATGTTTGTATATGCACATATATATTTATATAATTTGACACAGTGCTAACAACTCTCTCTACATATATAAATATAAGGAGCCCCAAAAGAACATCCACCAACCCCAAGTCCTGATACTTGTTAATCATCCGGGCCCCAAGCTGACCAGTGCTCCGTGAGCCCACCTCCCCACAACTTTGGGGGCCAGAGAGGACAGAAGGGGACGACTCACCTTCAGGTACAAACATGTTGGCGATGACCATGGAGCCAGCCAGGATGAGGAAGGAGGCCACAGTGGCCCGGCGACCCACGTAGATCATGGTGGTGGTGGCCACCAGCATGGCAGGGATGTCAATGACCCCAAACAGGACCTGCACCAGGTAGATGCTGAGCTTGAACTTCTGCAGGTCCATGGCGAGCCCATAGTAAGCCACGGAGTTGGAGAACCTGGAGAGGTGGCAGAATGGGTCCCTGTCACCTGCTGGGTCACTGTTCTAGGCCTGGGAGGGGACATGAGGCCGAGTGCCCCAGGACTCCTGTCCTAGGGAGTTGAAGTCCTCTGACTTTGCATGTCAGCCCCTCGGAGCCTCTGAACTCTCTGACCGTGGCCTTGGTGCTGAGGCCTCGTGCTCACTGCATCCATTCAGTGGACCCAGAGCAGCCCCAGAGCAAGCGTCGTATCCTTGTCAACTGCATCAGCACCATGACAGCCTCCCACCATCAGAGGCCGATCTGAGCCTCACACCCGAGACTCAGCAGGAGCAAACAGCCTAGGAACAGACGAAGACTCCACACGGCACCTCTCTATTCACTGAGGAAACCTCACCGGAAGGCAGCTGCTTCCTCAGGACCACAGAAAACAGTGGGAGAAGGATATAGACCAAAATTCAGAATCACAAAAATGACCAGACTTACTGGCCTAATCGAAGCTGGTAGAGACTCAAGACTGCAGCCCTCAGACACTCCTCAAATCTGGAACCAAACACCTCCCAGGGATCCCCTTTCAGACAGAAAACAGACAGGCCTAGCAAGAGAATGGCACTCTGAGGTAAGCGCTCCTTAGAACCATCAACCAGAGACCACAAGTGCAGCATTTGCCTAAACACAAAGCTCAGAAGTCCAGAAGGGATGGAGAAGAGGCTGAGTGGAAATGAGGAACTCAGGGAGGGAGCTGGAGGAATGCTGTTACACTGCAAGCATGGCAACCAATGTTCCCAAACAAAAAGCGCATAACTATCAAATAAATGCAAAGCGAATTTCATCTGAAAACTTTCACTCAAACCACAACACATTAAAAAAAAGAAATCAAGACCTCGTAAAAGTTAAAAAAGACAGCTTCTTCAGTCAAGAGGTTCCTAGGGGAACAGGCCCTCCACAGGATGGAAAAGTTCCTGAGGGACAGGGGCCGGTGGACAGGGGCTGGTTGCCTTCCTGCAGCCCTGCGGGCTGGCCATGTTTTATTTCTGTTCAGGCCACATTCTGTCACACCTCCAGGACCTTGAGGGGAAGGAGATTTGGCCCTGGGCTCTCAGCCAGAGGGCCCAGCATCTGCCTCCAGGACCCCGGGCTAGAAAATTGTGACCACATTGTAGGTCAAGCATCTGGCTGCTGACGGAAGGTGAGTAGTTTGAACCTACCAGCCACTCCTTGGGGAAAACAGAGGCAGCCTGCTCCCACAAAGAACAGCTCTGGAAACCTGCAGGGCAGTCCTGCTCTGTCCTGTACATGTTGGGTTGGAACTGACTATAGCTGACCCTCAAGCAGGTTTTCAGAGGCAGTAAAGCATTCAGGAGAAGCTCAGGCCAAGTACTGGTGGATTTGAACTGCATGCCTTTGGGATTGCAGTGTAGCTTCTTACCACTAGGCCGATAGGCAGATAGATTAATTTAGAGATAGAAATAGAGATAGAGATTTGTTGTTGTTGTTAGGTGTCGTCAAGTTGTAGATGACTCATAGGGACCCTATGAACCAAAGGTCAGAGCACTGTTCATAGAGTTTCTGGAAGCAAGCTATTTCAGAAGTGGATGCCACTCCTGCTTCCAAGCTTGTTTTAATCAGGAAGCTCCACCAAACACTGTCCACCATAGGTAACCATTCTCACATTTGACACATCAGTGTCACAGTGTTTAACATCACAGCAACCATAGATAGATACAGATGGAGATAGATGATGAATAGATAGATGATAGATAGATAGAT
>NW_006400078.1:258256-281565 GCF_000299155.1 Elephantulus edwardii
AGCTGCTTCTCAGGAGAAGGATGGGCAGTCTCCTCCTGTGTAATGATCTGCCTCTGAAACGCCCTGGAGGGTCATCTGTGGTTGGTTCTGACTCGATGGCACACAAACAACAGCAACAACAGTTGGAATCAACTCAGTGTCAAAAGGCTGGAACCATCTCTCACACCTACTCCCTGCTAACGAAGATCAATGAGATGGAGAGAAAGAAAAGAAATCTCTAGAAAAGTGATGTCAATGATGAACACGAGGAAAGCACAGGCCTGAGCAGTGCTTTGTGCTGTTGAAGGGGGCGGGGGGACCTGTGAGACAGGGTCGACGTGATGACAACCACCTCCCACCCTTCCCTGCCTCAGTGTCTTCCCCCAGCAGCAGAGTAACTCCGCTTCTTTTTAAAACTCCTGCACTTAAAAAAAAACCCAAACATTAATAAAAAAAATCATTTAACAAAATAAACTCCTGTGCCCCCAAGGACTTCCTCCCAACCATTTGGCTTGTCTCTGGATGGGGAGTAATGTGGACGCAAGGACAGGAGAGAGAGCTGGGCTGAGAAGGGAATGGAGCTCTCACATCTCCGATGTGACAAAGCCCTGCACATCCACACTTCTGTCATCCTTCTCTGTCCAGAAGGTCACTCCCATGTCCTGAATGGAACCTGCTATTTCAGGGTGCCTCACAGGCAGCCTCTCCATCAGCCTTTTGACCATTGTGCTTTTAGGATATGCCTTATTGTCACCTATGTGACATTCACTCTCTAGAGCTCAGGACAAGAAAGACTTCACCCCTGCTTGGTTCTGTCCAAACACAGATAAAACATAAAATTCAGGTCAAGGGAATAGAAAATGACACTTTTCTCCTGATAACTCCTGGGATTTCCATGTCCTAAATAATCTAAAAGGAAAACCTAGAAAAATCCCAACTGGGCCACTTGGGAACTATGACATCAGCTGGAAGCTGAGGCTCCAAAATAAAGACACAATCCTCACTTGTTTCCTTCACAGACCTCACACATGGTCAAGATCCAGCTCAAGATCTTTATCTTAATCACATCGACAAAGTCCTCTTTGCCACATAAGGTGCCATATTGAAAAGCTGTGGGATTCGGAGGGGACACCTTCCAGTGTCGTGGAGGGAGGGGCAGGAGAGCTACTCCCCAACTACCAGAGCCTGGAAACCCTGGGGCACGGATCTGTTCTGATGAGGCCGAGTCCGCTCAGGGGCAGCTGGTTGGTTTGTGTGAAACTCTGTGTGTGTGTGTGTGTTTGTGTGTGTAAGCAGGTATGTTTATACTTAGATAGCATTATTAATTGACCTGGGTCCCATCCAGTTATTAATTGAATTGGGTCCCATCCACAAGGCATGTGTTATAAATCCTGTGGTTGTACTCCCATCTGAAAACGAGATACCTAGCCTTCCACCCATATCTCCTTTCAGGGAGGGAGGTCTGTCCCTTTGGGGATGTAATCTTTTAATAAATCTATCATTAATATTTTACCCTAAAAAACCCCAAGAAAACAAGTTGCCTTTGTTATATCAATGAGCAGTATTAGTTTACGCATACTCTTGTGTCAACTTCTTTTGAGATATGAAAGGAGCCATTTAAGCACGTGGAGCTGGGGAGGCCATGGCACACGAGAATCACCAAGGAGCCAAGGAACAGAAGACAAACAGACAAGGCCTTTCTCTCAGAGCCAGCACAGGACGCGTTGCCCGCTTGCTGGTGCTCTGACTTTGGACCTCCAGCCTCCTGAATCAGGGAGCTCTGCTGCTGGAATCTGTAGGGAATTGTGCTGCAGTCTAACCCAAAGCCCAGACCTCCATGGTAGCTCCAGTCTCCCAGGGGCTCATCAAGAGAAGGATGGGTCATCTCCTCCCGTGGAATTTATAGCCTCAGAAACTCAGTGTAAGGCTCAGTTGATTCTGACTCAAAGACAATGAGTTTTGAGGTTTCTGAGCCCCCTGAAGTCTGACGAAATAAATTCCTCTTTGGTAAGGCCACTCACTTGTATTTCTGACGTAGAGGTGGTGTTGTTAGGTGCCAGAGTTGACGATGGCTTAGAACAGATCGAACCTTGCCCTGCCTGCCCCATCTTCACAATCTGCCATGTTCAAGTCCATCGTCGTGGTCACTGTGACAATTAATCTGGTTGAGTCTTCTTCTCTTTTGCTGAGTCTCCACCTTTCCGAGCTTGAGGTCATTTTCCAAGGATCGGTGGCGCCCCTAACAACATGCCCAAAGCCTATGAGATGAAGTTTCACTAGCCTCACCTCCAAGGAGCACTCTGGGTGGTCTCTCTCCAAGACAGAGCTTTGGGTTCTCTTAGCAGCTCCTGGTGTACTCAGTACTCGATGCCAACACCACAGCACAAAGGCATCCCTAACAGTGACACTAGATAATGAAAATACATAACTTCTTCCAATTATTAAAATGCTAAGCTAAAGATTTGCAGCCCTCGGCCGGGTTCAAATTGTTTTCCTGTCAAACATTCTTCTAGGTGGTATAGCACTGGCCTGTACATTGCTGTACAGAGGTAACTCGTGGTTGCTGTGATGCTGAAGACTGTGACAGTGATGTGCCAATCGTGGTAATGGGTACCCACGGCGGACAGTCTTGGCTGGAGCTTCCCAACTAAATCAAGCCTGGAAGCAGGAGCGGCATCCACTTCCAAAATGGCTTGCCTCTGGAAACTCGATGTACGAACAGTGCTCAGGCCTTTTGTTCGAAGGGTCGCTATGAGTCGTCTACGACTCAACGGCACCTAACAACAACAATCTAAAGATTCTTGTTAAAGAATATTACAGATATAATTCAGACACCCAACCAACTGACCTTAAGATGAAGAGATTTTCCTAGATGAATTTTACCCATGATATTGCCTATTGATACTGAGATGTAATCCATGCTGAAGGTTGTAGTCTTTCATCTTCTCTAGTAAGGGCTTTAAGCCTTCTTCACTTTCCACAACCAGCCTGTGTTGTGCAGATGACATAATCTTGTTTGTGGAAAGTGAAGAAGGCTTGAAGCCCTTACTAGAGAAGATCAAAGACTACAGCCTTCAACATGGATTACATCTCAGTATCAAGAAACCAGAAATCCTCAACCCTGATCAATAGGCAATATCATGATAGATGGAGAAAACATTGATGTTGTCAAGGATTTAGTTTTACTGGGATCCGTTACAATCAATATCCATGGTAACAGTTGTCAGAAAATTAAAAAAATAATGTTGCATTGGGGAAACCTGAAGAGAAGCTCAATATCATCAATCAAAACAAAGCTAGAGGCCAACCACATAATGGACCACAGACTACTCATGTATGAGTTCAAGTTGAAGCTGAAGAAAATTCAAGTAAGTCTACAAGAGACAAAATACAATCTGAAGTGTATCTCAAGTTAATTTAGAGACCATCTCAAGAATAGATTCGACACCTTGAGCATTAGTGATGGAAGACCAAGCAAATTGCATGATAATATCAATAATATACGTGAAGAAAGCTAGAGGTCATTAAAAAGACAAAACAGAGATAGGAGAAGACCTGAATGGATGTCAGAATAGACTCTGAAGCTTGCTCTTGAAGGCAGAGCAAATAAGTCAATGGACGAAATAATGAAGTACAAGAGGTGAACAGAAGATTTCAAAGGGCAGCCAAGGACGACAAAGTGAAGGGGAAAGTGCAAAGACTGGGGTGACAAACCAAAAAGGAAGAGAATGGTCACCATTGCTCAGATGAGAAGAATGTGAGAAAAAATCCAAACCTAAACACCGAAGGATTCTACAGGTTAAACAATGAAAGAAACCTCAAAAGAACATGGAAAGAATACACAGAGGCCAAAAAGGAGGTCAATGTTCAACTACTTCAGGAGGCTGCATGCTCAAGGGCCCAGCACGGAGGAAGAAGTCTAAGCCATCCCGATGGCATTGGCTAGAAACAGGCTGCAGGAATGGTTTCAACAATGGGTGTGATGCTGGAGGGGTTTGTATGACTATGCCAAAAAATTTGAAGACAGCTACCCAGCAAACAGATGGGAAGAGACACACATGTGTGTCCATTGCAAAGAAAGGCGATATAACAGATTGCAGATATGATCAAATAATATCATTAATATCACATACAAGTAAAACTTCCATGAAGATAATCCCCAAATAGCTAGAAAGTTACGTTGACAGGGGAACTACCAACATTTCAAGCTGGAGTTAGAAGAGGTTGTGGAATGAGAGCTGTTAATGTTGATGTCAGATGAATCTTGACGGAAAAGCCAAAAAATACCAGAAAGGTCTTTCTTCGTATTTTTTACTGACTCTGCAAAAGCATTTGATGGTGTGGACCATAATAAATTATGGGTAGCATTGCAAAGAATAGGAATTACAGAACATTTAATTTTGCTCATACAGAATCTGTACCTAGGCCAAGATTCAACAGAACAAGGGGCTACTTTTCTCCAAATGTATTCAACCTGCATGCTGCACAAATAATTTGGGGATCTGGGCCATGTGAGGAAGGACATAGTTTGCCTCTTGTAGGAAGGGTATTTGAGGACACTTAAGCCACATCAGGGCACATCACCTACCAGACCATCATGAGACAGCAGGTGACCTTGCGGATGGTTGGGGTTCGGAACAGGTCCAAGATGGAGTTAGAGGTCCGGCTGTTGGCAAACTCGCTCTGGATGTAAGAATTCACCACCTGGTGATGAAGGTCTGGTCAGGGGAACAGGAATGTGGGGTTCCATGTTCTTTGTAGGGATCCCTTCCTCGGTGGGGAGGAGGGTGGAGTGGAGGTCTTTGACAGGACAGTTGCTCCTATCATCCTCTCCCTCCCTGGGAAGTTTAACTCCACCCAGAGGTGCCTCGGAAGCAAGGCCTAGCAATCTGCTTCCAAAATATTGCAGATTAACAATCCCACGGAGCACAGGGGCTGAATCACTGTGTTTAAATGTAGATGGCGAGTCTTGGGAATTGACCAAATCCAGGAGCTGTGCTGCCAACCTGAAGGCATGTGGTTCGAATCCACCAGCTGCTCCATGGGAGAAAGATGGGTAATCTCCCATGTGATTTACCGCCTCTGAAAACCCACTAGAGAACCGGCTGAGAGGTCACCCACAAGACTGCAGATTGTTGCCCCCTCCCCTCCGCCATCCCTACCTCCTTGGTCAGCCGGTCCCCCTCCTCCTTCCTCCCGTTTAGCGTCGCCACCTTGCGCAGGTTCTGCAGGGCCAGCTGGGACTTGCCCTGAAGCAGCAGCCAGCGGGCCGACTCCGGCAGCCACCTGGCATCAGGAGGAGAATGCAGAGAGAGTGACCCAGGGCTCTGCTCCTTCCAGTCCTAAGTCCAAATGCACCTTCATTCAGATTCTAGCAAAAGGTGGGGTTCCCTACTGTTTGTAGAATCTAGAAAGTTGGGGCACACTAACAACTAGCACCCCTTTTCCCCCAGCACATCCTATGAGAGTCACTGAAAGACACCTAGAGACTACACAGGGCTTCAGACTTCCACCAATCCAGCTTCAAAGTTGATTCAGCCCCAGCTGCGTGGCTTTGAATAAGTCAGGGAACCTCTCTGGGCTGCCCCTCAGTTTCCGCTTGTGAAAGGTCTCAGGCAAGGGTATTTGTGAGCACGTCCAGCAGGTCCAGCGGCTACACACCCTGTCTGGATCTCGCAGTTGTACCCACCCACCCATCCACCCCAAGGTGCTCAGGACCTACCAGGAATAGAGGAAAAAGATGAGGAAAGGGGCAGAGACGGCGAACTGCAGCCATCGCCATGGGCGGATCACGTACGCCACAGTGGCCAGGATGACCTGGCCTGTGGTGAAGGAGAAGCCCAGCAGGATGCCCGCCACGGTCCGGCCCCGGGTGGGCATCCACTCCACCACTGCGGGGGAACGACAGCCAGTCAGTGGGACGTGGCACACACGTGGCTGTTCTGCGCATCCTGTCCCCTAAGTATGACCCTGAGGTTCAAACCCTAAACCAAAGCCATTGTCAATACTGATGCATGGTGACTGTGTGTGTTAACCGGAAATCATTCCACCGATATGACACAGGCAAAGGCGTCCCCACTCGCTCCAGAACCCAATTCCGACTCACAGTGGCCTCGTGTGTCTTAGGGGAGAGCTGTGCTCCACGGGGCTTAAAGTGGTGGAGTTTTTCAGAAGTAGATCTCCTCTGGGTGGATCTGAACTTCCAACCTTTTCCTTATTAGCTGTGTGCTTTAATTGTTTACACCACCCAGGGAATCCCTTCACTCCTTGCTCAACTCACCCATTCCAAGTGGATCAATGGACCATGCAACAAAATTAGTTGAAATTATGGTGGGATTTTAAAAATTACAATTTTTTTTAAAATTTCTTTTTATTTTATTATTATGTGTGCATGTATTGTCAAATTGGATCTGACTGGTTAAAAATTACAATTTTAAAGTAAGGAAAGGCACCTTTTGCAGATGCCAGAAAAAAAATCCAATAAATTTTCTTCCCTAAAGCATGAAAAGTGTCTGCATTGACTAACAAAGTCGTGCAGTCAGCCAAACCAGTCTGCTCCCACCTCCAAAACTTACTGCAACTCAAAACCCAAGAGCAAGCAGACTTCCCTGCTCTTGGCAGAGTTTGAGCTGATCAGCAGGACGGGGAACGCCCACAGCTGCCGCCTTCTGCCCTCCTGTCCCCCTGGGATGTCACAGGGCTGGACTCACCCAGCGACAGGGAGTTGAGGATGATGCCGGAGAAGGTCATGCCCGTGAGGAACCGGAAGGCGCAGTAGGTGCTGAAGGAACCGAAGTAGGCAGTGGCAGCCCCCGAAATGGCCAGCTGCAGGTACGACCAGATCAGGGGGGCCTTGCGGCCCAGCCTGTGTGGGAATCAAGTCGTACAGGTGCTTGGGATGCTGATCTGCCTGGGAGGGAGCAGCCTGCCCAAGGGGAGCCGGAGTGAGGGAAAACTGGGGGCCCCCTGGGAAAGCCTCTCCCCTAAAACAGAAAAGCCCCCTTTGTAACTCAACTGAAGGGCTGATTAGAAGATAACTGACAACGAGGAGGTTCTTACCTTCCTAATCCCTCCTTCCCTCCATGTTTCTAGACTCCCCTCCAGGCCCATGGCCTCGGGGGACTGTGGGCCAGTGGAAGGGTGTGGACAGTGGGGGGTGGTCTGTGCCTGAGGAGATGTTAGTGAGTCAGTGGACTAGACTCACGTGACCCTGTGCACAGCAGATCAGAGCGTGTCCCTCCTGCGCTGTCCACCTGTCCATCTCCAGGCCACGGACAGTCACTGGGTCCATCTCCTTGAGGCTCTTCCTCTCCTTCTCTGACCCTCTGACTGGCCCCTCCTGACTGCACGCCCAAAGTACACGAGATGAGGTCCCTCCACCCTCGCCTCTAAGGAAGACCCAGGCTGCCCTTCCCCCAGCAGGTCTGTCTGTTCTGTTGCCAGGCCCCCGGCTGTTCAGTGTTCTTCTCCAACACCACACCTCAAAACCTGAGCCCCTCGGGTTGGAGGATGCGCCGCTGGAGAGAAGAGCGATGCTCAAACCATAATTCACTGTGTATATGTGGGTAGGGGGGGGTGAGTTCTCAACGGGTGACAGCAGGGCCCAGGCTAAGTCCGCCCCTGAGCTGGTGACCCAGGGCAGCTGGGCTCCAGGACAGTGAAGGTTACCCCACTCTGGCTTTGGCACTGTCTATCTGCAAGTAAGGCTCACCCACCTTAGACGGAGGGGGTGAGCAGCTTCCTCCACACACCCCAACCTGGGCCCGTGTACTCATTCATTCATTCCACATACATCCACTGAGGCACCCTCAGTGTCAGCCCTGAACTGGGTGCTGGTGACAGACCAGCCACTGAAGCTAAGATCTCAGTGGTCGCAGGAGAGGATTAAGACATGTGTGGGTCACACAGAGGGACCCACAGGCAGAATGGGCTGCCCTTCAAGGTGGGGGGCTGGCCTGTGGCAGGCCCAAAGGAACTGCAGGGAAATGGTGAGGGAGGGGAGGCCCAGGGAGGAGAAATAAGGAGAGAAGGGGGAAAGAACTGGGACAGAGAGGACAAGGAGGAGAGAACGCATTTCCTGGGCCTCTGTCCTTCACGGGCAGGCAGCTACGTCCTGGATCAACTACACTAGGGGCCCAATGAGGATGGGCCAACTCTTTCCAAACGACCCCCAGGAGGCCTGAGAGAGAGGGCTCAACACATGCAGAGGGGCAGCGTTTGTGTAAATAGGAGACAGAACTTATCTGTGCACTTGCTTGACTGTGTGTCATAAAGTCTCTGGGAGGAAGCAGAGATAGGGTTGCCCCTGGAGAGGGGGACAGGAGGTCCCCCCACATTCTTTCATGCCCTTCTGACCTTGTAAACCATGTGACTGTATTATTTGTAACATCTATTTAAAAAGCACTAATGGATTCTGGCACAACCTTGCTTGCTGAAAGTGAAGAGGACTTGAGATGCTTGCTGCAGAAGATCAAAGACTATAAAATCTTCAATATGGATTGCATCTCAACATTAAGAAAATGAAATCCTCACCACTGAGTCAAATTGTCAATGATTTCATCTTACTTGGATCCACAATCAACACCGTAAATAGCAACAGTCAAGAAATCAAAAGATGTGTTGCACTGGACAAATCTGTCAAAGATCCCTCCAAAATGCTAAGGCGCAATGATGGTGGTTTAAAGACTAAGGTGTGCCCGATTCAGACTTTCAATCCCTTGCTCTGTATCTGAGAGCTGGACAACAAAAAAAGGACGACAGAACAATCATCAACGCCTTTGAGCCGTGGTGTTGGAGAAGGGCAGTGACTACGCCATAGACAAGTAAAAGAATAAACAAATATTCCTTCAAGGAAGTGCAGCCAGTGTGCTCCTTGAAGCAAGGATGGTGAAGATTTGTCTCAGGTACTTTGGGCATGCTGTCGGGAAAGGCTATTCCTTGGAGAGGGACATCATGCCTGGAAATGTGGAGGGTCAGTTAAAGAGAGGGCGACCCTCAACCAGGTGGGTTGACAGAGTGCCTGTAGCAGTGGGCTCCAGTATGACAGACGTAGGACACAGTTCAGATCTGCTCTTCACAAGGTCATTATGAGCCGCACTCAATTGGCCATCACCTAACAACCACCACAATGGATTTCAGTAAAGGGGAATTGAAGAGCCCGCGCTGGGTGGGTGTCCGGGACCCTCAGCCCAGCTTACCTGTCCGAGATGCTGCCAAACACAGCGGCGCCCAGCAGCACGCCCGCCATGTAGATGGACTGCGCCAGGTCCCGGAAGGTACGTGCCTCACACACCAGGTCCCACTGCACAAGGAGAGAGTGTCACTGCAGCCTGGCCCTGGGCCTTGGCCCCCACGCCACCCCGGCCCCCTGCTGACCTCTGTCACGATGGTGGACGGGAACACACTTTGGTCATAGACCCAGCCGTCCTCACAGCCCTCCGTGGCTGCCCCATGGATGGAGGTGTTGGGGGTCAGCAGGGCCCACTGAGGCTCAGTGAAGCGCTGGCACTGCTCAGGGACCCCGGCTTCATCCAGGGGCACGGTGGCCCTCAGCCAGCCCCCCGAGTGGTTGGTGGTGACTGGAGTGCCATTGGCAGGGCCCTGGCAGTGGTGGGGAGGCACAGCAGCTGTGAAGTTCTGCAGGAAGTTGTGACAGGCCAGTAGGCTGCAGGGCAGGAGCAGCAGCGCTGTGTAGACGAGCTGGAAGCGGCCCACACCGCCCAGGGTGTCCAGTAGGTCAGTGAAGGCCATGACCTCAGGCCTGACCCCACAGCAGTCGGGGTTCTTATGTTAGGGGCCGGGGAGGAGTCCAGGGGTGGAGACATAGGCTGAGGCTGAGCCTATGGCTGAGAGTCTGATTACACCCACAGGAGGCTGTTGGGTCCCCACACCCACCCACCTCCCTCCCCTAGCTCCAGCAGATTGCTCCCCCCACCTCTCCATCTCTCACCTCCCAGGTAAGAAAGATAAGGGGGACACCACGGGCAGCTTCACAGCACCACCAGATCTGCAGACTCATACACCCTTACCGGGAGACCCCAGCACCAAGAGGGACACCCTCCCCTTCTTCTCCCTCCCCCTCTGAGACCACCTTGAGGATCCGGCAGGAGCCTTGACCCCAGCCTGTCTCTGGGCTGTGGGTTGCAGGGGTGCTCAGAGCTGGGAGGTCAGATAGAGGTGTGCTGGTGATGAAGGCTGCCTCAATCACCCCGAGAGTAGGGACTAGGCTTTGAGGGAGACACTGAGGGAAAGCCCAAGAGGGCCTTAGGGTTAGGTGGGTCAGATAAGCTGTAGGGAAACTTGACTCCTCCTCTCACTAAAGACCCAGAGGCGGGGATTTTGTGGGGACTAGGACCCCAAGATCATTTAGTGTAGTTTCAGCCCCCTTGTCCAAAGTGACCCAATGTAGAGAACTTGAGAGGTGCTGAGCTAGCTGGGGGAAGAGTGGGGTCCAGGGGCAGGGCCCCTAACAACAGCTTGGACTCCAGGAAGTTTCCTTTCATATGATCCCCCAACAAGAACTCTGGGGCCCAGCAGCAGCAGGCCAGGAGCTCCCAGAGTGCATGGCGGGAGCAAGATGCAAGCTGGAGACATCCTATTCCGAGGTCTGTGCCAGCCTGTGTCCAGGCAGTCTGCACTCAGGGTCTTGCAAGTTCCCCCACCCGCCCAGGGCTCCAGACAGAGGGTGGCCCTCTGGGGTCCTGCAGCCCTGGCTCTGCAGACAGTCTGTGCCTCCCTCAACCCCCTCCCATCCTGTCACCACTTTCACTCCCTCTTATCTCTGGTAAGCAAAGTCCAGCTCCCAGAGGGATGGTGGTGGCTCAGATAAGGTACAGGTGTCTGGGTCACAAGGGCACCCCCCAGGGGACTGGCAGGTGGCTGCGTGCTCTGGGGAGCTCCCTGGGGGGTCGGCTCAGTGCTAAGCAGCAGTTTGAGTTTCAGCTGGAGCTTCATGGGCAGGAGTGTGGGGGAGGCGTCAATCAGATCTTGGGGACAGGAGTGCGCCCAGGAGGTGCCAGGCAGGCCAGGGGCACCAACACGTGTCAGACCCCGCAGGACCAAACATGACCCCAACAGTGTGGCCTGTGTCTGCAATAGGATGTGGGGCTCTGCTCCCCCTCTCTCAAGGCACCAGCAGGGGTGCAGGCCTGGGGAGCGACAGGGAAGAGAGGGGGGCTGGTGAAGTGGAGGTGTCAGCTGTGCCCTTCAGGCAGCAGGTTTGGGTAAAAAATACTCCAGGGCCAGACAGGGGGTGTTTTCTCTTTTATTTGGGGTTTTTCTACACAGAAATTTGAGAGCCCACTACCCCACACCCAGGCACCTCTGGCACCCCCACAGCCAGTAAGTCAACCCGAAGAGTCCCTTCTGAACCACCAACATGACAAGGGGGGACAACTTCCCAGGTTTCTGCCCCAGAGTGCCCAGCCAGTCCAGCCCTGGGGAGGGGAGGTCCCCACCAGGAAAGGCCCCTGGCCCCCCTGGCCTGGAATCCCATGGCTGTGAAGCTAGTGGTCATGGCAGAGTTTGCAGTGAGGTCAGGTGGGCGGGGCTGCGAGGGTGGCCCCAGGGGACCAGAGTAGTGGTACATGAGGGCTCTGGGGGAGGCTGGGCCATCAGCTCCCCTGGGAACCCCACCCTGAGGCAGGCACAAGCGAAAGCTGCCTTCCTGGTCTGGTCCAGGCTGGGCCCTCAGCTGCAGGGGCGCAAGGACACCCAGGCAGATGGGGCGCGGTGGCTGGGAGGCAGGAGCTGGAGGGGGGGCCCCCTCCACACCCCAAGGAAGGCACTTGCAGCTGGGTGGCCTGGTAGGCTGAAGGAGGTGTGGCTTGGCAGTCGAGGGCACAGCAGGGAGCTGAGTGCCCCTCATGCAAACATGGTCAGCTGTAACCACTGGGGGGGGGGAGAGAGAGGTCAGCCAGGCAGAAGGTCACAGAGGACCCCTCATGCAGGTGATCTTCTAACTCCTCTGCCTCAGAGACCAGCCTGTGGGCTCCTCCCAAACTCAACCTCGCTCCCACCCCCCACGCCCCACCCCTTTCAGGACACAAAGGCCTTTAGAGACCACAGCTCCTGCCCAGCACAGGACTGGAGACCACAGGTAGAACCAGGAAGAAAATGCAGCAGCCCCTGAAGAATGCCCCGCCCCTCCCTACCAGGACCCCCACAGGGTCCCACCTTAAACAGGTCAAAGGTCACGACTCCATCCAGATCTGTGTCCAGCGTTTTAAAAAACCCTGTGTGTGTTCAAAACACAGGGCTGAGTCACGAGAGCATCCCCCACAGAGTCAGGGCTGCCCCACCTTCCCGCAGCACCCCCCCCCGCCAGTGGGAGGGGCATATTCTGATGCCACTGCCCTCGACCTCCAGGCGCCCAGGGATGGGGGTGGGGGGTGGGGCGGACAGCAAGGGACAAGGGACACTCACGGAACATGGTCTCCAGGCGAACCAGGCAGCACACGAAGTTGTCAAAGTCCACGGCCAGGTCGGGCTCCGAGTAGCGGGTGATGATGAGTTCGTACAGCTTCTTGTTGAGCTTGAAGCCTGGGGTAGGGAGGGCAGGGCAGGGTGTGAGGGCTGGGGGCGCCCAGGAGAGCTGTGTGCAGGGTGGGGGCCAGCCCCAGGCTGAGGGATAGGCGCTCGAGCTCTGAAGTGGAGGGCATGTGAGGGCCTCCCCAGTCCCTGGTGGTAGACTCCTGTTCAGAGGCACGAAACTGTCGTGTGCAGGGCGAGGAGCTGAGAGGCAGGCACCCAGCCCCACAGGGCGCACCCAGGGCTCACAATGCCCTTGGCTGTGCCCTCGAATGAGCCCGGGGTGGGGGTGGGGGCTCTGGAGCCCAGCACAATCCATCCCAGCTGGGCCTCACTTTCTCTTGTGTATAACAGAGTTAACAAGAGAACCTCATCTCACTTAACTTCTGTGGAAAATAAGAATCAGAAAGGCACACTGAAGTGGAGGAAAGGCCAAGAGAATGGCTGGGGGCATGTCATCACTATCATCATCACCTCTGGGGACAAGTGGGGTGAACCACCACCCACTCTCAGGGAAGTGGCCTGGGGTACTGGACATAGGGGGGCCATGCTGTCTCAGCCACGGTGCCCCACCTTTGAGTCTCACCTGCAGACTCAATGGCCATTCGCATCTCGTAGGCGCTCATGCTGCCTGACTTGTCCAGGTCAAACTTCCGGAAGATGGCCTGGGATGGGCAGAGGGTGAGGGCCAGGTGGAGACACTGGCCCTTCCTGCCTGCACCTTCCCACCCCTACTACTGGCCCCACGTTTTCCAGGAGAGAGGCCCAAGAGTTAGGTCGAGGTGGAAGGCCTGGCCATATAGCCACCAGAGGCTGCCGCCCACTTTGCCCTGCCGAGGCCGAGGCTGCAGAGGGCATCAGTCAGCCGGGCCCACCTACCAGGTAATTCCGGATGCGGTTCCAGAGGATGTTAAATTCCACCAGGCCCAGTTTCCCATTGCCATCACGCTGGAGGTCGTTAAGAAGGCAGTGCTACAGCTTAGACCAGGGCTGGGGGCAGGGTAGAGGGGACCAGTGCAAAGAAGGGGACACTGGCCACAGAAAGAGCAAGACAACTCTCAAGGGAGGGGAGACATTATAAGGGTCCCATGCAGCCAGCCCACAGCCAGGTTCTCTGTGTTTAAGGGAGAAGACAGGCTCGGGGAGGGGTGCAGGAAGAACCCTGGCCTTCAGGCCACTCTCGGTGTATGGCTTATGCCTGTTTCCTCCTCAATCAGTGGGCAGATGTCCCAGAAGGCATGTGAAACCCGCAGCCCACAGAGCCTTGTGCATTTCTTGCTGTCTCCATGTCAACACCCTCAAAACAGCACCCAAGGATACATCCATGAGGTTCACCATGCTGCGGCAGGACTCCAGGCTGAAGCCCTTGGTGCGCAGGTCTTTGTCTGCAAGAAAAATCGCTTCCAGTGAGTGATGCACTCTGCCCCACGCACGTGTGTGTACACACACACACACACACGACTGTTGGGGAGGCAGGAGTTCTGCCCAGGGAATGCAGGCAGTAGCAGAACATGCTGTTTGCAAGTTCCTGGCAGCCGCAGCCTCACCCAGCACCACTCTGTTAGGTGTCTGTTCTACTCCACATTCAACAGAGAGAAACCTCTCACAAGTCTGATGGCAGTGAGCATGTTTGGGGGTGTTAATCATAGTAAAGTGGAAGGTCAACAAAAAAAAAAAGAAAGAAAAGAAAAAACTCTCGAGAAAAAGAGTTGATTTCAACCCGTGGTGACCCCTCCGTCAGATTCCCATGGAATCTTTGCAGGAAGTGGCCTATCTTTCTCCCATTATTAAGCAGCTGGTAGATTCAAACCACTGACCTTTCAGTTAGCAGTGTAAAATTGTAATGAACTATACTCCTAGAGTTCCACCTTGCTCACATGGGGTGGCTGGTGGGTTCCAACCGCTGACCTTCTGGTGAGTGTGTAGTGCTTTGTTCGGTGCACCACCAGGGCTTTTCGGGGTGAAGGTTGGCTGTATTTTTTGTACAGAGGCTTCCCACTGGCTAAGCTGAGAACCTGCAGGGCTGTACTGCTGGATCCGAGCCCACGTCCCAGCCCTCCAGGGAACAAGCTCAGGCCAGAAGAACAGGGTTCTAGCAAGATCGCCAGACGGAAGTGGGCAAAAATTGGGGGTGAAGCTTCCATGCCTCATGCAGGTTAACGGGTGAGGTGAGAGGCCTGGAGGACAGGGGGCCTCCCAGGTGGGGCAGCCGCCGGCCACTCACGTTTGCTGATGATTCTGTTAAGGATTGTCTGCAGCTCCCTGACGCTGATCTCCAAATCCTGGGAAAGAGGGGGATGGGATCTGCCTGGGGAAGGGCCACCTATGGGGGACCCAGCCCACCCTCGCCACACTCCCGCCTACCTCTCCTGCCAGCTGCCTGAAGAGGGACTTGAAGCTCTCGTCAATCTCCTCTTCTGAGAGCACTTGCTGGGTTGGCGAGGGTGGAGAGCAGGTAAGAGGCCGCTGGCCCACACCCCAGAGGATCCACTATCCAGGTACAGCCACTTCACTTCTAATCTGCTAATCTCTGATCCAGTCCCTGCTCCTGCACCCCACCAAGACCCCTGGGCCTAAATGAGGGGGACACTGTCCAGCTCAATGAGGTGTGGGCTCTTGCCATGCAACCGTGGGCAGGTTCTTGGGCCTCTCTGAACTTGAGCTTCCCATTTGTCAAAGGTGATGGTAACAGTATCATCACAGGTTGTGATGGGGGATTATGAGGTGATGTGAGAAAAGGGCCCTGTGTACTACGTGCCTTAACAACTGTGCCCCACAGCGACCTCAGAGTCCCCTGCAAACCATAACTGCTGGGCCAATGACCGATCACCACTGAATGGATTCTCATTCACAGTGACCGCATGTGTGTCAGAGAAGAACCATGCTCAACGAGGCTGTAAGTGGTGGGAGTTGTGGGATAGCATTTGGAGAGCAGATTGCCAGGCCTTTCTGCTGAGGCGCTGCTGTGAGGACTAAAGCCTCCTACCTCTCGGCTAGTGACCAAACATTAGCCTTTGCCTCCCTGCTCTTACTCTCATTACTCCTGCCATGAGGGGCTCTGCTCTGTTAGCTGGAGCCCAGGGAGCAGGACACCAGGTCCCTGTCACCTCCCTAGTGGCACGGGATATGGGGGGGCACTCACCTCATCAGGGAGATTGGCCTGGACCTGGTCATCCAGCTCCCTGGGGGGGGGGAACAGCAGTCAGGTGGGGAGAGGCCAGATCCTGGGGGGTGGAGGGGCAGGGCTGAGGGGTTGGGCTCGTGGTCAGAGACGGGCAGCGGGCACCATTACTCACTCAGTCCCTGCTCTCTTCTCTGAGAAGAAGCGAAGCACGAAGTCGCCCTCCTTGTTGGGCTCGAAGGTGGACGGCACCACCACGTACTCGCCAGGCGGCAGGCGGAAGCGGGTGCTAACCTCCCGCAGGTTGATGAACTGCTCCGAGCGGGCCCTCGACGCGTTGGCCAGGAAGAAGTCCCGCTTCAGGTGCACGGCCGGCTGGCCCACCAGCTGGCAGGGGCGGGAGGATGTGGGTGCAGCAGCTGTGGGGCCCACAGCAGGGCCACCCCCACCCACACACTCTGAGTCCCAACCCCTGGCAGGGAGATGGACACTGGGGTCATGACTCTGCACCCCCATCAGCAGGTGCATGACCCTGACAATTCGTCTGCCTCAGTTTGCTCATCTGTGAGATGGGGCGACAAGACCAGACCTATCTACAGTACAAGGTGCAAGCAAGGCACAACCTGAAGGCACAAGGTATATGGAACACCATTCAAATAGCACTTTAGCCCCAGGCATCCCTTTTCAAATCCTGCTTGGCCCTCCCTGCATGTCAGACACTGAAAGCACATCATGTCTAATAAAGAGGGTTGGTGAAAGCAAGAAAAACCTGCAAAGAGCAGGCCTGAGGCTGTGGCTCCGACGACGGGCTCCGCCGTGTTTGTGAGGATGCTGCAGGACTGCGGCCTTGCTGGGTTCTGCTGTACGGTTAGGTTACCTACAGGTGGAGCCCACTTGACGGCAATTCACAACAACAACAACAACAACAACAACAACGAGCCTGCTTTACAGATGCAAACACCACAGCTCTAAGCCCTGAAGCCACTTGCTGGAGGTTGCTGTTACCGCAGGCTTCCAGGTGAGTCAGCACTAAGCACTAAGTCCGCTTGGGAGAGGGGCTGTGAGGACAGAGCGGAGGCACACTCCCTCACCTTCACCTGTTTCCTCACCTGCTCCCTCACCTCCACCTGCTCCCTCACCTCCACCTGTTCCCTGACATTTTACCTGTTCTGACCTGCAGGAGGTCAGTGTTTGCTCTGCCCCCCTAAAATGTCACATGGGGAAGCATTTTATGAGTAGTAAAGTCCAGGGGACAGCTTCACTCCTACACATGCTGAGGGGGCTCCCTAATGGGGTGTGCCACCATCCTGCTGGGCTGTGAATGTGTCGCCACCAGGCCATGTGCACTCTGGGGCTTGTAAATCCAGGTGAGTCAGGTACCACACCTACCTCCGGAGGGACCTGCAAGAGAGAGAGGGGAATTAGAGGGGGCGCTGGGGAGCAATTTTACTCATGGGGTTTTCAGAAGCCTGCTATTTCAGAAGTGGACGGCAAATCCTGCCTCCTAGACTGTCTTAATTGGGGAGCTCGATTAAAACCTGTCCACCATGGGTGACCTCTCTGGTATTTGACACACCCTCTGGCTTTGGCTCAGTGACTGCAGCAATGGGCTCGAGTGTGTCAGAGATTGTGAGGATGGCCCAGGACAGCACAGGGCTCAGACCTGTTGTTCAAAGGATCACTGTAAGTTGTAGTTGACTTGAGTGTGCCTAACAATAACAATGGGTGGCCTAGTCTGCAGGGAGTGGCACTGCAATGAGAGTGTGAGAGCTGGTCCAGAGCTCCGGGCAGTGCAAATGGTTAAGGTGCTTGGCTTCTAACCAATAGGTTGGCATTTCAAGTCCACCCAGTGGCACATCAGAAGAAAGTCCTGCCAATTGAATTCTGAAAAATCCAGTGGGAATCCTGTGGAACAGGCCTCCTCTGACACGCGTGTGGTCATGGTCACCACCAGTCAGACTTGATTCAGTGCCAAATGTTCTATTGCTTTGCTGGTCCCAGGGGAATTGGGTGCAGACTAAGTACCGAGTGGGGTTCCCTGAGTTCTGAAAGGAGAGGATGAGGAGGACCAGAAGGCCGTGTGAGGGGCACTGGTGATATGCTGACCCAGCCCCATCCTCAGACAGAGGGACGACCCTGGTAAGAGGACCCACGCAGGCCTGCGTGCCCACTGTATTCCTGGGATGCCCTGAGCCTGAACCCTGAATCTGAATCCCCACGACAGCCCCTGAGGGACACCACAGCAGTGCCTCAGAGTCCTGGTCACCAGAGGTTACCCCTCTGATGCCAGGGACTCTGAGCTTGGCCCAAGAAGCACTAAAATTCCTGGGCCTGTCCTGAACATACTGCAGGTGAAGCAGGGTGGACCCAGGGGCAAGTCAGTCACAGAACCACCAGCCTAAGCCCTTTCAGAGCAAAAGGTCTTCCCTTTCATTCACATCCACAGCCAGACTCTGCTTACATGGCCCCAGGACAGGGAGCTCACTACTTCTCTCCAGGTCAGCCCATTTGCCCACTTCTTCCTGAACCTATGCCGACACCTGGTCCCCTGGGAGCTGCCCTGCAGGGTCAGCTGAGCCAGTTTCAAAGCCCGTGAAGTGAGTTTTATTCCCCAGCCCTCCAGGCCTCCAGGTGGGATGCATCCCAGCAGCCGGAAGCGGCCGCCTGTCCTCCGGCGCCTCCTGGTGGAAGCTCGGCTGCAGTGGGGCGGGAAGCAGGGACAGGGGTTTCTTGGAGTTGGGGTTCTGCAGGTTGGGGGGCTCACCTCATACACGGCGAAGCCGATCGTCTCCATGTCGCGGCCGTAGCGGCGCTCTCGGCGGCGGTGCTTCTGCATGAGCGCCAGCACAAAGCTGCAGCCCGATTCGCGACCCCCGTAGTCATCCTCCGCGTCGTCCACTTCCTCCAACCGGACCTTGAACTGAGGGTTCACCCAGAAGGTGGCTGCATGGAGCGAGGAGGTGGACATCAGAAGCCGAACAGGGCAGTCCCACATCTGCACAACCCCACAGTTCACTCACTCATGCACACATTCGACAAACATCCTGGTGGCAGGCCTAGCTTCGAGGGGCGCACGTTCTAGACCGGGGAAAAAGTCCCAGCAATCAGCTCACTTAGTGGACAGAATGGCCACAAAGAACAAGCAGGCCAAGCCACAGCTGGTCAGGGAGGGCTTCTCTGAGGAGGTAACAGCGAGCTGAGAGTTGAAGGGATGGCCCTGGGAGGATGGGGGACAACTAAAAAACCAGGCAGGCAGAGAAGAAGCCGAGCAGAGATGGACAGTGCCCATCTGAGGGACCAGTGAGGCCCAGGGCACAGGCAAGGGTGGGTCCAGAAAGAGTCTGAGGGGAAGGGCATAGTCTGAGTCCAGAAGAGAAAGGACACACAGCTGGGAGGCAGGTGACTAGATCTGCATGTTAGAAAGTGTGTGGACAATGGCTTGGTGGTGCCTTTGAGTCAGTTCCAACTCCTAGGACCCAGCATCACAGAGCAGAACAGCCTTAGAGAGCTTCCAAGGCTGTGTCCTGGATGATAGCAGCTCACCAGCTTTTTAACTAGGTAGGTTTGAAAAGCAGAGGCCACTAGGGGGCAGGTCGCAGGATGGGGGCCTTCCGCCGGCAGTCAATTCACTTATTGAGCTGCCTGAGCCACACTCCTGACTCAACCAACCAAATGCTGGACCAAGAATGCAAAACATCTTGACTGCATTAGTAAGCCACAGCGTTGTCCTTCCTCAAAGCAAAACCCAAACTTGTAGCCCAGCAAGGAATCACTCCAAGAACGTCTGCCGGCCCCCGGAGACCCTTAGATTGGCATAAGTGGCCAGCTCCAGGAAGAGAATCCAATAGAAAATTCTGGCAAGAAAACTGGAGACCCCTCCCCTCCATAAGAGAAACACTAGCAGTTTATATATGAAAGAAAGCTATTCCACTAGGGGCAGGGGAAACACATCACCACTACCCCCCAAAGATGTACAAGTACATGGGTTTGCAGTTTTAATGCATGTTCTCTGTGAGGTCAAGGAAACCTTAAGCAGAGGACTGACTTTTTTAAAAGCATCCAGGGCCAGCAGTATCTTAAGTGACTGGCAAAACACATACAAAGTCTCTCTGGAGAAAATTAACTTTATCCCTGCCTTTTAAGAACTCTCAGATCGGAGAAACAAATGCGCTTCTATTCAGCCATAAGGAGGCCCAACAGCATGGCACAGTAGTTAAATGTTCAGCTGCTAGCCAAAAGGTAGGAAGTTCAAACCCACCAGCAGCTCTGGGGAGAAGTACAAGGCAGTCTGCTCCTGAAATGGTCATAGTCCAGGAAATCCTACAGGGCAAAGTCCCCTCTGTCCTACAGGGTGGCTGTGTCATGGTTGGCGGGACAGGCCATGGATTTGCACAGACCTAAAGAAGAACGAGGAATGACGCATGGGATAAAACCATGCTAAGGGAAGGAGACCAGACATAAAGGTCAATTTCCTATAATTCCATTTACATGAAATATCCAGGAGAGACTGAGCCACAAAACCAGAGAGCAGGCCTTTTGCAGGAAGAACGATTAATAGAAGTGGCTGCAAATGGGTTTGGGGTTTTATTCGGGTGAAATGGAAAGGTGAAGGAACTAGACAGATGTAGTGGTTGTACAAATGCCCTAAATGCCACCAGTTTGTTAAAACACTTGCTGCAGAAAATCAAGATGTTGTTGGTAGGTGCTGTCGAGTATGATTCATAGCAACCCTCTGAACTAAAGATCTGAACCCTGTTCTATCCTGCACCATCTTCACACTTCCTGACACACAAGAGCCCACTGAGGCAGTCACTGTATCAATCCACCTGGTTGAGGGTCTTTCTCTACTTCATTGACCTGCCACCCTTCCCAGCATCATGTCCTTCTCCAAGGAATAGCCTCTCCTAGCAACATGCCCAAACTTTGTGAGGTGAAGCCTCATCATTCTTGCCTCCAAAAAGCACTCTGGCTGCACCCTCTCCAAGACATATCTGTTCATTCTCTTGGCCGTCCATGGGATGTTCTGTGCTCTTCTCTAATACCACAGCTCAAAAGCATCAATTCTTCTGTCATTCTTATTCATGGTCCAGCTCTCAGATGAATGCCAAGTGATCAGAAAAACTAATGCCTGAACCAGACACATCTTAGTTCTCAAACTGACATCATTACTCCTCAATAATTTGGAGAGGTTTCTAACTACAGATTTTCCTAGTGCAATGTGTCTCCTTACTTCCTGACTGCTCGTACCAAGGGTGTTAATTGTGGATCTAAGCAAGATGAAGCTGTTGAGAATTTCAATCTCTCCATCCATCATGATGTTGCGTATTGGTCCAGTGGCAAGAATGTTTTCTTAACATTGAGATGCAATCCGTCCCAAAGGCTGCATTCCCTGATCTTCTGCAACACATGCTTCAAGTCCTCCTCACTTTCACCAAGCAAGATTATTGTGTCTCTGTATAATGCAGGTTATTGATGAGTCTCCTTCCAAACCTCTTGCTACACTCCTCTTCCTAGAGTCTAGCTTCGACATTGAGAAGAATCAAAGACTATAGCATTCAATAACGATTACATCTCAACATCAAGGAAACATTGTGAATATCCTAAATGCCGCTGGTTTGTTCATTTTAAAATGGTTCATTCATGTTATGTGAATTTCATCTCAAGATAATACAAAAGTCTTCCACAGATGAACTTGTAGTAAAAAATGAGTCAGAAATTGCTAAACTTACAAAGAAATAAGGCACAATAACAGAAAACCAGCAGTAAGAATAAAAACTGCTTTGCTGAGATAGCAGATATTGGAATTATCAGAGTGAAGCTAATAGATTGTTAACCACAGAATATGGAAATGATTGAACAATATAATTAAAGTCACATGCAAGCAAAATCTTGCTTAAGATTACTTAAAAATGTCTAAAACATAACATTGGCAGAAAACTGCCAGAAATTCAAGCTAAATTTAGAGAGGCCCTGGATGTCATTGCTGATGCCAGATGAATCTTGGCTGAGAACAGAGAATATCAGAAAGATGGGGTTTGTACTTTATTGACTCTACAAAGGCATTTGACTGTGTAGATTACAACAAATTAGACTAACACTGAGAAGAATGGGAATCCCAGAACACTTAATTGTGCTCATATGGAACCCAGACCCAGACCAAGAGGCTGTTGTGTGAACATAGCAAAGGAACACTATGATTTAAAATTGGGAAAGGTGTGCATCAGGGTTGTATCCTTTCTCCATACCTGTTCAATCTTTATGCTGAGTAAATCATTAACGAAGCTGGCCTTTATGAAGAACATGATATTAGGATTGGAAAAAAACAACAACAAGCTTTATGCAGACGACAGAAGTTTGCTTGCTTAAAGTGAGGAGGCCTTAAAACATTTGCTGCTGAAGATCAAAGACTACAGCCTTCAATAAGAGTTACACCTCAACATCAAGCAAACAAAACCTCCTCACCGCTGGTTCTATAAGCAACATCATAATAAATGGAGAAAAGACTGAAACTGTCAATTATTTAACCTTACTTAGATCCTAATAAATACTCTTGACACCGGCAGTCAAGAAATCAAAAGACATGTAGCATTGGGAAAATCTACTGTTGAAGACTTCTCCATATTGCTAATGAGCAACAATATCAGTTTGAAGACTAAGGTGCACCTGATTCAAGCCACAGACTTTTGAATTGCTTGCTGTAAATCTGGAAGTTGGACAAGAATAAGGATGACAAATAAAGAATGTTCTTTGAATTGTAGTGTTAGAGAAGATACTGAATATCATGTGGGCTGCCCCAAACAAACAAATATATGTTGGGAAAAGTGCAAACAGGGTGCTGGTTAGAGGCAAGGATAGTGAAACTTCTCCTCATATACTTTGGGCAAGTTTTAGGAGGGGTCATCCTTGGAAAAAAGATAACATGCTTGGAAAGGTGGAGGGTCAGCAAAAGAATGGAAGACCCTCAAGATTGATTTGCACAGTGACTGTATCAATGGACTCAAGAATATCAGAGATGATGAGGCCAGCACATAACAGGGCGGGGCTCAGATCACTGTCCATGTGCTTGCTATGAGTCGTAGTTGACTCAGTGGTACCTAAGAACAACAATTATTAAACAATTTAACAACAATTATTAAAGAAATAATTAGAAATCTGAAAACACAAACAAGAAATGAATAGATTTTGTACATACCCATTAAGAAAGACTTTGTTGTTGTTGTTATGTGCCATCAAGTCACTTGTGACTCATAGCAACCCCATGTACAACAGCCCTAAAACCTGCTCTATCCTGTGCCTACTTTACTGTCTCTGACACACCTACCCTCATTACCCTAGTCACTGTGTCAATCCATCTCATCGACAGTCTCCCTCTCTTTCTCCATCCCTCCAGCCTTCCAAGCATGATGTCCCTCTCCAAGGACTGGTCCCTCCTTACAACATGTCCAAAATATGTGAGATGAAGCTTCAGAATCCTTGCCTCTAAGGAGCAGCCTGGCTTCACCCTCTCTAGGACAAACCTGTTTGTTCTCCTGGCAGTCCATGGTATAATCAACCTTCTCCAGCACCATGGCTCAAAGGCATCAATTTGCCTTTCTACGAAGATGACGCCGAAAGCGAAGAAGGAAGCCCCTGCCCCTCCCAAAACTGAAGCCAAAGCAAAGGCATTGAAGGCCAAGAAGGC
>NW_006400078.1:282100-283114 GCF_000299155.1 Elephantulus edwardii
TGACAGCTGACTTTCCCAATGCACTTTGTCTTTTGATTTCCTGGCTGCTGGTACCAAGAGTGTTTGACTGTAGAACTAAGCAAACTAAAGCTGTTAACAATCTCAATCTCTTCACCATCTATCATAATGCTGCCAATTGGCCCAATACAGAGAATCATTGTTTTCTTGATGTTGAACTTGGAATTGAAATTAAGCCCTTGCTAAAGAATTAATCAGCTGATTATTACTATTGTTGTTATGTACTATGGACATAGAAGACTCTCACAGCTGACCCTCCAACAGGTTTTCAGAGGCAGTAAATTGCATGGGAAGATACAGCTCATCTTTCTCCCATGGATTTGAACTGTGTGCCTTTAGGTTGGCGGTATAACTACATACCACTAAGCCACCAGAGCTCAATCAGTTGATTAGACAGTGTAAAATCTAAATGAGTAAATTCAAGAACGAATTTGAGGAAAACCACCCACCCAATCCAGAGAGATGAAAAGAAGGAAAACCCGAGTGTGTGGTCCGAGGCTAGCAGACAGGGTGGGGAAGTTCAGCTTGAGCTTTAATGCGAATTCAGAAGGAAATAGTAAAAAGCATGGGAAGGAAGCAATCATCTAAGAGATAACACCTAAGAAGGTCCCAGAACCATTGAAGACACAAATCCTCACTCAGCAAATAATAAATCCAGAGCAGAATAAATAAAAATAAATTCACACTTCATTGTGTAACATGCCATGGTAAAATCACAGGAACATCCGATTTTAAAAATGTCTTAAAATTGGACAGAGAGAATTAGCAAAGTACCTGAGAAGGCAGACAGACAGACAGACAGAGAGACAGGCAGACAGACATGGAGGCTGCTGCTAGACATAAAAACCCAGAGTCACCGTTCCTTCAAGGAGTTCAAAGAAACATCAATTCAAAATTATACATCCATTCTTCAACGAGATGGAAAAGGCAATCTCCAATTTCGTATGGAATGGAAAAAAGCCCCGAATAAGCAAAGCACTCCTTAAGAATAGAAGA
>NW_006400078.1:284999-285629 GCF_000299155.1 Elephantulus edwardii
AAAGTAAAATGTTTATGAATGAGATAATGTATATGAGTGATTATATAAAAGTGAATGATGGCATAAATAAATAATCTTTTTTTTAAAAAAAAAAAAGCAAACCTCAGCCCAGAATAAGAGATATGTCATTGGAAAAAGGACTGAGGTACGGGGGGAGGTAGGTGATTGTGTAACAATGAATGAATATTTAAAAAAAAGTGAACTGGAAGAGGGGGGAAGAGAGGGCTATAATGAAGAAATGAAAATCTAACATTTCTGTAAATGTTCATCAAAATCACAATTAAAATAAAATTTTATCTAAAAAATAACCTCAGAAAAGATTGTGTGTGTATAAACATGAACTAAGGTGCAACCATTGGTCTGGAGCAAAGGAGAGTGAAGACAAGTGCAGACACACAGGAACCTCCGGTCCACAGCACTAACACCCCCCTGGACCCTCGCCATCCATGACTGTGAGGCCAGAAGCAGCAGACAGCACCCGGATGCTACAACTAACCAGGCTGAAGTGTAATCCCAGAGGTACATGGTTCAAATCCACCAGATTCTCTGCTGGAAAAGGAGGGGCAATCTCCTCCTGTACCAGTCAGATCTGATTTGATCATATACACAAAAAAATAGTAAAAATAAATA
>NW_006400078.1:287264-288390 GCF_000299155.1 Elephantulus edwardii
AATAAAAAGAAATAGCAAATTTTAGCTTGTAACCCAGTTAACATATTTTACTCTTTATGTAATGAGCAACTTCTCAATAAACTCTTTGAGGACATTAAAAACAAACAAACAAACACACCTACCCAGGCTGAGAGGGGTCATGATAGAAGGATCTAGACAGCCTGGGAGAGAAATGTGAACAAACTCAAAATCACAATCATAGCTGAGATCACTGGCCTCATGGGAACTGGTAGAACCCCGAGATCCTGGCCATTAGTGACCCTGTGAACCTGGAATACAACTCACCCTATGTGACAAGTTCCAGCCCAACAACAGATGGATCTGTAAGGTGGACAGCAGCACCAAGGAGGGACACTCAGTGGCCACAGCCTCACAGGACAAGAGCAGCGCTGGTCCAAGGATAAAATTCAGAAGGAACAATGGGAAAGATTGTGGGGTCCACAGAACAAGAACCACACAGAGATATGACGGGAAGAGTCATGATATAATGTGGGGCTTCCAGTCATGTCATCAAACAACATGTGTGTGAAGAGCTGGATGGAATACTAAACTGCTCAGTAAATGCGATCCCAAATCATCCTCATATTCATCACAATAAAAACAATGAGCATGAACTACAGATATGTTAGGTAAATGAATGGAAAAGAGGTTTACCACCAAAAGAGCCTCACTAGAAGAAATGCAAAAGGGCATATACTCCAGGCAGACGGAAAGTGGGCTCAGACAAAGGTCTGGAATTGGTGAATGAAAATACTCTTTAAATCCAGACAAACACCCTCAATGCCATGCAGGGAACTGACACAGCTGATCATCCAGCAAGTTCTCAGAGGCTGTAAGTCACGCAGGAAGACAGTGCCAATCTTTCACACGCAGAATGGGAGGCTTTGAGCTGTGGTGTTGGAAAATAGTACTTGATATCCCCTGGACTACCAAAAGAATAAACAACTCTATCTTGAAGGAAGTGCAACCAGGATGGGAAAGCTTCATCTCCCTTACTTTGGGCATGTTATCAGGAGGAACCTCAATCTCATCTCCATGCATCCTGATGCTGCCAATTGGCCCAGTGGTGAGAATCTTTGTTTTCTTGATATTGAGCTTCAATCCATATTGAAGACTGCAGTCCTTG
>NW_006400078.1:289045-314483 GCF_000299155.1 Elephantulus edwardii
TATCTTCTTCATAGCTGACTCAGTGGTCAGGGGAAATTTGATGATGGCAGAGTGGTCAAGCTTGTTTCTCCTGGGGATGCTTTTCCGGGGGTATGTGGGCTGCCGTCAGAGTCTCAGCGTCTTAGGCCGCCGGAACGTGAGTGATGTGCGGATCTTCTTTTTTTTTTGGCTGTGGACGCCCTTCAGGATGCCTTCTTGGCCTTCAATGCCTTTGCTTTGGCTTCAGTTTTGGGAGGGGCAGGGGCTTCCTTCTTCGCTTTTGGCGCCATCTTCGTAGAAAGCTGATTTCTTTTCATTTAACCAAGATCTATTTGACATTGATAATAATGTCTCTAATGATACTACCTCTTCTAAACCTAGTTTGTATTTCTGGTAATTTTCCAGCCTTTTTTTTTTTTGTATAATCTTCAGCAGGATTTTGCTTGCATGTGGTATTAGTGATATTGTTCGATAATTTCTATACTCTGTTGGGTCACCTTTTTTTTTTTAATGGGAATAAATATGGATTTCTTCCAGTCATTTGGACAGGTAGTTGTCCTCCAGATTTCTTGGCCTGGTGAGCACATTCAGGGCAGTATCTGTTTGCTGAAATATGTCAATTGGTATTCCACCAATTCCTGGGGCTTTATATTTTGGCAAGTCCTTAAGGGCAACCAGAACTTACTCCTTCATCACCACTGCCTTTTGATCATATTTTGTTTCTTGAAATGCCTCTGTGTCAACCAATTCTTTTTGGTACAGAGACTCTGTATACTACTTTCATCTTCTTGGAGAAGAGACTGAGGTTGTTTAAGAGTTACAGCTTGCTCAGCTCCACAATCAACACTCTTTGCACCAGCAGTCAGGAAATCAAAAGACTAATTGCACTAGGAAAATCTGCTGTCAGGGACCTCTCCAGAGTGCTGAGAAGCAACACTGTCAGTCTAGAGATTAAAAGTGTGCCTGATTCAGGCCATGACTTTGCAATTACTTGCTACACATCAGAGAGCTGGGCAATGACTAAGGATGAGAAGAATCTATGCCTTTGAATTGTGATGCTAGACAAGAGTCTTGAACATACCACGGACTGACAAGAAAAACAAATATGTCTGTCTTGCAGAAGGTGAAACCAAGTTCGTCCTTGGAGGCTAGGATTTTAAAGTTCCATCTTGCATATTTTGGGCACATGGCCAGAAAGGACTGGTCCTTGGAAAAGGACATCAGACTTGGAAGGTTGGAAGGACAGCACAAGAGAGGAAGATCCCAGATGAGAAGGACTGATTCTGTAACCGGGGGGGAGTAGCTGTTTTCGGAGTCAGTGAGACTCGGTCAGGGCAGGGTGGGCTTCAGAGCTGTTATGCACAGGGTCACTATGAGTTACCTCATAGGTGACTCAATAGCACCTCACAAGAGCAACATCAGAAGGAACCAGTCCTTGGAAGACAGCATCATGCGGGGAAAGGCAGAGAGTCAGAGAAAGAGAGGAGGACCATTCACGACATGGATTGTCCCAGTGACTGCCGCCATGGGCTTGAGCCCATGACAGAGGTCAGGAGGACGGTGTGTTACAGAGCAAGGCTCAGCTCTGTCGATTCGTGGGTCACCATGATGCGTAGTCAACTCGGGAGCACCTAAAAACCACTTCCTCTCTCTATACCTTAGTTTTCCTAGCTGTAAAATGAGAGTAACAGTAGTGTCAGGTTAATCTAAGAGTTAACAGAAGCCACTACGCCTCAAATCTCTGGAGTGCCTGGCATTGTACATACCGTGTGTGTCAACCAGGCTTTCAGGTTCACGAAAACCCCAACTTCTGCTCTGAATGACCTCATCCAGGTGGCATTTTCTGACTACCAGGAACCCTGAGCACGGTCAGACTCTCGCTTAGTCACTGTCTGGCCTTTGCATGCAGATCTGGTAACTGAGAAGACGGCGGCTTTGGGATTTTTACCAATATCAGACCCTATAGGGCGGCGCTGAACTGCGCTTAGAGTTCCCAAGACTATAAATCTCCACTGAAGCAAACTTTCAGTCAGCAGCTGAGTGCTAAACCACGGCACCACCAAGTCTCCTGTCTTAAATGACTGACCAGTAACAGAGATGATAATAGAAATGAAACCACAATACAGAGAGGGTAACGGCGGGAAATGTGTCAGAGACGGTAAAGCTGGCACAGGATAGAGCGGGTTTCAGGGCTACTGTACATGGGGTCGCAATGAGTTGCAAGCGACTCGAAGGCACATAACAACAACAACATATATATATATTATTTTTTTTTTAAATTGCAAATCAGTCCCAAAGGCCTGCAGTTTGAATCCACCAGATGCTCCACTGGAGAAGGAGGGGCAATCTCCTCCTGTGCCAGTCAGATCTGATTTGACAGCACACAGCATGTAATTTAAAAAAAAATTGCAAATCAGTGCATTGCAATCCCAGAGGAGAGCAGTTCAAATCCGCCATATGCTCTGCTGGAGAAGGGGGGACAATCTCCTCCTGTACCAGTCAGATCAGATTCGACAGTACACACACATACACACAAATAATTTTTTTTAAAAATTGCAAATCAGAAAGAAAAGAATTAAAAAAACTGCAAATCAGAAACTTAACCTTCCACCTTAAGAAACTAGAAAAACACATATATCAATAGTGATTCATTTTATCAGACACAATGTATGGAAATGATCAAATGAAATACAATGGGAATGGGGGAAACACTTTTTAAAAATAAAGAAACTAGAAAAACGGGGATCTCATTACCAACAAGGAAGGAGAGCTGGGCCGGAGCGTGTCCTTTGGGTCTAGGATGCTGAGGACAGCCTCTTAGATTCTGGACACAGACAGAGTTGTAACCCCCGGGATGAGAGGGGTGAGAAGGAGCCGCAAAATGGTGCTGGTAGCAGCCCTGAGAGACCAGCAGGAAATGGAGAGATGAACTTCCCGGATCCCGGGGCAAGAAAGGTGGGAATCTGGGCTGAATGGGGTGCTCCAGGAACCTGGCAGAGCTAGGTTTCCATGGAGCTGGAGCCGAGCATCTTCAGGCCAAGGCTTAATCGCCGAGTGGGGTCCTGAGAGCCACTTCTCAGCTGAGCTAAGGCAGCTTTGTAGGGAAACTAGAGTACTGGAGACAAGTAGATGACTCACTGTGAAAAACCCACACGTGATACTGCTGAACGATGGAATGGTCAGAGCGGGACCTTTTTTGTGGGCTGCCTTTCTTGGGGGGATGTATGTGTGTAAATTTTTACCAAAAACACAATGAAATATTGATTTTAACTTAATATTCACAGCAACAAATGCATGTACAACAAAAGACAAAATAGATACCAGGACCTCATAAAAAAACCCAAACAAACAAAAAAACTTTATCAAGAGTAAAATGATAACCTACAGATTGACAGGGGAGGAGGGGTCAGAATAAACAACTCACCATCCAAATATAACCCAATAGGAATAATCTAACTCATAAGGGTCTAGTATCTGAAGCATATTGAGATTATGTAACTAAAAATTCACCTGAGGACATGAAAAGTCACTTAACCAAAAAAGATATTCAAATCTAGCAGACACACGAGCAGATGCCTGCAAATCAAACAAGGAGATGCCATTTCTTTCCCACTAGGGTGGTTAGGGAGCTCTGGTGGCCTGGTGGGTAAGGAGTTGCACTGCCAACCCAAAGGCAGACAGTTCAAATCTACCAGCTACTCCACTGGAGAAAGATCTGCAGTCTCCTCCCCTGTGATTTACAGCCGCTAAAACTTGCTGACAGATTAGCTCTGATTAGTTATGGGTTGAAAGAGAGAGGATAGTAAGATTTAAAAAAAGAAAAGAAAAACAATAAACATTGGATGAGACAGAGTAAAACTGGATTCTTACCCATTGTTGATGAGAACACAAACGTTCCCACAACTGTAGTTGTGGGAAAGGTGGATGATTAAAAAAGAAAGAAATTAGGGGTAGAGATGCCAAATGGTATTGAAGAGTACTGAGTAACTCATTCCGCCCCAAAAAATAAACAAGTTTATCATTTATCTTGGAGGAAGTGCAACCAGGGTGCTCCTTGGAGGCAAGGATGGTGAAGCTTCATCTCGCAGACGTAGGGCATGTTGGTCAGAGGGGCCAGTCTTTGGAAAAAACATCATGCATGGAAAGGCAGAGGGTCAGTGGGAGAGAAGACTCCCACCAGGACGGATTGATGCAGGGCTGCACCAATGGGTCAAGCGTATCAGAGACAGTGAGGCCAGTCAGAGCTGCTGCTCACAGGGTGGGTATAACAATGGGCTCAAGGGAATCCGAGCTGGTGAGGTGAGTGCAAGGATGAGAGCTGCTGCTCACAGAGTGGGAATGAATCACAGTTGACTCGATGGCCCCCAAAGACAACAGCATATAACCTAGGGATCTGAAATCCCATAGAAGTGACACAACCATCATGTACACCCTATGTGCATCACAGCAGAATTCACAACGGCAAAAAAAATGGACACAACCTAAGAGCCCAGGAACAAGGCAAAAATGTGATGCATCCATACAATGGAATGCTATTTAGCAATAATGAAAAATTAATTACTGAAACATCTTCCAATGTGGACAAACCTAGAGAACACAATGTTGAGGGAAAATAAGTTGGTTAAAAATAAATAAATAAACACTGTACCTTCTTATTTTCAGGAAATAGTAGGTAACAGACAGATAAAAGTAATGTTCATTCTGGTTATTGAAAAGGGATATCACTCAGCGAAAGAGGTGAAGACCCTCAACCAGAAGGACTGACGCAATGATGGCTCCAACGGGCTCCAGAGTGTCAGAGACAAGGATAGGACAGAGTAGGATTACAATCTGTTGTTCACAGGGTCACTAACAAGTGACTGCAAAAACCATGGCCTGTATCAGGCGCACCTTAGTCTCCAGAGAGACACTGCTGCTCTTGAGTACTTTAGAGAGGTCCCTAACAGCAGACTTTCCCATCGCAATACATTTTTTTATTTCCTGGCTACTGGTGCCAAGAGTGTTGACCGTGGAGCTGAGCAAACTGAAGCTGTGAACAATCTCAATCTCTTTGCCATCCATCCTGATGCTACCGATTGGTCCAGTGGTGAGAATTTTTGTCTTCTTGACATTGAGCCTCAGTCCATAGTGAAGGCTGCAGTCCTTGACCCTCTGCAGTAAGTGCATTAGGTCCTCCTCAGTTTCAGTGAGCAGGGTTGTGCCATCTTCATAATGCAGATTGTTGATAGATCTTCCACCAATCCTATCGCCACGCTTCTCCTCATAGAGACCAGCCTCTCGGATAATCTGCTCTGCATACAGGTTGAAAAGGTATGGAGATAGGACACATCCCTGGCGTACACCCTTCCCAATTTTGAACCATGCAGTGTTACTCTGCTCTGTTCTGACGACTGCCTCTTGGTCCAAGTATAGGTTTCACATTAGCTCGATTAAATGTTCCGGGATTCCCATTCTTCTCAGAGTCAGCCACAGTTTGTTATGATCCACGAAGTCAAATGCCTTTGCATAATCAATGAAACACAGATAGACATTCTTCTGCTATTCTCTGCTTTCAGCTAAGATCCATCTAACATAAGCTACAATATCTCTAGTACCACAACCCCTTCTAAACCTAGTCTGGACTTCTGGCAGTTCTCTGCTGATGTACTGTTCCAGTCGTTTTTGGATAATCTTCAGTAGAATCTTGCTTGCATGTGAAATCAATGAGATTGTTCTGTAGTTTCCACACTCAGTTGGGTCGCCCTTCTTTGGGATGGGAACAAATATAGACCTCTTCCAGTCAGTTGGCCAAGTGGTCGTTCTCCAGATTTCTTGGCACAACTTGGTGAGCACATCCACGGCAGCATCTGTTAGCTGAAATATGTCAATTGGTATACCATCTATTCCGGGGGCCTTATTTTTTGCTATTTCCTTCAAAGCAGCCTGAACTTCTGCCTTCATCACCATAGGCTCTGGCTCAAATGCTATTTCATTAAATTCTTCTGTATCTGCCAATTCCTTTTGATACAGAACAGTAAATACAATTAAAAATATACTACTTTAAACTTCCTGCAATCCCAAAGGTTTATGGTTCTAATCTACCAGATGCTCCACTGGAGAAGGAGGGGCAATATCCTCCTGTACCAGTTGGAGTCAATTCAACAGTACGCACAAAAAAGAAGATTTGTTTAAAAATTTTAAAAAAGAAAGTTTTTAGTGGTGAAATGTGTAGTAAATATTTAATGGTGAGATGTTGAAGTCTCTCACTGAAGCAACAGGACTGGGGGCACCCAGGCATTGGCTGGATGGGGAACCACAGATTATTTCATGAAAATGACAGACAAGCTGCACGTGGAAATCACCAGCTTTGGTGAGACCAAGCGGAAGAAGGTTTTACAGTGAGGAGAGCACGCTGCCAACCAAAAAGACCCTTGAGCAGGAGAAGCAGAGTGAGATGTCTGAGGATCCTGCAGGGTCTCTGCCTGCATCAAGTGCGACACCCTGGTTGTGATGTGGAGAAAGAGTCACCTGTCAGATGGGCAAAAGCAGTGAGCTGCAGTGTGAACCCACGCACACTGTACCCTGGGTCTCTGTAGGAACCACCAAAGTCTCTGGTTTGCCCTGGGCTATTCTAGGAAATTGTATGATTTATGAAAATAAAACATACCTCATGGCATGAAAAAAAAAGATAAAAGATAATAAAGAGGAACAAGATCAGGCTCCTCTATCTACTCCTATTTCGCAATCTACTCTCCTAGTTAGTATGTTAAACAAGAAACTGTAATAAAAGTTATAAAAAATGGAAAGAGAAGAAACAAATGTTTCATTATTTGCAGGCACTCTAGTGTCAGTGTAGAAAACCACATAGTATCTGCAGAGAAATCAGTACTGTTTAGCAATACTGTTGGATACAAAATAATTTTTGTAAGTCCATAGCATGTTACTGTATCTGCAAAACTTGGAATCTCTGTATAGTGGTAAACCGCCAGAGGAGGAAGCAAGTATTTCCCACTAACAGATAACGGTAGAAAAGCCATGAGACAGCAGCAAGTCACAAGCAGAAAACTTGTCAGACTCAGAAAACCAAAGCCGTCCCGTCACGTCTTGGTTCTCACAGGTTTCACCACATTACTTGAGAGATGCAATTAGAGGTACCATTTATTTATAAGAGCAATAAGATGATAAAGTAGCTAGGATTAAATCTCAAAGAAACATCAAAGGAGATTAAAACACATGGGGAGATGTAGCATAGCCTTAGAGAATAAGACTCAAAATCACAAAGATTTCAGACTCCCACAAAAGGATTTACAGATTCATTGCAATTCCAAATAAAAATCTCAAAATGGATTTTTGGTAGAACTTGGTAAGTTGATGTGAACACCATGAAAACAATGTTCTACATTGCGTTTTGGAGAGAAGTGACTGACTGGGGACTTCAAAGCTTGCTTATGACCCTGGGTATCTCTCTTTAATCACTGGTTTCTCCCAGTCCAGAAGAAGAGTGACGAAAAGACATGACTCACAGACACTGTGAGTATGAAGGACCAGCTCCAGCCTCCACGACCCCGTGATCAGGCTTGGTGGGGTCCAGCTACCACTGTTGACTGATCTAAGGGAAGCACAGTAGAGGGTCCTTGACAGACTATGAGGTGAACACCACCAGGAAGGTCTCATACCTTAGAACAATGAATCATACATGATCAAAAGAGCAGCCTGGAACCAGGATAAAGCTCAGAAGGGGTGGGCTAAAAGGATGGATGGACACGAGAATCACTGGGAGGAGCTGGGAAGAGTGCTGTTACAGTGTGAGAACTCTAAAACAAAATCACTATGAACTGAATGGAATATCAAGTGCTCTGTAAATTTTCATGCAAAAAAGCACAATTGACCATCAACAGATGGATAGAGAAGCTCTGGTATATTCACATAATGGAATACTATGCTGCACTGAAGAACAAGGAACTCATTAAGTATTCTGCAAAATGGATGACCCTGGAGAACATTATGCTAAGTGAAATATCTCATTCACAAAAGGATGAATATTGCATAGGGCCACTGTTGTAAAACGAGACTGACATTGGGGTTGAAGGAAGACAGAAAAGGAGGGGAGGAATGATGTGTATTGCACTGAAACAGATGAGGGAGGGAACTGTTTAAAAGGGATCTATGAATGGGTATTCTTGTCATTATAGAAGTCCAGAGTGAAGGCTGCACGGTGGAGTGGACTTGGGGTGAGGGACTGCATTAATAATGAAAGAGTTTTTCTTTATTTTCAAGAAGAGTGAATTTGGGAGGAGGGAGAATAGTGGAACAATGAGTGGCAGGAAACCCTAAGTCTCTGTAAACTTTTATTAAAATTAATTAAAAAAAATACAATTGAAAAACACAAAAGGTTTTGTTAAAAAATTAAATCAAACACATGTGGGAAACAAAAAGCCAAGAAGAAAGAGAGATTAAAGAAAAGGCGACTAAAATAAATGGGTAAATGTAATAACTTTAAGAACAACTTTGAGGAAAGAATGAACCATCTCTAATCGCAGGAATGCTTTTCAATCAGTGTGCTATGGCAAAAGGAGCTGAGTCGGTTTTGTCTTGACGGGACATAACAACAACAATGGCAGAGGGGTGGACCGGTAACAGAACGAGCCTCAAAAGAAGCTTGTATACGTGGGAAGCACATGTAAGACCCACCCTACCTGCCGTGTAGCCGAGGCTTGTCTGTGCTCATGATGCTGGAAGCAGTGTTTCCACCACCAGTGGGGTCCTTCCCAGTGGACACATTTCGACGGAGCTTCCAAACTAAGACAGACTAGGAAAAAGGCCTGGTGATCTACTTCTGAAAAATCCCCCGAAGAAAATGGTCAACAACAGCAGAGTATTTTCCGATACAGGCCAGGAGGATGAGCCCCTGGGTCAGAAAGGACCACGCACCGCAGCCACAGCGAAGAGCTCAAGTTTATAAGCACGAAGACAATGCGGGACAGGCTCTGCCTCGTTTTCTTGTACGGAAGGTACCACGGGCAGAAACCCAGTCAACAGCAAGTCATGACAAGCACCTATTGGTGACAGAGCTGGTGCTGTGGGCCAGCAAGGGATGCATGGACGTGTCGGCCAATCATGGGGCAGCTCCCCTGCAGAGGAGGTGAAGTTGAATCCCCAGGACAGAGAAGAATGTGTGGAAACAACAGGGACCTGTGTTGAGGACTCTGTGTGTATGTGTGAGGTGTGAGGTGAGAAGACAGTAGGGGTGGCACTGGCACCACAGAAGCTATTGGGGTGATCTTCAGACCAGTCTCACAGTGGGGTGGGGGCAGAAGCCAGACTGGCAGGGGTTAAACCTGGACGGGGAGTGAGAAAGGAAACGGAGTGTGCAGCTACTCTTGAGAAACACTACTCTGAAGGGAGCTGAGAGGTGGGTGATGATATGCAGAGAGCATTTCCTCTTGCAAATCAGGAACCTCTAACATGCACAGGTGCTCAGGGGGGCAACAGCCAGGGGTGCGGTGGAAGGGGCGATTTCCAAGATGAGAGAACACAGAACAGGGCAGAGGTGCGGGTCCCCATGAGAGCCGAACCTGTCCAGCCACTCTCCCAGGCAGGGAGGCCCAGGTGTAGATTCAGAAGTGGGACTCTGAAGGACCCTTGAGGGTATGGTGGTTAAAGAAGTGGACTGCTAAGCAAAAAGTTGGCAGTTCAAAACCCACCAGTTGCCCCTGGGTGAAAGATCGGCAGCCCCAGGGTCACTATGAGTCAGAACCGACCCCTCAGCGGTGGGTTTGGTCTGGGGGTGTGCCAGTGATGAGGTCTGCCTTTTCAAAGAAGCGCAAGGCGTTTCTCCGCTGAGAGCACCAGGCTTCGAGGCTGGAGGAGAGAGTGCTTGAAGTGCTGAGCCCACAGAGTGCTCATTTGAGGTCTGTGGCTGTGAAATGACATGGAAAACACCGCCCAGCATGTGATTTCCTCCAGCCCCGCTCAGCATCCCTGGTGCAGAAGGTGCACCACAGAGGCTGGAGAGCTGGGCCAGGCCAGGACTGTGGTTGTGCAGAAGGTGAGACAGGCAGGGCAAAAGGCGGGCCCGAGAAACGGTGCGTGGGCAGAGACAAGGTCACAATGATGGGTTTCAGCCCAGCTAAGAAGACTAGACAGGTGATGCAAGAGGAAGGGACCAGTGCCAAGCAGCAGATGCAAAAAGATAGGCCACGGATAGAAAAAGAGACTGACTGAGGGCGTGGAGTCGGGGAGCTGGAAGGGTGGATGGTGGAGGGGAAAGGGAGGATGTGTGGATACCATGAGTGGTTGGTTACACGTTCTGGTGTCCTCGAGGTGATGGAAGGATTAAGACAGAGGAAAAGAGGGGAGCTCTGGTGGCCTAGTGGCAAGAAGCTGCAACTACAATCCCAGAGGTGCACGGTTCGAATCCACCAGATGCTCTGCCGGGGAAGGAGGGGCAATCTCCTCCTGTACCAGTCAGATCTGATTTGACGGTACACGCACACAAAAATAAAAAAATAAAAAAAAAAGACAGAGGAAAAGGTTGCTGGGAGGGAGGACGTTCAAGGACTAAGAGGACAGGGAGGTCACCACATCATCACATGGGTCTAGAAGCCCGGGGACAGAGGCAGGACTGGACAAAAAAAAAAAGGACTGGTCAGTGAGCCAGAAGGAAGTCAGGAAATGGGCAGAGGTGACAGCGAGGTGGGTGACAGTGAGGGCAGCGAGGAGGACCAAGGTCTCAGCTCTCATCCCCTCTCTTACTAAGGAGAGCCGGTGGTCCTGTTGTTAAAGCACTCAGCTGCTGACCAACAGGTCAGAGGTTCAAACACACCTGCCAGTTCTGTGGAGGAAAGCTGAGGCTGTCTGCTTCCCTAAACATCGGGGAAAGCTCAGGGGTGGTTCTGCCCTGCAGAGTCCCTGACTGCTGTCAGCTCAAGGGCACAGGGCTTGGGCTGGGGCTTTTGCTCAGGCCCCAGGAGGCTGAGACAAGCTGCTGGCTCTCTCGAATGGACCAGAGCCCTGAATACTTCTGAAAGCAAATCATCCTTTATGTCCCTCTTACAGGAAAAAGCCCCAAGCCCCGAGAGCCGAGAATCGGCCACCAAGCGTCACCTGGGTAGTTGCGGCAGCCCCCGGCCGTGCTGCCCCGCCGCCAGGTACCCTCGTACAGCGTGGTGTTCCACTTGCGGATGGAGCGGCTCTTGAGCGCATCGGGCGTCAGGTTGCAGATCTCCAAGCGGGTGAACTCACGCATGAAGTCCCGGAATGACATCCTGGGGGGGGGCACAGTGAGCCAGGACCCGGCCAGGGCGCTGGCACTGGTGGGGCAGCAGGGCGGCAGGCTGGGGGGCGCTCACCAGAACTCTCCATCCTCCATCTTGATCCGGAGCTGCTCCCGCTCATAAGGGTCCACGTTATTCCACTCTGAGGAGCTGCAGGAAGGAGGGCACTGCTGGGGGCACTGCCAGGGCCTGGAAGCACTGCCTAGTGACTGGGAGCACTGCCTGGTGACTGGGAGCACCGTTAGGGGCTAAGGGAACTACCCAGGAGCTAGGGGTGCTGCCCAGGGGCTAGGGGTCACTGTCAGGGGCTGGGAGACACTGTTGGGGGCTAAAAGCACTACCCAGAAGCTGGGGGTGCTGTCCAGGAGCTGTGGGGCACTACTGGGGCCCAACCCAGCCTGCCTCGGGTCAGAAGGACACCCGCAGATCAAGTCCTGAGGTTCCAATTCCCAGGAGTCTTTATTGGATATGCAGAGTCTGGTAACAGGAGCCCCTTGTCAGGACAGCGCCCACCTTGTCCCCAGAACATGAAGATGGACTTCTGTGATCAATCGTAAGCCCACTGGCCCTGCACCCAGAGCCCAGCGCCCAGCCTCACCCATCGCTCCAGGCCCCCGTCCACTCCACTTCACCCCAAGGGTTCCGCATCCGGATCAGGTTCACCATCTGCCCTTGGTAATTCACCTGGTTCCCAAAGATCCCATCAGTGCCTACCCTGTGCACCCCACGACACCCCCTCCCCATCACCTCGCAGGGCTCACCCGGTGGGCACCCAGCTCCCCATCACAGGGACCCTGCCCTCCAGGAATTACAGTCTGATGAGGGAGGCAGCCCTGGACATGAAGGGCAGGAAACCCAGGTGGGATGGGACACACAGTAAAAGGTGCATGGATGGGATAGAAGAAGACCTGCAGGTCAAGTGGGGGCCAGTTCCTCCCAGAACCCGAGTCAGACACCATGTAGGGGACAAGCTAGGGGATGGGAACCAGTCTCCCACGGGTACCTGCTTGGCCCCGGTCACGGAGTAGGCGTGGCCCTTCACCAGCTTTTTGAAAGTGACCGCCTCCATGTCCAGGACACTGGAGATCTACAGACAGACAGGGTGCTGCAGTTGAGACCACGGTGGGGGCCAGGTTAGTGCCCCAGTCAGGAGACGAGCCCCCAGCACTGCTGACTCTCAGCCCTTCCCCCTCTGCACACACAGAGGTTGGAAGCAGTACGCAGGGACCCTGGTCTGGTCTAGTCCATCACTGCCACAGCCACGCTGCTGCTCATGGGCAGCTGGGGTCTAGCTGGGGACTAGCATGAGACACCCAAAGAGTCACTAACAGCCCTGCAACCATCAGGCCTGTTGGGGATGGACAAGGGATGGGGCAGAGGGCAGGGCTGGATTGAGGATGGGAGGACAGTTGAGGTGGAGTCTGAGGCCCAGGACGGGGAGGTCTGGGCATGAGTTGTGGGAAGTGAAGAGCAGGGGTGGGTGGGGTGGAGTGATGTGGAGAACCAGGCTGGGATGAGGTTGGGAGTAACTTCAGGAGCAGATGGTAATGTGGTCAGGGATGAGGCAGGGAATAAGATAGGGAACGACTAGGAGTTGAGACCGGGGAGGTGATGCAGTCCGAGGCTGGATGGTGGACGGACGTGGAGTGAGATGTCAGGGATGGGGTGGGAGCAGAGCAGAGCAGCACGGTGGGAGAACAAGTCTGGGGAAGAGCTGCCATTGCTGATGTAGAGAAAGGCAGAGGTGGGAACAGGAATGGCACGGGGTGGGGACATGGAATGACCGTGGGGGCTGGTGTGCACCCAGAGAGGATGCAGAGGTGACAGATCGGGGTCTGGAGACAAGTCTGGGGTTGGGTTTGGGCCAGGGTTGGGTTGTGGAGGGGAATCCCTGGGGACAGGCCTGGTATCCATGTGGGTGCGAGGTCAGGGCGCAGGGAGTGGGCACACTCACATCAATGGAGCAGCCCAGCAGAGAGCCTCGCTCCAGCGCCTTGAGGATGATGCTGTAGAGGTCACTGGGTGCCTTCCGTAGCTCGTACCACTCGGTGACCCCACCTGTGAAGTCCTCAAAGCCCTCTGAGGTGCTGCCCCCTGACAGGGCCTCGTAGCTGCCATTCACCCTGTGAGCAGGCCCAGGTGAGCTCTCCAAGCAACATGCAGGTAGCTGGCAGAGGGGCTGGGAGCCCCCACCCCCAGGGTGGGAGAGCTGTCTTGGGGTCCCCACTCACTTGGCATAGGCCTTCTCCAGCAGGGCGCTCCAGAACTCGTTGCCTTGGGCAGAGTGCACGAACACCAACTTTCCATCCTTGGTGGGCAGCAGGTCGTCCACCACCACATCCACCCACTCCCCAAACTGCCACAGCTGTGAGGGGTGGGCACAATGAGTACTTGGCCGGGGACCTTCCACACCTTGATCCTATACAGACCACTGATCCCGTTTTGAGCCTTAGCTCTGCCAGTGGTTTTTTATAGAATATATCATACATAGCATGTTCTCTTTCTTTTTTTAGCATATTCTATTTCTATACCACAGTATATTCTATAAACGCCCCAGAATAGCTACACTTACGCTAAACTAGCTGAGTTCTTATTGTTGTTGTGTGCCATCAAGTCAGGACTGACTCAGCTGACCCAGAGGTGTGGGGTTCAAATCCACCAGTTGTTCTGAGGGAGGATGGGTAATTTCCTCCTGTGTGATTTACTGCCTCTGAAAATCTGCTGGAGGGTCAGCTTTGAGTCAGTGCCACCTTGAAGATACACAGCAACAACAATACCTCCCTCATAAAACGCTTAAACAGGATTAAACAGGTTCGAGGCCACCAGCTGCTCCACTGGAGAAGCTGAAGGACAGACAGCCTCCTCCTGTGTGATTAACTGTGAAAATCCACCAGAGGGTCAGTTATGGGTTAGTTCCAACTGCAGGGTCCACAACAACAACAAACACATAGGAAGTTCTGATGGCCTGGTGGGAAGAATCTGCACTGCAATTCCAAATGCACATGGTTCAAATCTGCCAGCTGCTCCTCTTCTGGGATTAACTGCCTCCGAAAACACACTGGAGGGTCAGCTATGGGCAATTCCAACTCCAAGGTACTCAACAACAAACGCATTCTTATCCGGTTCAATCCTTATAATTCCAGGCACACTTGAGCTAATTTTTTTTTTTATTAGGCCAAGGTTAAGTGCTCAGCTGCTGGTAACCAGAAGGTCAGAGGTTCAAACCCACCACCTGCTCAGCAGGGGAAGGATGTGGCCATCTGCTCCTGTAAAGATTAGAGTCTTGGAAAGCCTATGGGGTGGTTCCACTCCATCCTAGGCTTCTTCTGTCAGAATCTACCCCGAGAAGGGGAGCTCTGGTGGCCTAGTGGCAAGAAACTGCAACTACAATCCCAGAGGTGCACGGTTCGAATCCACCAGATGCTCTGCCGGGGAAGGAGGGGCAATCTCCTCCTGTACCAGTCAGATCTGATTTGACGGTACATGCACACAAAAATAATAAAATCAAATTAAAAAAAATTAAAAAAAAAGAATCTACCCCGAGGCCACAGGAAAGGTTGGCAGCCCATCCCTAAAGACTTGTGCTGCTAATTCCACAGCGGCACCTCTCTGACAGTTTGAATCCACCAGTCAGGCCACTAGAAAGATGGACAACAATGAATGAGTGAAAACCCAACCTCTCTGTAACCCTTCACTGTTGTTAAGTGCCATAGAGTCACTTGCGACTCATAGTGACCGATGTGCAACAGCCCTGAAACCTGCTCTATCCTGTGCCAACTTTACCATCTCCGACACACCTACCCTCATTACCCCAGTCCCTGTATCAATACATCTCATTGACGGCCTCCCTTTTTTTCCTCCATCCCTCCACACACCCAAGCATGAAGTCCCTCTCCGAGGACTAGCCCCTCCTTGCAACATGCCCAAACTATGTCAGATGATGCCTCAGAATCCTTGCCTCCAAGGAGCAGCCTGGTTTCACCCTCTCTAGAACGAACCTGTTTGTTCTCCTGGCAGTCCATGGGATATTCAGTACTCTTCTCCAGCACCACAGCTCAAAGGCATCAATTCTTCTATCATTCCTACTCATTGTCCAGCTCTCTAACACATAGCAAGCAATCGTGAAGACTATGATCTGGATCAGGCACACCAAGGGGCAGTCTCTTCCCATGCTTTTCACAGCCTCTGAAAACTTGCTGCAGGGTTAGCTGAGTCAGTTCCCACCAAAGGGCGATGAGTTTAGTCATGCACCTAACTCTCCTTCCCTCTTCCAGGTCTGGGTGTAGATCCAGGAAGTTAGCTGTAGTGGATTATTCAGTATAACTTTTCTAGTTAATGTGGGCGTAACTGTCACCACAGGACTGAGTACTCAACTAAATCCACTTCCAAAGAATCAGTTCCCACTCCCAGTAACTCCTAGGGAGTTTCTGAAACTGTGAATCCTTCTGAGAAGAGATTGTCCATCTCTCTCCCCAGGACCTGCTGCTGGATTCAAACTACTGATCTTCTTGTTATAATCTAATACATTAGGTACTCTTACGACTCTTATGTTGTTGTTAGGTGCCACTGATGTAAATATGACTCACAGCAACTCTATGAACAACAAATCTGAACCCTGTCCTGTCCAGTGCCATTCTCATACTCTCTGACACACTTCTGCCCATTGCTGCAGTCACTGTGCCAATTCGTATCATTGAAGGTCTTCCTCTCTTTTGTTGATCCTTCACTTTTCCCAAGCACAATATCCCTTTCCAGGGAACAGACACTCCTAACAAGTCCAAGTTGACAGAAGAAATAATGATACTTTTGAGTTATGATGCTGGAGGAGTCTTGAATATCCTATGCACTGCCAAAAGAACAAACATGTTTGGAGAGGGGGAGGAACAGCAAAAGAGAGGAAGACTCTCAACCAGATGGACTGACATAGTGACTGCAGCAATGGGCTCAGGTGTGTCAGAGATTGGCCCAGGATAGGAAAGGAATCATATCGATGAGTTAGAGGGTCTCTCTTGGTCTTACTGGACTGGACAGCACCTAATAATAAAAGCAACATGCATGCCCAATGTATGTGAAATGAAGCTTTGTCATCTTTGCCTCTAAGGCAAAGATTATTAGCAAAGATTGGCTTGCTAATAATAGAAATAAGGTAAAATGCACCTTTTGGATGGGAACATGCAAATAAATTGTGTAGAAGGCCAATAAGGGGATAGTTTTGCCATCGCCCCAAAATTGAACAGGCTCAGAGTTAGAAAACAGGAATCTCACAACCACTAATGAAGAAGAGGCATCTTTTTGACCACAGATTCCTAAGTAAGACCATTAAGACACAATAATGATGCACACCCATGTTTATCGCAGCTTTGTTCACAACAGCAAGGAGTTGGAAACAACCTAAGTGCCCATCAACAAACGAGTGGCTAGAAAAGCTGTGGTATATTCACACAATGGAATACTATGCTGCATTGAAAAACAAGGAACTCATGCAATATTATTAAAAATGAGTGACCCTGGAGGGCATTACGCTGAGTTCACTTAGTCACACAGAGACAAATACTGCATAGTGCCAGTGTTGCAGAACGATACTGACATCGGGGTTGGGGTAAGACTGAGAAAAACCAGATAAATAATGTATATTGCATTGAAACAGATGAGGGAGAGAACAATTTAAAAGCAATGAAGGAGAGAACAGTTTAAAAGTGATATACGATAGGGTATTATGGTTATCACAAGAGTCCAGAATGAAGGTTGCACAGTGGAGTGCACTTGGCGGGGGAGGGGGGGGGATTGTATGCCAATGAAGGAATTTTTCTTTTACTTTTCAAAGAGAAGCCTGTACTGGAGGGGAGGGGTGGGCAGGGAGAAAAGCGCAACAACGAATGAAATGGAAAGTCAAAATCTCTGTAAATGTTAATTTAAATTAATAAAAATGAAAAAAAAAAAAGATACAACAATAGCAGAGAACCGGGGCCTGATGTGAGAGGGAGCTGACCTGTGTCTGCTGGCCCCCTCAGTCTTGGGGCCGAACTTCCTGGTGGTGTGGGGGTGGCACATAAGTGAAAGGACATAGAGAACTTTGCAACAATTGCCTGAGTGAGGGGAAGATCCCAAAGGCAGGGAAACAGAGAAGAGACTGAGAAGAGTCTGTCCTGATTGAAGAGGTGGATCTTGGGTGTTTCCAACCTGAACTGTGACTTGTTACTTTGCTAATGAGCTCCCATAATTGTGAGCTATTGTCTGTGAGATCTGGGATCACCGCAATGAACTAGTGAACTAAGTAGTAGAGGACAGTCCCTGGAGGGGCGGTAAGGGAGGCGTGGGGAGGAGCAACATCTGACCTCACAGGGCTCTGCTCTGCTGCAGGGGTTCTTGAAGGCGATTTTCCCTCTTGTGAGGTTAGTGGAGGTCAGCCCCTACAGCTCCCATGCCCGCTGGACTGTTTTTAGAGAGGAGAGGGCAGGAGATATGTGTAAACTAGAAGAGAAAGGAGAAAGAGGTATCCAGACAGAGCCTTGAAACACAAGATGGGCGTGGCTGGTTCCTCCGCAATCACGGGCTTCACTGCAGAGAAGCCAAGAGAAGCAGGTCGCCCAGAAGGAGGAGGGTTTGAAAAGTCCCAGCCCAAGGCGCCTGGGACTAGAAACTGGCCACTTGCTATTGGAGGAGCCTGGAGTGAGACACTGACAGGGGGCGTGGCCAGGGCGGGGCAGGTAGTTGCACAGGCTAATTGGAGGCCTGGAAACAGCGGATTGGAGGAGAGAGGGAAGGAGGCAGGGGCAAGGGCCCGAGGCCACGCCCCTGCGGACTAGCGCGGGGGCAGGTGCGGCAATCAGCCAGCCAGCGGCATCCACACTGTGGGTCCCCGCAGGGCCTCCCCCTCCAAAGTGGGTGGGGTGAGAGATCTGGCGGTAGAACCAGGAGGGGACACCCAGCTCGGGGCTGGGCTGGAGCCACCAGGGCCAGAGCTGGGGTGTGTCTCTAAACATCAGCTCACAGAGACTTAATTAAAGTGACTAGAAAAATGGGCTTTGTGCACATAGTCAGGAAAAACTGGCTTGAAGGGACTTATCTGTGTCTTTTTCTGCAGGGTTCTGTCAGCGGCTGCAGTTTGCCAAGACACAAGGAAGAGGCAGTGGGAGGGGAGTGAAGTGCAGGTGGAGTGAGGTTGCAGGTGGTGGGGGCAGCGGCACAGGTCCGACTCCCCAGAGGAACAGTCCTTACTTTTTTCAGAAGGAGAAACAGAAGCCAGGGAAGAAGTCCCTCCTGATTATAACACAGAGCTCTTTCCAATCTAGCCAGCACATCAGACCGCCACCTGAAATACCTGTCCAACCCTTTCACACATGAGAGACCCGAGATGCCATCTGCAGGTCAAATACCTTCCAGAGGGAGGGCTGCCGTCCCCCCAGGGATGGGCGTGGACCTTGGCCACCTTGGCTTTGCACTACCTGACTCACCCCTCTGCCCTCCTAGGCAATCACCCCCATCCAGGTGTGCGGGGTGCCCACCTGGAAGTGGAAGATGCCGGCATAGCCATCCTGGAAGCTCTGGCCGTGAGGGACCACTCGATGCAGGAGTGTGTCGTTGAGGGTCAGAGAGGCAATAGCAGCCAGCAACCAGCAGTCGCCTGGGGTGGGAGGAAGCCATGTTAGAGGTGCTCTGCTAATCTGTCCCAGAGGGGCATGTGGGTACCCAGGTGGGGGAGAAGCCAGACTGTATCGCTGGGGTCGTCCCAGAGCCTGTGAGTTTATGGAAAAGACTCAAGAATCTAGGCAAACTAGCCCAGAGTGGGTAAACAGAGCCTGCCTGGACTTGCAGGAGGGAAGGGCTGGGCAGAGCTGATGTGGAGAAGGAAGGGAACAGGAAACTAGTATGGAAAACCCGCCTGGAGTCCCCGGGGCCTACCCAGTGCTCCCTGGCAGATGTCTGTGCGTGTGGCCCCATCCACGATGAACTGGGGGTTTGAGAGCATCTCCTGCAACAGAACCAAAGGCCTGTCCCTGAGAAGGTCCCTCCTGGAAACACACCCAGCCATCCCAGACCTGCTCCCCAGCATGGACCTGCAGTTCTTTCCCACATCACCCAAGATCTGGGGTCCACCACCCAGAACATCCTCTCTCACCGTGGGACGTTTCCACTTGATGCCATAGGTCTTGGAGGAGTTGGGGCCCAGCTCCTTGAAGCCCAGGCTCTGGGTCACTGGGGGGAAGGCCTCGTCTCTGAAGAGGACCCCACTCTGCAGACAACGGGCCCGTAGCTGCTCGTAATCCTGACCCAGGTACTTGATGGCATTCTCATGGCGGCCCAGGCCCAGTTCCTTGGCCCGCTGCTTCTGCACTTGGGCTGACACCCCAGTGCAGTACACAGGGGTGATGAACTCCTCAGCCATCCTGGGGGATTCACAGATGCTCAGAGCTCCTGCCTGCCTGACCCTATCTACCTGCCCCTGCCCACTCCTCCTCCTCAAACCTGGGGTTCCCTAGAATCACGCCCCTGACACACACAGAGCTCAAGACCACCTCTCTCTGCTTCTGGAAACCCTGAGAGAAGCTGCCAGACCCCAGGTGCGCAGACCACCACTTGCCCCTCCCAGACTCCCATTGTCTGGACGTGCATACAGCCCAGTGGTCAGAGGCCAGCCAGACGTCGCAGGGCGCAGCTGTGATAACACAGGGAATCCCGAGAAAAGCCCCTGGAATGGACCCCTACCTTCTGGGGCAGCCAGACCCCACCTCAGAAGTGGGCTCTATTCCCCGGGGTGCGGGCTGGAACCGCAGGGACTGACCCCTTCCACAGAACGCTGAGCCTCTGTCTTCCCTGCCAGCCCTCCCCCAGCTCAGCCCTTGGGGACAGTGGAGTAGCTGAGGACCCCGCCAGGCAACACCCTCCCTGAGCCCCCTCCCTAGGGGAGCCCCAGCAGGGCCAAGAAGGGCAGCCCCCAGCCGCGGACCGGAATCACCCCGGAGCGCGCAGTCCTTACCTGGGGAAGGGTGTTGGGGGGCCGCTGCTGTCCTGGCCGCTGGCTTCCCGGTGGCAGCACAGGGCAGGGCCAAACCAGGAAGAGCGCTCCTCCCCGCCCTCCCGCGCCCCTCCGCCCTCCTCCTCCTCCTCCTCCTCGCGGGGCGCCCGCCGCTTCCTCTCCACGCGCCCTTATCTGCCCGGCCCAGTCCCGCACTATCTTTTATTCAGCTCCCGCCGCCCTCCCAGGCCCAGGGCCAACTCCGCGAGAGGACAAATTAGTAAGAGCCAGGGCTGTCCCTGGGGAGGGGCTGGACCGAAGGGCAGGCGGGGGAAGGGCGCAGTATTTTTAACCGGGGGCCCTGGAGGACCAGGGCTCGAGTTGCAGGCGGCCTGCCCCGGTCGTGCCCGCTGGCCCCGCACCCGCAGCTGTCCCGGTCCCCGCCCGCCACCCCAGCGCGAGGCCGAGATTCCCGGAGCCGTGGCAGCTGCTAGGGGACCCCGCCAGGCACCCCACGCGGCCATCAGTCGTGCCGCCTCCCCGCCCCCGTGTTAGCGGCACCGGGCGGGGCGCGGGGAGGTGGCCTCTGCTCTGGGCCTGACCTTGGGTAAGTCCCTGCCCTCTCGGCTGTTGGCCCCCCAGTTTGCGCAGCGAGCAGCTGTGGGAGCCTGCCTTTCTCTACTCTTTTGGGGGCGCTGGAGCTGGAAGACTGTCAAGTGTGCATCCCTGCGCCCCACCCCCCACCCCCCTCTGCCACCCAGTGGGGAACGCCCTTGCGCAGCCTTCCCTGGGGGGGGGCGCAGCTCTAAGGAGTGGGGCTACTGCAGAACTCTGCAACTCGGGGGGTCTCTGGCCCTCATAAGGCTCTGTATACACTCAGCATGTTTACTGGAGAAATGGCCCCTAGATTTCCTAAGCTTGTAGCACCTGAGACTCTCAAAAACTTATGAAACCTCTCTCTTCCCATTTCCTGAGTTTTGACTCCTTGGGGCAGTATCACCTGGTGAGTCAGGGCCAGAACCAGGTGGCTGCTTCCAGCCCTAGCTCAGCCCTGCGCTGAGTTTTCTCCCGCAGAGCCCAGCCCAGGACCAATGGCTAAAACCCGACCTGCCACTGCTGGGGAGGTGCTCTCCAGGTGGGCTTGCAGAATTAGGGAAACTGAGTTAACCCCCAGCAAGCAGATGTTGGAAAGTGTTCTGAGCACAAAGAACTGTGGGGCAAAGATGCAGATGTGGGGCACACACACTCACACACCTGTCAGGGAGACTGCACGTTGCTGGACCAGAGACAAGGAAAAGGAGGCCCTGATGTAGGAGAGCGGTCTTGCCCTACACCCAGCTGTCCACTGTCACAAACCTGCTGTCCATCAAGAGATGAATGGATAGGCAAAAAGCACACATTGTTATATTGTCCAACCCTTAAAAAGAATATACTGCTGGATATATGGATAAACCTTGAAAATACTGTGCTCAAGATCAGCAAAACAGAGGACCCTCAGTGAGTTGGGTTTCACAACCGGCTCGCGCACAGCGCAGTGGTGAGGGTGAGGGTGATGCCGGGCTTGGCACTGCTTTCTCCTGCTGGACGTTGTGTTCCGTGAGTTACCAGACTCAACCGCACCAAACAGGAACAAATGAAAGAAGCTGAACGCGCAAGTCCACATATTGTAGGATTCCCTTTACCAGGCATGTTTCATGCGCCACTGAGTTGACTACAACTTGTAGCGACCGTGTGAAAAACAGATCTGAGCCCTGCCCAATCCTGTGTCTTCCTGACCACCTCTGGCAAGCCCCTGAAAAGTCACGATGGCGATCCAACAGGAGTAAAACAGACAAATCCATAGGGCTGCTGCTGGGGGCACAGGAAGGAGGGGCAGGGGTTTTATTTGGGGGCTGATGACAATGTTTTGGAAGTGGAGGTGGTGGAAGCACACCTTTAAATATACTCACCACTACACTGTCTTTAAATGGCTTGTTGTACACCATGGTAGAGACAAGGGTGGTGAAACTTTGTCCCCTGTGCTTTGGGCATGTTGTCAAGAGAGACCCACGGTTGGAAAAAGACGTCATGTGGGGCAAGTTGAGCAGAAGAAAACACTGTAGAAGGGACTGACAGACACAGTGATGGAAGTAGGAGCTCAAGTATACGATAGTGTAGGGATGGCACAGCAGACAGGGCAGGGCTTCGATCTCTTGGAGAAGGTCACTGTGGGTCGCAGTGAACCGTGTGGTACCTAACAAGAGCATGTGAATTTCACCTCAACATAAATATAATTTCATGATTGGTTAGACATCTAGACTCACTGGAAGCATGTAGATTATCACTGTCATTTCTTTCAGGGAGAGGAACCAGGCAGCTGAGGAGTCAGGAGCAAGAGGTGGGATTTTTGTTCAAAGTGCATATGTGAATATATTACCCATTTGAAAAGGAAGTTAAAATATATTTTAGTCCATGCCTTGACTCCTAATGTCCTCAGTCCTCTGATTTCCTCATCCACATGCCCCGTTAAGCAGGAAGTAATCCCAGCCAGACCCCATCAGACTTGGAGATTCCTCCATCTCCTCTTCCAGGTGCTCCCCAGATATGCCTTCCTCCTGCCTGTGGACTAGGCCCCAGTTCCCTCCTCCAGACACATCCACTTTCCCCTCTGGATGTTTTATGCCAGAGGCCATGCTAGACCCCTTTGGGTATTAGTTCCTTGGACTCTAACAACACTCCTTTCAGAATGCCCATTTTACAGGTGAAGAAGTTCAGGTAACAAGCTGAGTTTATATCTGGCTCCAGAAAGCACATGCTCATCACTAAACTGTCTCAAGAACTTCCTCTGCTCTCCATGGACAAAGTAGGTATTGCTCAAGGACCAGTTGAAGTAACACTTCCTCCGAGAAGTCTTTCCTGCTCCCAATAGACACAAAATTCACTCTTTTGGGAGGAGAGTAATTATAATACATGATATTTTATTGTAACCTAGGAAAGAGACCAACTTTTACTGCTGTAGGTATGTCTAGGCTGACTCTTCTATTTGAGTTTTGCTTTCCTTTTCCTTAAATAGGCTTGAGGCCCCACTCTTTCCTAAGGGCCATGTTCATGCAGTTAATAGCATCCAAGATGTATAGTTCTCATCATCCACAGGGAGGAATGTCTCAGAGAGGAGACTAACGGGGTGACCACGATGGGAAGGACACAGGACTGACCTGGTGACTCCCATTTCCATCAGCCCCCTCATGCCCCAAGTTCTGGATCAAGGAGCCAGGCCAAGGCTAGAGCATAGCTGGAGTCCTGTAGATACAGTGCGAGGGGACCGGAGTTGGAACAAGTTGCAGGCCGAGAGAACAGGGCTCAGGCAGCACTACCAGCCTGATGCCAATAAGACAGCAGACTAAGTGGCCACAGTCACTAGAGCAGTAGGCAAGCTGGTGGCCACTCTTCGCCCTGCCTGGTGGTATAGGGCCCAGGGCACCGTGGAGGCCTGTGCATGGTGTAGGTGCCTGGGTCCACGTGCCGCTGGGGAGGATGGACCATGAAGAATCTCCCACTCCAGGGCCCCTCAGTCACTGGGAGATGGGGGTGATGCCACTTGGGTTTCAGAGAGTGCCACTGAGATGAAACAGACGAGGGCAGCTGCTGGTGGTGCCTACGGCGTACACTACAGAGGGAGCAGTAGGGGGGTGAGAGCCCAGGGCCCCGAGGCAAGGGGACTGGGGCCTCTGGGCATCTCCTCTGAGCAGCTCCATGGTGGGGATGCCGCGCTCGGGTCCAGGCCCAGTGAGTGGGCTCCTTCGCCATGACCTGATGGAAAGGAGTGAGTGGTCAGGGGGTGGCAGGCCCATCTCACCCCCACCCCAGCCCTTACCTCCTTACCGGCCTTACCTCCTCGCAGCACTCACGGCTGACAGCGGCGCGGAAGCCCATGCGGGCCCACAGCCTCTCCCTCTGGTGCAGGAAGTCTACCACCCAATAGCGCCAGTCTTTGCCAAGTGCCCACGGGAAAATCTCACACTTGGGGTTCTCTAGGTCTTCCTCCATGTCATTTGCAAGGTACCTGATGAGGGAGCAAGGGTCAGAGGGCACAGGCCATAGTGCCTGTCCTGTCCCATCCTCAAATACCCCCCCAGGCCTCTCCACCCCCACCCCTGCTCACAATGCCAGGAAGAAGCTTCTGGGGGTGTAGTCGCAGAGAGGTAGACGGGCACGCCGGAAGTAAACCAACACCATGGCCAGGAGGTACTGTGGAGACAGAATTGTGGTGAGAAGGGGGTGACTTGGGGCCAGGCAATCAGCATGTCAGACAGCAATCATGAAATCAAAAGACATAATGCTTGGGGCATAGCTGCTAGAAAGGACTTTTCAAGAACTAGGATGTCACTTTGAGGCTTAAGGAGGGCCTGTCCCAAGCCATGGTTTTTTCAGTCACCTCATACATTCAGAGGAAACCCTGGTGATTTGGTAAGGATTTGCACTGCCAGCCCAAAGGCATGTGGTTCAAACCCACCAGCTGCTCCATGGGATAAAGATGGGCGGTCTCTTCCTGTCTTGTCTGTGAAAACCCTCTAGAGAGTCAGCTAGGAGTTGGTACCAACTCCATAACCACATGTGCTCACAGTTGGAACAATTTATTAAAAAATGTTGATGCCTTTGGATAACAGTGTTTTAAAAATACTGAATGTACCAGGGGCTGGCAGAAAAATGAGGAACTGTGTCCTGGAAGAACAGCCAGAGTGCTCCTGAGAAATAAGGGTGGCAGGGCCTTGCCTCACAGACTTCAGGCATGTGATCAGGAGGGACCAGTTCCTGAAGAAAAACCTCATGAGGAAGGCTCTCCACAAGACGAGGGGTGACACAGTGGCCGCAGCACCAAGCTCAGCCATAGCAGTGACTAAGACAGTGCAGCAGCACCAGGTGGGATGCTGGTCTGTCCTGTTGTACCTCTGGGTCAGACCATCTCAATATTAGTGAGGAACCAGGCCTTTGCACTCAAGGATATTTGTGAGCCAAACAAAAGGTTGCTCCCCCTGCCAGAGTGACACAAAAAGCCAAGCTCAGACTCAGCAAGAAAACTATTGGACATGGTTGACCAATTCAGCAAAGTAGCAGGATACAAGATCAACATACAAAAATCAGTTGGATTTCTCTACTGTGACAAAGAGAATGCAGAGCTGGAGCTAAGAAAAACAATACCCTTCACAATAGCTAATCGCAAGATTAAATACTTGGGAGTAAATATAACCAGAAGCACAAAGGACCTATT
>NW_006400078.1:316493-327962 GCF_000299155.1 Elephantulus edwardii
AGATCAATGGAATAGAATTGAGAATCCAGAAATCAGCCCATCTACCTATGGTCAACTGATTTTTGACCAGGAGAGGAATCAGTTAAGTGGGGAAATGACAGCCTTTTTAACAAATGGTGCTGGCAAAATTGGAAAGCTGTATGCAGAAGACTAAAACAAGATGCACATCTCACTCCATATACAAAAACCAACTCAAGGTGAATCATGGACCTAGGACTAAAACCAAGGACTATAAACTTCATTCAAGAAAAGCTTGGAAGAACTTTAGTGGTCCTAATCCACAACATAAAAAGTCTTCCAAGTATCCTGAAAAATCTACAACCAGGAGAAGATAAAATAGATGAATGGGGCCTTCTAAGAATCAAATCCCTATGCATATCCAAAAACTTCTCCAATAGAGTAAAAAGAGAAGCCACAGACTGGAAAAAAGTATTTGGTAATGACATGTCAGATAAGGAACTTATATCCGGAATTTATAAAATACTTGAACACCACAATAAGGTAAAGGTAAACAATCCAATTAAGAAATGGGCACAGAATATGAACAGACACTTCACTGAAGAAGACATTCAGATGGCTAACAAGCACATGAAGAAATGTTCCAAGTCCCTAGCTCTAAGAGAGATGCAAATCAAAACAACTATGAGATATCTCACCCCAGTAAGAATAGCAAAATTTAACAGAACAGCAAGCAACAAGTGCTGGAGAGGTTGTGGAGAAACTGGAACTCTTATTCACTGTTGGTGGGAATGCAAGATGGTGCAACCTTTGTGGAAGGTGGTGTGGCGCTTTCTCAAAAAATAGAGATCCTATTTGACCCAGCAATCCCATTACTGGGAATATATCCCAGAGAGTCCATGTCTGCCATCCAAGCAGATACATGCGCACCCATGTTTACTGCAGCTTTGTTTACAATAGCAAAGAGTTGGAAGCAACCTAAGGGCCCATCAACAAACGAATGGATAGAGAAGCTGTGGTACACCCACACAATGGAATACTACGCTGCATTGAAAAACAAGGAACTCATTCAATATTATTAAAAATGGGTGACCCTGGAGGACATTATGCTGAGTGAAATATCTCAGTCACAAAGGGACAAATACTGCATGGTGCCACTGTTGTAGAATGGGTCTGACAGAAAAAAACTGGATAAATTATGTATATTGTATTGAAACAGATGAGGGAAAGAACAGATTAGAGGGGCTATATGATTGAGTATTATGGTTTGCACAGGAATCCAGAATTAAGGTTGTATAGAGAAATGTACTCAGGGTCGAGGGTGGGGGAAAAGGGATGGGGTATTGTATACTAATGAAGGAATTTTTTTTTTCTTTTCGGAGAGGGGAGCAAACTGGTGGGGAGCGGTGGGCAGGGAGAAAAGTGCGGCAATGAATGAAAAGAAATCCAAAACCTCTGTAAATGTTTACTAAAATTAATTAAAAAAAAAAAAAAGCCAAGCTCAGTGGCGTCAAGTCACTCCTGACCCTTGATGGCCCCAGTGCCACAGTGTCACAGGTTAGAACTTCTCTGTGGGGCCCTCCTGACTGGAAGCTTTGCCAGGCCTTTCCCACTGCCTTGCAGAGCAGGTTCAAATTGCCAGTCTTCAGGTTTGCAGTCCCCTGTAAATCACTTGCACCACCCAGGGACCTGTCAGCAGACCAGGGTCCCCAATTAAGTAGCAAGATTCGACCTCCCCAAGTGAGTCTCTCTGCCCTCCCCCACTCACCTTATCTGAAATCATGAAACAAGGATCTTGGGAGAAGAATTCCTGGAGATAACTGTTCTCTGGAAATGAAAAGGATAAAGCGTGATCCCAGGTCACCTGCTTCCCCTCCCACCAGCCCCAGACAAGAGGAGGGCCCCCTGATACCATACCTCTCACCTGTCAAAGCTGAGTCACCTGAGAGTGGAAGGGGCTGTTCGGATGCCACCCTTTACATCTACATTCATGCCTGGCCCCCACAGTCCCTCCCATGCCAGCCCGGGGAACTCACCCAGAAGGTTGAGGAAGGTCCGGAGCTCCTGGTGCTGACGCAAGACCACCAGACTCTCCCTGCCTGGCCAGCTCTCGCCCAAGTCTCTCATCTGGGTGGCGCCAGTGGCAGGGTCTTGGGATTTGGCACTCATCTTGTAGGAGTGGGAATGGGGCAGGGCAGGGTGACCTGGAGAGGAAAAAACCCCAGTGTTCACCACCTTTGCCCCCAAACGCCACTAGGAGAGGGAGTAAGGAAGGTGAAGGGATGAGCTGGGCAATGGGAGGGTTTGGAACAAGAGGGGCTGTCCCAGGCCTGACACGCACCCAGCCTTCCTCTCAAGCTCCAGGGGGCGTGAGCACCATTAAGTGCCTGCAGCTGTGTTCAATTCCCTGACCTTATCTCCTCCCGGAAGGTAACTGTTACGCCCACTTTGTAAAAGAGAAAGCTGAGGCAGGGAGAGGTCAGAGCCAGTAAAGGTAGACAGTACTCGAGTCCCAAAGTGCAAGAGGTTAACTGCTCTTCTGGCCCCCCACTCATTCCCCGCCCCGTCCCGCACCAAAGTGGCTGCGTTGACCTCCCCTCCCCCCGCCGCCCCAATTACATAATTCACAGATGGGGAAACTGAGGCCCAAAGATAATTTAGCGCCAGTTGAGGTGGGGACGCCTCCAGCCATTTCAAGCTGCTTCTTTCTGAGGTTGTGTGATCAAGCTCCTACCTGGGGGCAACCCTGGGACCCCTACTTAGCCCCGCGCCCTCGCGCCCTCGAAGCCTTACCAGCGCTCAGCAATTACCTACAACATCTTCCAACCTGTCAATATAACCCTGAGCTTTCCCGCCTCTCACGGCCCTCCGCCAATCAGCGCCCTTCCTGCAGGGGGCGGGCTTATCAGCACTCTACCTACTCAGAACCCGCTCATCTGAGGCTCCAAATCCTCTTTGCTGAGCGAGGCCAGCTGCACCGAAGGTCCCTTCCTGCGCTTTACGAGGTGGGGAGACCTGAGCTGAGTGGCTGATGGGAGAAGTTTTATTTTAATCTGTTTTCACACCAAAACGAAACAAACAAAACCGAAAATCCTTTGTCCAAGGCGTTGATCCTGACTCCGGAGACTCTCCTGTTGGGAGTGGGGGCGGGACACGGCTCCAGGACATTCTTGGCTACAAAATTCAAATTATTGATGACTCAGTCCCTCTAGGCCCCTCATCCCCAGAAACCTGAATGGTCAGTTCTGAGTCCATTCCAATTCGATGGCAGTGAATTGAGCGGGGTTCAACCTCTCCCTCCATCACTGTTCTTTGGAGTTTTCAGTCTATAAACTGAGCTGTAGGAGACTATCTTTCTCTCTCAGAGCAGCTGATGGAGTCGAACTGCGTGCCTTTGCGTTGGCAGCACAAATCCTTACCACCGAGCCACCAGAGCTAACCGCTTGCAGAGCTCAGCAGTGCGGTCTAAAACGTCTGAAGCCCCAGGGAGCTCTTTCATTTTGAGACCGAACCAAACCCACCATTGTTGACATTTCGACTCATAGTGACCCCACAGGATAGGAGAACTGGCTCAAGGGCCTTCCGGGGTCACAGATATTAATGGGAGCAGACTGCTTCGTCTTTGGCCCCTGGTAGATTCGAACTGCTAGCTTTTGAGTTACAGGTCCAACTCTGAATCCACTTCATTGACACCCAAGCTTCTTTGTTTCTTTAGAGGAACACCAAAATCTGAAAACGAGATAGTATTGTCTTGGTGTTTCATCCCCGAAGACCATATTCCCTTCCTAAGTCCCTTGGGAACTTGAGGTTCCCATGTTGGGGGTGCAGTCCTCTACCCTGGGACCCCCCCCAGGCTTCTCTGTGGGCACCTACCTGCTCTCCGAACCTGCATTGCTCTCCACATCTGGCAAGCATCTGGTGTGTTCCTTGAAGATGGAGGTGCTTGGAGAAGTTAAGCCCTCATGCTGGAAGTCCAGCAGCTCCAGCCTCAGCGGCCTCATGTGGACAACCTCTTCTGTGCCTGCTTGCATCATGTTTTGTAGCTCTAAGCCCCAGCTCCTGACATCTGGATGAGGGACAAAGCAAACGTGGGCTCAGCCAGGCAGGGCCAGATCCCCGAGGGAGGCTGGCTTCTTCCTGGGACACAGCATCTCCCTGGTAGGACAACAGCATGTGTGGATACCAGCTGTGGCGATATCTGCTGTGTCCCCAAACATGGCCCAGCGTGGGTGCGTTTTGTTCCTCTGTGTTTCCCTCCTTTTGCCTCGCTGCTCTGAGTCTCTCTTTCTGAACCCCTCAGCCTCGGTTCCTGTCTCTGAGTCTCTCCAGATCTCTCAGGCTGTCGTCTTACTTGTCTGGGCCCCTTGGTATTTCTGAGTCTGACTGGATTTCTGAGTCAGTTTTCTGGATCTTGGGGGGTCTCTGGATTTCCCTGTTATCTCTGAGCTTCTTGGTGTTGTCGGGCACCTCATGGTTTCATGGTCCTTCCGGGTGTGTCTAAGTCTCCCTGGGTCCCTTGACCTCTCAGAATCAGGGTCTCTGAGTCTCTTGTCTATGTGGGTCTCTGTGCCTCCCTGTAGGGACTGCTGGCCTAGTGGGTGAAGAGCTGGCTTCCAGCCCAAGGGAAAGTAATTCTAATCCACCAATGGCTCTGCAGGAAAAGACGGGAGTCTCCTCCTTTGTGATTTACAGCCTTTGAGAACCTGCAGAGGGTTGATGATGACTCATTCTGACTTGAGGGCAATGAGCAGGAACAACGGCGTGTCTCTCTATGTCTCTGGGCTTCTGAATGAATCTCTCTGAGTCTCTGTGTCTGTGGATCTTAGTCTGGGCTCTGAATTTCTTAAGGTTTCTGGATTTGAGTCTGTCTGGATGTCTATTCTCTGTATCTTGTGATCACCATCTGAGGTCAGCGAGGCCCTCACTGACCATGCGCATAGCAGCCTCCACACCCATCCCTTTGCTCACGTACATGGTGCTTCCTTATGAGGCTCTGACCTTGCATCGTCCTGTGAAGCGGACATTACTAGCAGTTTTGCTTCACAGACAGAAAACCACAACTAGTGTGGAGTTTGGGTTGTTTTCAGATAAGTGAAGTCACTTGCTGCTAGGCTTACAGTTCTAAGTGGAAAACTAGCTTCAAGAGGCCGACCAGTCTGGTCCAGCCCTGGCCCTAAAAAAAAAAGCCTGACCTGGAGGTGCTCAGTAAAACTGTGACAGACACCCTTAGACCAGTTGTTCTCACCCTCTCCTTGTCCAACATAAATCAGCCTAGACATTGATTCCAATCCATGGGAACCCTCCAGTGGGTTTCCAAGGATGTCAGTCTTACCGGAAGTTTCTCCAAAGTAGCAGCTGGTGGATTCGAACCATCACAGAGGTACAGCCTTTGAGTCAGCAGCACAACTCCCTACAGCCACAGATCACTGTTGGGTTACAAACTCTACATAAACTGTGATGTGACTTGTGCCTTAACCCTGGGCAGACTCAGCGCTTCCCCTTCCGTGCTGACCTACAGCGGTACAGGGATCCAACACTCTCCACGCTGGGAAGAATGAAAAGAATATTAGACACACAGAGATGTCTCTTTAAAAAAAAAATGAAATATCTGTCCATGTCTGCGTTCCCTCGTGTGTTAACATCTTATGTAACCACAGCACGGGAGTCACACCCAGGAAATTGACACCAGTACCACTAACCCGCAGACCTTCTTCCTAATTCCTGCATCTGCACACACTCACTTGAGGATGGTTGCAGTATAACTGTGTAAGTTGTTGTGGTGGTGGTGTATCTAGCTCTACCAGTTCTATCACAGAGCAGCGCTGTAACCACTCCCTCAGTCAGGACACAGATGCGCCCCATCACCTAAACAACCTTCCCTCCTCTATCCCACACAGCTCTGCCCCTGACAACCACCAGGATGGTCTCCAGTTGTGTAATTTGTCATTTAAAGAACACCATCTCAAAGGGGCTCTGTGGCCTGGTAAGTAGGGAGTTGCACTGCTAACCAAAGGTAGGAGGTTTGAACCCTTCAGCTGCTTCAAGGGAGTTGTTGTTCTGTCCCATTGAGTCACCTGTAACTCATAGCAACCCTATGTACAACAGCTCTGAACCCTGCCCTGTCCTGAGCCAGTCTCACTGACTGACACACCTAATCCCATTGCCCCAGTTACTGTGTCAATCCATCCCACCCAGGGTCTTCCTCTCCTGTGCTGTCCCTCTACCCTTCTAAGCATAATGTCCTTCTCCAAGGATTGATCCCTCCTGGCCATGTGTCCAAAGTATGTGAGAAGGAGCTTCAAAATCCTTGCCCCCAGGGGAAAACTTGGTATCACTCTCACCAGGATAAACCTGTTTTCTTGGCAGTCCGTGATATGTTGAACACTCTTCCAGCATCACAATCAAAACCATCAATTCTTCTTCTGTCATCTTTAGTCACTGTCCAGCTCTCTGATCACAGCAAGTAATTGCAAAGACCATGGTCTTGATCAGGCTCACCTTAGTCTCTAGACTGACATCATAGCTCTGTAGCACTTTGGAGAAGTCCTTGACAGCAGATTTATTCAGTACAAGTAGTCTTTTGATTTTGTGACTGCTGGTGTCAAGAGAGTTGATGGTGGAGACAAGCAAATAAAAACTGTTAACAACCTCAGTCTCCTCCCATGGGATAAGTAGCCTCTGAAAACTCACTGGAAGGTTAGCTATGAGTCGACTCCACTGTGACAGCAATGAACAACAATATCCTACAGGAGGCTTCAGGACCACCAAGAATCACCAGGAGAGAAGTGAGCCCTTCTGAGCTCAGGTCCCTGCACTGGGAAGCTCCTCCACAAGGGGAAGACCAGGGCACATGGACATCTCCAACGAACACCAGGCCTACAGATGCTGAAGGAGCAAGGGCCTTCCTCCAGAACCCATAGAGACAGCGAGTGACAAACAGCGCCTGAACTTGGAGTTCTGGCCTCCTCAACTGCAATAGAATATATCGCTGTTAACCCCCCCTCCCCAAAGAATGCTGAATAGATAGAATGTGAAGCAGAGCAGCATGGCAGAACTGGGCTAGGCCCATAAATATGGTCTAGCAGTTTATGTGTTGAGCTGTTAACCAAAAGGTCAGAGGTTTGAACCCCATGAGAGGAAGATGCAGCAGTCTGCTTCCATAAAAATGTCCATCCTTGAAATTCCCAGTGGCAAATCTACTCCATCTGGTGGAGTCATTATGAGTCAGAACTAAATCCTGTGGTGGTTTGGGTTTTGCTGTTGTTTGTTTAATATAGATGGAATCATGTATTGTGTGCCCTTTTGTGACTGGCTTTTTTCACGTAATAAAAGGATTTGAAGTTCTCTCTGGGTTGTTGCATATGCTAACAGTTTATTCTTTTTTTAACCAATTGCTGCTGACTCAGCCCTGACTCAGTGGCCCACTATGTGTCACAGAATGCTGCTCTGCAGAATTTTCAGTGACAGAATTTTTCAGACAAGAATTGTCAGACTTTTTCTTCCAAAGTACCTTTGGGTGAACTTGGACCTCCAACTTCCGGTTAGCAGCCAAGTGCATTGACCATCGGCCTCACCAGGGCCTTCTTTCCTGCTTGTTTCTGAAAAGTATCCATGGCTTGCATAAATCCCAGTTTGTTTGTTTTTTTTCATTTATTTATTGTAGAACATTTGTGTTTCTTTGACAAATAAAGCTGTTGTGAACATGCGTGCACACGTACTCGAATGGACGTGTACTTATTTTTTTAGGGCCATGTTATCAGAAGTGGCCAGTCCTTGGAAAAGGGTACCATAAAAAGTAGAGGGTTGGTGAAAAGAGGAAATCTGTCAATGAGATGGATTGACCGGTGGCTGCAGCAATGGCGTCATGCACAGTGGAGACTGTGAGGGTGGCTCCGATCGGCAGGGTTTCCGCTCTGTTCTCTGTGGGAACCAACCGTACAAGAGATAGCGCCTCACAAACAACAGGGAGCTCTGGTGGCTGAGTGGTAAGGAGCTGCGCTGAGATCCTGACGGCACACAGTTTGAATCCACCAGCTGCTCCACCGGAGAAAAATGGACAATCTCTTCCTCCTCCTCATGGGTCAGTTCCAACCTGGTGATATACAACAACAGTGTCTCATGATAAAATGTGTGGTTAACTTTATAAAAAAAAAACAAACAAAAACCCTCCCAAATTGCTTTTCTGAATACACTATTTTTTAACCAGCCCCAATTTTCATTCTTTATGTTTCATTTTAGGCCTTCTAAGTACTTAATAGGGTACATAGGGTTTTCAGAGGCCTGCTATTTCAGAAGTGGATGGTCAATCCTTCTTCCTAGTCTGTCTTAATGTGAACGTTCAGATTTAGAGAAGTATCAGACCAGCAAGTTAAAGGTATATCCCTTATTGCGGAGTTAACTTTAGTGTCAGTGTTGTCCCTGCCTTTCTCACACGCATCTTTACCCACTTATTTTCCTGCTCCACCATCCACCAGGATACCCATCCACTTCTACCCCCTCCCTTCACATCTATCTCCCTTTGACCAGCCCTCCGTCTAATAACTTATATATGAAGCTTCCATGGCTTCTGTGATTCCAAACACATCAGCTGATGGTAGTTCCTTATGTCGGGGTCAATGTCTCTGAAGTTTTGTCGTAATGTTTCCCGAGCAAAGGTGATGCATCCTGTAGAACTGGTGTGTCACACGGTTTTTACGTCTTCGATTACCTGGGAAGCTGGGAGGGGTCTGCGCAGGAGCGGAAGGCCCTCTATGAGGTGGATTGATTCAGTGACTGGGATAATTAGGATGAGAGTGTCAGAGACAGTGCGATTGGCACAGGACAGAGTGGAGTATAGGGCTGTCGTATAGGGCAAGCGACTCAACGGCACATAACAACAACAACAAGCACTTAATTGCAGAAAACCAAAGACTCCACTCTACAATACAGATTATATTTCAACATCAAGAAAACAAACATTCTCACCACTGGACCAAGAGGCAACACCATGATAAACCGAGGAAAGACTGGAACTGTCAAGGAGTTCATTTCATTTAGATCCATAATTGACACCTTTAGTAACAACAGTAATAAATAAACAAAATAAAAAGATATGCTGCATTGGGAACTGATGTCAAAGATCTCTCCAAAAGTGCTAAAGAGCAATGATGTGAATTTAAAGACTCAAGTGAGCCTGATCCAAACCATGGTCTTTTCAATTGCTTCTTATGCGTGTGACAGTCAAACAATGGTTATGGATGACCAGAGCCGAATCAAGGCCTTTGAGTGGTGGTGTTGGTGAAGAATGCACAATGTCCTGCAGACTGACAAAGAACAAACACGTCTGTCCTAGACGAAGGGCAACCAGCTTGTTCCGTACAGGCATGATAATGGAACTTGATCTCACAGGTTTCTGGCATCTTTATTTTTGCATTGTAATTTATGGGGTTTTTAAACTTTTTTTTAATTAATTTTTGTTGTTTTTTTTAAATTTTTATTTTATTATTTTGTTTGTGTGTGTGTGTGTACTGTCAAATCGGATCTGACTGGTAGAGGAAGAGATGGCCCCTCCTTCTCCGGCAGAGCATCTGGGGGATTCAAATCGCGTATCTCTGGGATTGCAGTGCAGCTTCTTGCCACTAGGCCACCAGAGCTCCCCCATTTTTTTAATTAATTTTTATGAAAGTTTACAGAGACTTTGGATTTCCATTCATTCCTTGTTGCACTTTTCTCCCTGCCCAACCTACCACCACCACCACCACCACCACCCCCAATTTGCTCTTCTCTTTGAAAAGTAAAAGAAAAATTCTTTCATTGTTATACAATCCCGCCCCATGGGTATCTTTCCAAGAGAGGTTTATCCTTGGAAATAAACATCATTCTAGGAAAGGTGAGCATCGATGAAAGAGAAGAAGACCTTCAGGGTGCATTGACACGGTGACTGTACCAGCGGGTTTGAGCTTCACAGAGATGATGAGGATAGTGCAGCAGGGCAAGGTTTCTCTCTGTTGTTTGTAGGGTCACTAAGAGAGTGGACGATGGCACGTGATGAAGACAATGGGTAGCAGCTCTGGGGTAAAGTGCACAGCAAGTCGCTGCCTCCAGAGTTTGAATCCACCAGAAGCTCCACAGAAGAAAGACAGGCAGTCTCCTCCCTTCACCAATTCTGATGGAGGTTTGTTACGAGTTGGAATGAACTCAACACTACTGAGAATAGGTGAGAAAGGTGGTGGTGGGGAACCAAAGAACTGACGCACTTAAATTGTGGTATTGGCAAAAAACATTGATTACACCACAGATGCCCAGAAGAACAAATAAATCCACCCTGGAGGAAGTCCGACCAGAACGGTCCCAAGAATTGAGGATGATGAGACTTTAGCTCATGTTCTTTGGACATGAGGAGGAGGAACCAGGGGGAACCAGTCCCTGGAGAAAGGCATTCTGCTGGGTAGGGGTCAGTGAAAAAGAAGACTCTCAATGAGATGAGATGAGCTGACACCGGGGCTGACCACAAGGACGGTACAGGTCAGGCCACGAGTTCCTCTGGTGTGGGGTCGCTGGGAGTCTAACAACAGGTGTGTAGTGGTACCTGAACATGACTTCAGTGTCCATTTGTATGCTGTGCTGCCATCCTGAAGGCATGCGGTTCGAGGCCGCCAGCTGTTCTGTGGGAAAAGGATGGGCAATCTCCTTTCATGCAATTAACTGTCTCTGAAAGTCCGCTGGAGAGTTTTGACTCTAAGGTTCACAACAACAGTAATATGGAGGGTCTTTTCAGTGCTTCTTTTCCAATCAAGCTTCTTTTAGGAGTTGTTTTTGTTGTTAGATGCCATCGAGTCGAGTATGACTCACAGTGACCCTGGGGACAACAGATCTGCACCCTGTCCTCTCCTGTGCCATCCTTTTCACCTCTGACACACCTGGGCCCATTGCTGCGGTCACTGTGTCAATCCATCTGAGTGAGGGGCTTCCTCTTTCACTGACCATCCATCTTTGCAAGCATAATGTCTCTCTCCAAGGAATTGTTGTTGTTGTGTACCATTGAGTCACAATCGATTCATAGCTGACCCCTCCTGTGGGTTTTCAGAAGCAGTAAACTAGAGGAGACTGCCCATCCTTCTCCCCCGGAGCAGCTGGTGGATTTGAACCATGTCATTGGGATTGCAGTGCAGCTTCTTGCCACGAGGTGACCAACGCCCTTTTGGGTTTCTGCCCAAGGTTTCTTAATGGTTTTTGTTTTCTTACTATTGAACCCAAAGGGTTCTTTACATATTTTGGATCCAAGTCCTTCAGTTAAGTCCTTGATCTGCAAGTCTTTTCTCCAAATCTGTGGCTTGTGTCTTAACAGTGTCTCCCTCTCTTTTTTATATTTTTGTGTGTGTACCGTCAAATCATATTTGACTGGTACAGAAGAAGATTGATTGTTTCTCCTTCTCCAGCAGAGCATCTGGTGGATTCGAAACATGCACCTCTGGGATTGCAGTGCAGCTTCTTGCCACTAGGCCACCAGAGCTCGCCTTAACAGTGTCTCTG
>NW_006400078.1:328062-329024 GCF_000299155.1 Elephantulus edwardii
TTTTTTTAAAAAAAAAATTTTATTATTTGTGTGTGTGCGTGTGCGTGTACCGTCAAATCAGATCTGACTGGTACAGGAGGAAATTGTCCCTCCTTCCCCGGCAGAGCATCTGGTGGATTCGAAACATGCACCTCTGGGATTGCAGTGCAGCTTCTTGCCACTAGGCCACCAGAGCTCGCCTTAACAGTGTCTCTGTCTTTCACAGAACAGAATATTTTAGCTTTGAGGATGTGCCATATACCAATGCTTTTGGTATGGATTGTGGCAAGGATTTCAACAGCAAAGTTCTCTCATCCGTAAAGGCTTCTTACTCCAAAAAAAGAAGACAAAAACCAGGCAAGAGAAGGGGGCAGTCAAGAGCAAGAGAAGGGGCTTTCAAGCCACGGTAACTGATGTGAAGGAGGCCACACTAGGGCAGAGAGGGTGCAGGGAGAAGGAAGCAGGGGCCCGACGTGAGCCTGGAGTGTGCGTGGGTGAAGGCTGCACTCAGATACTGACCCAGGAGGCAGAAGACACCGGCCTTCCAGGCCTGGTTCTCAGCTCTTTCCTCTGTACATGTTCCCTCATCTAGTCCCTGGGTTTGAATCCCTCCAGGTGCTCCAAAGGCCCCTCACAGCCCAGACTGCTTCTCCCAGTCCAGACTGGTGTCCTCCACCTGACTTCAGCATCTGAGCTTGGATTCTCTACTGGTTTGTATACAGTAATTCATATACATTGTTTCACTCATGTATGGTTTTGCTTTATAAACTCTTTCATTTACATTGTTTCATGCAACCATTCACATACATTGTATTTTATATAATTACTATTTTTTATGTTTGTTTTTTTATTTTTTTTAAATTTTATTATTTTTGTGTGCATGTACCATCAAATCAGATCTGACTGGTAAAGGAGGAGATTGCCCCTCCTTACCCGGCAGAGCATCTGGTGGATTCGAACCTATTTTTTCATGTTTTAATATT
>NW_006400078.1:329353-337055 GCF_000299155.1 Elephantulus edwardii
TTGTAGTTTCTTCCCCCCTCCCTTCCCCATACCGCAGTCTTCCCCACAATGCACCCTTGTTCCACACTTTTTGTCATGCCTATAATGCCTAATCATATATTTCTTTCAAGCAAGGCTTCCCTTCATTTGATTTAATGTAATGTTCATTATCTATTCTTTTCCAATTTCCTCCCCAACTCTCCCATGTCTGTCCTATTTTATAACAGTGGTATCATGTAGCATTTGTCCTTTTGTGACTGAGATATTTCATTCAGCATAATGTCCTCTAGGCTGTCCCACACTGTGGAATATTTCACAAGTTCATTGTTTTTCAATGCTATGTAATAATATTCCATTGAGTGAATATACTATAGTTTTTCTATCCATTTGTTTGTTGGTGGGCACTTTGGTTGCTTCCATCTCTTTGCTATTATGATGAATAATGCAACAATAAACATGGGTGTTCATACATCTGTTTGAGCCGTGGCTCTGGGTTTCTTTAGGGTATTTTCCCAGTAGTGGAATTGCTGGGTCAAATGGTATTACTATTTCTAATTTTTTGAGAAAACGCCAGCCCACCTTCCATAATGGCTGTACCAAATTAATTACTATTTAGTTATGCCTATTATTTCCTTCTTTCCTATTCCTTCACCCCTCCATCCACCCACTAAACTCTATCCTAGTGATTTCCATTCTCCTCCTTTTCCCACCCCATCTCCCCTTCTCCCATCTCCATTGAGACATTTATACTCATTTTACGAGTTATGCACATGGATTCTTTTTTTTAAAAAAAAAATTTTATTATTTGTGTGTGTGCGTGTGCGTGTACCGTCAAATCAGATCTGACTGGTACAGGAGGAAATTGTCCCTCCTTTCCCGGCAGAGCATCTGGTGGATTCGTACCGTGCTCCTCTGGGATTGCAGTGCAGCTTCTTGCCACTAGGCCACCAGAGCTCCCCTTGCACATGGATTCTTGACTATGACTCCTGGCGACCCCAGGTCACAGTAGGAATGTACTCCTTGGGGTTTGCAATGGCCCACTTTTCACAAGTAACCACCAGGCCCTTATCCTGAGTAGCTTCTTGGCAGACTCAGCCTCCAACCCTTCAGTGAGCAGCAGAGAACGTGGACCATTTGTGCCCCCCAGGAACTCCCACAGGTTCTCAGACTCCTCCACCGCACGACCCGCCTCGTGAGCCTCACCTCCTCTGTCTACGTATGTCCACTGCAGGAGGGAGGTGGTTGATTTGTCGCCATGTGTCACAAAACATTTGCCATGTTAACATTTGCCAGGTGTATAATGCAGTGACACCAGAGTGCAATTATTACCCCCTCCATCACTACCCATACCCCTGTCTCCATTCCTTCACCATTGACAGAGTTCCGCATCCCCGGAAGTCCTTTTCTGCTTACTTGCTTCAGTTTTTCCAATAAGCTTGTATTGCAGTGTAGCAGCTATGCAGACAAGTGCACAGACGTGAGCAGCTGGATGACTTTCCAGAGGACACTTTTGTAACCAGCACCCAGGTCATGGAACAACATCAGTCAGGGCTCCCCTCTCTGCAGGAGCCCCCTCCCACGTTCCCTTCCCAGCCCCTTCCAAAAGGTTAACACAATATTCCGGCCCCAGCCTATCATAATAGTTCTATTTGCCCATCTGCAAACTTTATGTGAAGAGAATGACACAGTAGGCTGTTCTTGGGTGGGAGAATCACACAGTAGGCTGCTCTTGGGTGGGAGAATCGCTCTTGGGTGGGATGCCGTCATGCTGTTCCTTGCTCTTTGGTCTCCCAGCTGAGCTGTGTTCCTATGGTGGGAAGTGTCGTGCTTTGTGCAAACAACAGAAATAGTGCGCAGAGGTGAATGGGCTTTGCCTTCCCAGCCCTAAACTCTTACCGTATTGATTCTTACTTGCTGCTGGAACAAATTACCACCAACTGAAAATAACACGAACTGACTGTGTTACAGTATAAACATACGCTGTAGGTTACAATTCCAACATGGGTCTGTCTGGGACAAAGCCAGTGTGTTGGCAAGGCTGGACTTTCTGGAGGCTCCAGGATAGAATTTGTTTTCCATATTTTGGCTTGCATGCACTGCCAACAGAACAAACAAGTTCTGTCCTGCAGAAAGTGAAACAAGGGTGCTTCTGGGAGGCAAGGATGGCGAAACTCCATCTCACATACTTTGAGCATGCTGTCAGAAGGGGCCAGTCCTTGGACGAAGACATCATGCTTGGAGAGGTGGAAGGTCAGCTTAAGAGAGAAAGACTTGCAGTGAGATGGACTGACATAGTGTCTGTAACAATGGGCTCAATTGTGTCAAGTTGGTGAAGATGGCACAAGTTAGGGGAATGTTCAGATCTGTTGCTCACAGTGTTGCTGTGAATCCTCGTTGACTTGACAAACAAACAAACAAGTGGCTCCTTCACATCAGGGCCCCACCTACCTTCAAATCCACAAAGGCTGATCAAGTCTCCCATACTGCCTTACTCTGTCATGTCTTTCTCCTTCACCCTCATTTAAGGACCCTTTGTGATTATGCAGGAGCTCTGGTGGCACAGAAGCTCACACATTCAGCTGTTAACCCTGGGACCAGTGGTTCAAATCCACCAGCTGCCCCAGCTTGCTCCCTTAAAGATTTATGGCCTTCAGCCCCCTGTGCAAAGGCAGTTCTACTCAGTCCTATAGGGGGGTTAAATGAGAACTAACTCAGTGGTGGTGGAATTGGGTTGGGTTGGGTTTTCCGCTGGTTACATACAGGAGCCCTGGTGGAGCAGTGGGTAAAGCACTTAGCTGCTAACCAGAAAGTCAGCAGTTCAGATCAGCAACTGCTCCAAAGGAAGAAAAAAACGGGGCAATCCACTCCTGTAAAGATTTACAGCCTTGAAAATGCTATAGGGCAGTGCTCCTTGGTCCTATAGCGTGACAGGAGGGCACTCAGGGGCAGTGGGTTTATGAGTGGTGATGACATTGGGCCCACTCAGATAATCCAGGATAATCTCCTATTCTAAAGTCAGCTGGTTAGTCCTCTGCAAACTCCATCCATCATGTAACATCACACATTTACATAGCACTGTAATCACAGCATAATCCCAGGAGGCTAACTGACATGTTTCAACAGACAGATGCAGCCCTGGATATGTTCATCAGTCTCTGCCAAGAAATCTGGAGGACAGCTACCTGGCTGACCGACTGGAAGAGCTCCAAATTTGTTCCCATTCCCAAAACCGGTAATCTGACAGAATGTGGAAAATATGATTAACATCACATTCAAGGAAAAATACTGCTGAAGATTATTTTTAAAAAAAATGTCCAGAACAGTACATTGGCAGAGAACTGCCTGCTGGAATTCAATGTGGATTCAGAAGAGGCCATGGGAGAAGAGGTATCATTGTTGATGTCATATGGGCCTCAGCTGAAAGCAGAGGATACAAAAAAAAAGAAAAGAAAAGATGTTTATCTGTGTTTTATTAACTATGTAAAGGCATTTGACCATGCAGTCCAAACAAATTATGAATAACATTGAAAACAAAGGGAATCCAGGATATTTAATGGTGCCCACGCCAAACTTAAACATGAACCAAGAAGCAGCTTGAACAAGGGAGCATTGCAGGGTTTTAAATCAGGGTTGAATCTGCTAGGCTAAAAACCAAAATGGAGGTTGAAGCACAACTAAAAAATCCTATGTCAGGATATTTTCCAAAGCCAAAACTTAGAAAACCCTATGTCAGGACATTTTTCTGAAACCAGAACTCAGAAATCCTATGTCAGGACATTCCCCAGAACCAGTATCCCAAGACCAGAAACTTTATGCCCCATTGAGCCACTGTAATAACCCCATATAAGCCCCCTAAGCCCAACCCCCAGTGCTACTCCCTTTGCTGAGTAGCCCAGTGTGTAATAAACTCTGAGAAATGTTTCTGCCTTGGCGTGGTTCTTGGCTTCGATCTGAAACCTTTCAGAATCATTTCTCTATCCCTATTCTGCATGTATACTGAGAAAATCCATCAGGAAGCTGGACCCTATGGGCATGCCCTCAGAACTGAAGTCTGACTCAACAGCCTGTTCTGCAGATGACACAATCCTACTTGCAGAGAATGAAGAGCATTGGAAGCACACTGAATGATGACAAACTTCAATATGGATTACATTTCAACATCAGGAAAACAAAAATGTTCACTGCTGGACCAATAGGCAATACTGTCATTTTGTGGTTGTTGTCACATGTTGTTGAGTTGACCATGACTCACAGCAAGCCTATGAACAATGGCTTTGAATCTTGCCCTAGCCAGTGTTATAAACTAGGGAAAGATTGAAGTTGCCCAAGATTTCATTTTGCTTGAATCTGCAATCGACACTCATGGCAATGGGAGTCAAGAAATCAAAAGGCATGTTATATTGGGGAGATCTGCTGACAAGTCCTTCTTTTTTTTTTTTTAAATTTCCATTCATTCATTGTTGCACTATTCTCCCCTCCCAACCCTCCCTCCGCCCCCGTACACTACCCTCTTGGAAAAGTAAAAGAAAAATTCTTTCATTGTTTTACAATCCCTCCCAGGTCCACTCCACTATTCAGCCTTCACTCGGACTCCTGTCATGACAAGAATACCTAATACCATATCCCTTTTAAACAGTTTTCTCCCTCATCTGTTTCAGTGCAGTATACATTATTGAACCCATTTTTCTCAGTCTCTCCCCAACCCCAGTGTCAGTCCTGGTTTACAACCGTGACACCATGCAGTATTTGTCCTTTTGTGAATGAGACATTTCACTCAGCATAATGTCCTCCAGGCTCACCCATTTTGAATAATATTGCATGAGTTCCTTGTTTCTCAATGCAGCGTAGTATTCCATTGTGTGAATACACCACAACTTCTCTATCCATTTGTTTGTTGATGGGCACTTAGGTTGTTTCCAACTCCTTGCTATTGTGAACAAAGCATGATAAACATTGGTGTGCATATGTCTGCTTCGATGTCAGTTATGGTCTCTTTGGGGTATATTCCCAGTAGTGGAACTGCTGGGTCAAATGGTCTATTTGCAACTTTTTGAGAAAGCGCCATACCACTTTCCACAGTGGTTGCACCATTTTACACTCCCACCAACAGTGAATCAGGGTTCCAGTTTCTCCACAACCTCGCCAGCATTTATTGATTGCTGTTCTGTTACATTTTGCTATTCTGACTGGGGTGAGATGATATCTTATAGTTGTTTTGATTTGCATCTCTCTTAAAACTAGGAATTTTGAACATTTCTTTATGTGCTTGTTAGCTATCTGAATGTCTTCTTTGGTGAAGTGTCTGTTCATATCCTGTGCCCATTTTTCAATTGGATTATTTACCTTTATCTTGTTGTGGTGCTCAAGTATTTTATAAATTCTGGATATAAGTCCCTTATCTCATATGTCATTACTAAATACTTTTTCCCAGTCTGTGGCTTCCCTTTTTACCCTGTTGGAGAAGTTTTTGGATGTGCATAGGGATTTGATTCCTAAAGTAGTTCAAGTTGTCTGTTTTCTAGGAGAGGAAATGCATCTTTCGTAGATCAGCATCTAACTCTTTGAAACTGTTTTCCCCAGTCATAGGTAAATTAGCTTATAGGTTGTCTGTTTACTAGTGCTTATATGTGAATTATTTTTTTCAAGTGTAGAGATTCTTTGATTTTAAAAGTCCATTGTTCTTTGGGGGATATTGTATACCAATGAAAGAATTTTTCTTTTTTCTTTTCAAAGAGAGAATTGAACTGGAGGGGAGGGGTGGGCAGGGAAAAAGTGCAACAATGAATGAATGGAAATTGAGAATCTCTGTAAATGTTCATTAAAATTAATAAGAAGAAAAAAAAACTAAAAAAAGTCCATTGTTTTAAAAAGTCCATTTGTTTTAAAAGTCCATTATTAAGTGAGTTTTAAAAGCCTGATGACCACTCCTAGACAAGGAGGCAGTTTTTGAAGGGAAACTCACTTTCCTCCCAGAGCAGCAATAAAGTGCATATGGACATTGCAATCCGTTTGTCTTATTGGCAAATGACTACAGAAAGAATTCCTTGCATTCAGTAACAAAGCAACAACAAAAACAATAACAGTTAATACCTCACCAGAAAAGTGGGTTTTAAAGTTATGCCTAAAGCCATAAGAAAATAAGAATTTTTAAAGTAAAAGGGGGAGGGGGAGCAGAACAAGGTTAATAGCAGAAGCAAGCTAGGAGAGACCAAAATCAGAAAAAAGAAATGGGCACCCAGTCCACTCTCAGGCTGACCTTGTGTACAAGTCCTCCATCTTCAGGATAACCAGCAAGTTCAAATTCACCTCATCTCCCTCATCATGTAGACCCTGCTCTTGACTCTCTAGTGTTGCTCCAACAGAAATGCCACAGTGGATGACTTTAACAAAACCAGAAATTTATCTGGCCACCATTTAGGAAGCTAAAAGTTCAAATGCAGAGTATCAACTCTAGGAGTCCTGTGTTAAGCAGATAACACAACCTTGCTCTCTGAAACTGAGGAGGACCTGAGGCATTTGAGTCTTCAATGTAGATTGAAGCTCAACATCAATAAAACAAAGATACTCACCAATTGGCAGCACCATGATAGATAGAGATTAAAGTTGTTAACAATTTCAGCTTTCTAGAATAAAGATATGTCAAAGAGGCTGGAATTTCAGGCCCAGACCAAGGTCAAGGAGGAGAATAAAGGATTCAAGGAGTATGGTATGTCATCAAAGGGAGTGAATGGTTTTGCCTACCTTGCTGAACCATCAACAACAATGGAATGGAATGTCATTCCTTTCCCTCTCTGAAGACCCTGCTATAAAAACCTGCCCCACCCCACCTTGGGCCAGTTTTCCCCTGGTCTGTCTTGTTTCTCTCTCTGGACCAAGGAATCAGGCTCAGGAGCTCCCTTAATAAAGCTGCTTTAAGCTTAAAAAGAAAAAACACACACCAAAAAACCCAAACAATTTCAGCTTTTTCTGCTACACAATTAACATTCTTGGTAACAGCAGTCAGGAAATAAAAAAATAAATTGCACTGGGAAAATCTACTGTCAGGAACCTTTCCAGAATGCTGAAGAGCAACAATGTCGGACTAAAGGCTAAGGTGCACCTGATCCAGGCCATGATCTTCACAATTATTTGTTATGCATCAGAGAGCTGGACAATGACTAAGGATGACAGAAGAAGAATCAATGCCGTTGAGTTGTGGTGCTGGAGAAGATTGTTGAACATACCACAGCCAAGAGAACAAACAGGTCTGTCCTAGAGAGGGTGAAATCAAGCTGCTCCTTGGAGGCAAGGATTTTTAAATTCCTACACATATACTTCTCAGAGTCAGCCACAGCTTGTTGTGATCCACATGGTCAAAGGCCTTTGCATAGTCAAGGAAGCACTGGTACTCTCTGCTTTCTGCCAAGATTCATCTAACATTAGCTATAGTATCCCTAGTACCACAACCTCTTCTAAATCCAGCCTGCACATCTGGTAGTTCTCTTTTGATGTGTTGCCAGGACCCTGGGTCCAAAGGACGTGCTCCACTCCTGGCTTCCCTTTCTTGGTTGTAATAAGGATTCTTAGTTCCCTTGGAGACAGTACAACTAAACTTAAGAGACACTGGTCAAAAGAAAAAAAAATGTCAGCAGTTGATGTGTTTGGAATCACAGAAACCAAGAAAGCTTAAGATACAAGCTGTCAGATCATGGGTTGGACAATGGAAGATATTTTCTGAAGGGAC
>NW_006400078.1:337155-346437 GCF_000299155.1 Elephantulus edwardii
CGGGATGGGTGTGTCAGAGGCGGTGCGGTTGGCGCAGGATAGAGCAGGGTTTAGGGCTGTTGTGCATAGGGTCCCTATGAGTCACAAAGGACTGGACAGCACATAATAACAACAACAACAACAGTCCCCTTTCTGCCCTTATGAGGTAAAAGCTGTTAAGGTCACACCTAGGGAAAGTCCCCTGACAGTGATCAAGGCTGTGATGAGATTAAGGGTGTGGCTCCTAGAAAAGACGGCATTATCTGATCACGGGGGTCATCACATACTTTGCACATGATGTACATGTATTTTGAGGGGGACACAATTCAATCCCCGAAAGCCCTCTACCAAACATGTTCATGGTCTCTTACGACTGACGTTGATGTTGTTGTTGTTGTTGTTGTTAGGTGCCATTAAGTTTCATAGCAACTATATAAACAATAGATCTGGAGCGCACCCTACCCTGTGCCATCCTCATCATATGACCCAGAGGAGTCATTTTAAAAAACTTTTTATCAGGATTTGAGTAAACATTAACAACAACAACAAAATAATAATAGTTTTTCCACACAGTCATTCACACCCATAATGTGTCCTGACACTGATTACAAATCCCACACAGTACCAACAGCACTCTCCCACCTCCTAATTGTGTCTTCCATTTCCATCCATCCTTCTTTCCTACCTCTGCCTGCTTTTTGGAATTTTACCCATGGGCAATGCTGCCCCTTTGATCTTGGATGGTTAATTTTTGTAAGGTGGGGTACACTGGATTTCTTCCCTGGCATTACTGGGCCTATAATGGGCCTTTCTAGGGCAAAGCCCCTGGGGGGTTGTGCTGTGACCCCAGAGGCCACACACTTCCGTAATGGTTCTCATCCACATGTGCCACCTCCTCCCGTGTCAGTTCCCACTCCACAGCAATGACTGTGAGTTGTGATCATTCATCAGGAAGGTGGGCCACATGAGCGATTTCTGTTCCAGACTTACATTAGGTTTTCATGGACTAATTTTCAGAAGTGGATTGCCAGGCCTTCCTCCCTAGTCTTACTCCATAAATTCCACTGAGATTCACCCAACATGAGTGATCCTCCTGGTATTTTAAGCAATGTAGCAGAGTTTCCAGCATCCCAGTAACAAGTAAACCACTAGTATTATGACACACTGACAAAAATAAAGAAGATATGATTGTTGTTGTTGTTGTTATGTGCCATCGAGTCGTTTGCGACTCATAGCGACCCTATCTATGTACGAGAGCCCTAAACGCCGGTCTATCCTGTGCCAACCTCACCATCTCAAACACATTCATTCCCACCACTCCACTCACAGAATCGATCCATCTCATCGAGGGTCTTCCTCTCCTGCGCCATCCCTCCACTCTCCCAAATATGATGTCCCTCTCCAAGGACCAGTCCCTCCTTGCAACATGCCCAAAGTATGTCAGACGAAGCTTCAGAATCCTTGACTCCAGGGAACATTCTGGCTTCACCCTCTCCAGGACAAACCTGTTTGTTCTCCTAGCAGTCCACCGTATATACAACACTCTTCTCCAGCACCACAACTCAAAGGCATCAGTTCTCTTTGTATCATCCCTATTCACTGTCCAACTCTCCAATGCATAGCATGTAATTGTAAAGACTATAGCCCGGATCAGGCTCACCTTAGTCTCCAGCCTGATGTCACTGCACTTCAGTACTCTTGAGAGGTCCCTCACAGCTGATTTTCCCAATGCACTTCGTCTCCTGATATGATTACTTTAAATAAATGTTGTTGTTGTTGTGTTTAGCTGCTGTCAAGCAGCAACCCTATGAATACTTGACCTGAACCCTGCCCTATCCTGTGACATTATAATTTCTGACACATTATTCAGCCTATTGCTGAAGTCACCATGTCCATCCATCTTGTTGGAGGTCTTTCTCTCCTTCACTGACCCTTTTGTTACTGAACACAAGAGGTTTTTTTTTTCCCATAGTCAATTGTCAATAAGACAATAAGATTGAAAGATCCATATGCACTTTATTACAGATCTGGGAGGATAGACAGCAGGTTGGCCTCAAGACTCCCTAAGATGTCTTGGTCTGGGAGAGGTCATTAGGCTTTTATAACAGGGTGAGACACCAACTCACTTAACAGTGCATTTTTGTTAGTAAAATGAAAGAAAACCATTCACACAGGCAACCAATAAACTTGTTAACATATAACAGAAAAACAGGTTTGGGAAAGATAAGAGTTAATTCAGTACTCCATTTCCTGATAAACAGGCAGATTAAGTTACAATTTACATATGACTGGGAAATACAGCTTCAAAGAGATAACAGCTGATCTAGGAGATCATCTCCTCTCCTGGTAGACAGATTAAACTACTGTACTTGACTCAAGAAAGAAAACTAAGAATTCTAAGGCCAAGTAACTAGTTTTTCAGGCTGGAGAAAACTGATGTCAGTTTTATAACTATAGTTTTATAACATATATAGAGAATTCTGAACTTATTAATACCACCCCATCACTTCCATTCCATTAAAAATTTTTACTCTTAATAATAAGACCAATAAGTAATAAAGACACCTAAACTAGTACATTTGGGGCTCTGGGTAAGGGAATTGTACTGTTACTCCAAAGGCACACAGTTTGAATCCACCAACTGCTCTATGGGAGCAAGATGGGCAATCAATCCCTTTCCATGCAATTTATAGCCTGTGAAAAGCTGCTTGGAGGGTCAGCTATGAGTCAGTACTGACTCAACAGGGCATAAGTTTAAAAAAAATATATAAATATATACATGCTGATGTTACTATGTGCCATTGAGTCGCTTGCGACTCATAGCGAACCTATGTATAACAGCCCTAAACTCTGCTCTGTCCTGTGCCAATCGTTCTGTCCTGTGCCAATCGCACTGTCTCTGACACACCCATCAGATTACCCCACCTCATAGAGGGCCTTCCCCTCCTGCACCATCCCTCCACCCTCCCAAGCATGATGTTTCTCTCCAAGGACTGGTCCTTCCTTACAACGTGTCTGAAGTATGTCAGACAAAGCCTCAGAATCCTTGTCTCCAAGGAGCCTCCCGGTTTAACCCTTTCCAGGATGAATCTGTTTGTTTTCTTAGCAGTCCATGGTATTCTCAATACTCTTCTCCAGCACCACAACTCAAAGGCATCAATTCTCCTTCTATCTTCCCTATTCTATCTTCCAGAGATTTTGGAATTCCATTCAAGGGAATCATTATTTTAACGTTTTTGGTTGAAACATTCCAATAAATATAAATGGGGGGAATATGACACATTTTGAAATTAAAAAGAGTTCTCCATAATTTCTGGGTCAACGGACAAAAAGGCAAGAGAAGTTAGAAAATAAATTGAAGACCCTATAAAGCAATGTCCAGGGAAACAGCTAATCATTAAATCTTTGAGGAATTTATGGCTTCAGATGCAGATATCAGAAGGTAAAAAAGAAAGCTAAGCCATATCTTAAAAACATAAGTTAGCCTGGAGCCCACTTGAACTTGTGGACAACTTCAAAGTGGACTCCAGCTTCCCACCGAAAAGTGTGCAGCCCAGCCTAGTCGCCACTCGAGAGACCTCAAACTCCAGCCCCCCAGGGGTTCTGAGGAGGCCAAAGGGAGCTGAGGAAAATGGCTGCATGGTTCTTCAACTCTCAGAGCTTCTTCCCCAAACCAGGCAGAACAATAGAAGGGAAAATAAGGCTGCCAAACCACACCCACAGCAGGACAGAGAGCGGCCAAATTGCAAAATAACCATAAGCAAAAGCAGAACAGACAGAGAATCCTGGCTCAGATCTCGGGTCTCACAGCACTCACCCAGACACAAAGCACCAAGCACTGTGCCAAGCACCACTGGGGGGCGGGGGGAACGGTCTAGGACCACCATCAGGGCCATCCAGCCCTTACAGAGTCTGAAAATACCTAGAAACGTCCTCATAGCTCGGGCTAGGTGGAAGGAGCCCACAGCCAGTGCCTTTAGGACCATTTTTTAAATGCATTGCTTCAGAAAGAGGAGAGGAGGGCATAGTACACAGACATGTTCTTACACAATGGATGCAAAAGGGGGAAAATTCAGGTCCTGCAAGAGAAAAGAGAAACCGCGCCCCCCCACAAGGGAGTGCTACAACCCCGCCTCATCATTAAAATAAACAAAACCCACTGCAATTATCTGGATTTTGCTACATGGATGTGAGAGTGGGCTGTTGAACTGGGAATTTCTGAACACTCCCCCAAACCACAATAAAGGAGAAGGGGGGAAACTTGGCCCATCCATGTCAAAGCATTTTCTTAAAAAAATAGAAAATAAAACCCAGCACTGATCAACTAAGGAAAAGTCCTCACCTCCTCACTCTGACAAGAACAACTATGGATCCAAAGAAATAAGATATAAAAATGAATCCTATGTGAGGTCACAAAGAAGTCCTCAGTGAATTCTGTCAAGCAGAAACACTATGAGTTGTATGCAACTTAACAGTACCTAACAACAACAGTCCTCTACTTCACCAAGCAAAGTGCCTTTCTCCAGAGGCTAGTTGTTGTTTGTGGTGTATCACAGTCAGAATCTTCAGAGGCAGTTAAGTGCATAAAAGGAGATTGCCCATCCTTCTCCCATGGAGCAGCTGGTGGCCTCAAACCACATGCCTGTGGTATTACAGTGCAAAGTTGATTATAACTCACAGTGACCCTGTGAACAACAGATCTGAAATTTTCCCTCTGCTGAGACATCATCTCTGATGTGCTCAAGCCCACTGTTATAGGCACTGTGTCAATCCATCTTGTCATCAACTTGGTGATACCTGAAGAATTCAAGGCCCTTATAGTCAAAACTCCTGGGACTTTTCCCCTCGGGGAAAATGAACTCTCCCATCAAACCACAGGACAAGACAGAGAAGCAAGGTCTACTCCCATTCCCTGACCCTCAAAGGACAACCAAATGAGAAGCTTGATACAGGAAATGGGGAACAGAGCTGCCCACAGATGACCAGTGGGGAAGACCGACACTGGGTAACTGAATTAGGGGAACATTCAAAGTCAACAACTTATCAATCACAAATATCATAAAGATAAGAAACCTGCTACAACCGATGCAACCTATGGGACACAATAGAAACATAAAAGAATCTGTTAAGATGAACTTGATATGTCAAGGAAGTAAGAAATATTTCAAACATGATAAAACAAAACAAACTTTCTCCTAAAAAACCCACGTTGGGGGGAGGGTGGTCGGCAGGGATAAAAGTGCAACAATGAATGACTGGAGACCCAGAGTCTCTATAAACTTTCATTTAACTTTAAAAACAAAACAAAACAAACAAAAAACCAGATGAGATAGCAGACTTCAGAGATAGTTCAGAGCTAGGGAAGAGGCAGGAGAGATATGTGACAAGGAATAACATGAACAGCTGCTGAAGGAGCTACAAATGATGGAAAACTGAAACCATAAGCAAAGAGGTACTAGAATTTTAAAAACATCACAAGACAGCCAACATAGTACTAGAAAAAACAGAAATGCACAAATATGTTGTCCAGAGCATGAAGACCAAAATGGTAGAATTTTTCAACATGCTGGAGGAACAAAAAAGCAGAATAGAAGAGATGAAACAAAGAATCAGTGAGCAAGAAGATAAAACCCTCAGTGAGAATCTATTAGGAGAAAACCAAATAAAAATAAAACAAAAATAACAACAACAAAAACCCAGAGAGAAGACAGAAGGAAAACGAAGAAACCATTAAAAGTGTGGGATAACATTAAGTGGAACAGCCCTTGATGTGATTGGAATTCCAGGACAGGAAGGGCAGGGGACAAGCACTGAAAAAAACTGTGAAAAAAGGACTAGAAGAAAATGTTCCAAGTATCATGAAAAACAAAAAAACTCACATCCAAGAAGCTCAGAAAACTACAAACACACTAGACCCCAAAAGAAAAACAGCAAGACATATCAAAGTAGAATTCTACAAAATCAAAGAGAAGGATAAAATACCAAAATAATTCAAGGCTTTTTTGAGAAATGTTCATTTCAGGGTTGGGCTACAGCCAATACAAGTCTGGAACATGTAATGACAGAAAGAATTGCTCAGAAAATTAAGGAGATGTGTCAAACTACATGTGTTCTAGAATTCTCATTCTTCAAAATATTATTTGCATTTACTTATGACCCATACAGTTGATACCTTTGCATAGTCAATGAAGCACAGATAAACATCTTTCTGATATTCTTGTCTTCTGGTTGTTGCTGTTTTTACATGCCATCAAGTCAGTTGCAACTCAGAGCAACCAACCCTAAGCACAATAGCTCTGAACTCTGTCCTATCCTGAGACAATCTCACTGTCTCTGACACACCTGCCACCATCACTGTAGTTACTATGTCAATCCATTTCCTCCAGGGTCTTCCTCTCTTGCACTGTCCTTCCATCCTTCCAAGCATGATGTCTTTTTCCAAGGTCTGATCCCTCCTGGAAACATGCCCAAAGTATGTGAAAATCCTTGCCTCCAAGGAACAACTTAGTTTTACCCTCTCCAGGACAAACCTGTTTGTTCTCCTAGCAGTCTATGGCATGTTTCCAGGAAAATTATTTTTCTTTTTTTTTTTTAATCTTTTAAATCTTATTATTTGTGTGTGTGTGTGTGTGTGTCTGTGTACCATCAAATTGGATCTGACTGGTACAGGAGGAGATAGCTCCTCCTTCTCCAGCAGGGCATCTGGTGGATTTGTACTATGTACCTCTGGGATTGCAGTGTAGCTTTTTGCCACTAGGCCAATCAATTCTTCTATAATCCTTAGTCATTGTCCAGCAATCTAATACATAGCAAGTAATTATTGCAAAGACCACAGCCTGGATCAGAATGCATCTTAGTCTCTAGACTGACATCATTGCTCTATAGCACTCAAGATAGGTCCCTGGTGGCAGATTTTCCTAATGCAACTCATCTTTTTATTTTCTGACAGCTGGTCAAGAGTATTCATTGTGAGGGGAGCTCTGGTGGCCTAGTGGCAAGGAGCTGCAACTACAATCCCAGAGGCGCACGGTTCGAATCCACCAGATGCTCTGCCGGGGAAGGAGGGGCAATCTTCTCCTGTACCAGTCAGGTCTGATTTGATGGTACACGCACACAAAAATAATAAAATAAAATAAAATAAAAAAGAGTATTCACTGTGGAACCAAGCAAGCTAAAATTGTCAACAATCTCAATCTCTTTTCCATCTATCATGATGCTGCCAATTGGCCCAGTGGTGAAAATCATTGTTTTCTTGATGTTGTGTTTCAATCCATATTGAAGACTATGATCCTTGATCTTTTGCAGCAAATGCTTTGAGTCCTCCTCAGTTTCAGCAAACAAGGTGGTATCTGCATAATGCAGGTTGTTGATGAGTCTTCCTCCAGTCTTAATGCCACATTCTACCTCATAAAGTTCAGCCTCCTGAATGATCTGTTTCACATACAGATTGGAAATGTTTGGAGATGGGATGCATCCCTGACACACTCCTTTCCTAAGACAAATGTCAACTTGAAAGTGCTCCCAAGGACCAAATCTGGTACAAATAGAAGAACAAAATAATTATAACAGATTGTGTTGATGTTGTTAATTGCCTTCGAGTTGAGCGTGACTCATAGTGACCCTATATGAACAAAAGGCCTGAAGCCCCTCTACAACTATTGACATTTATCAAAGTTCATAGAGTTTCTGGAGGCATGTTGTTTAGGAAGTGGATGCCGCTCCTGCTTCTTTTAGAATGTTATTGTTGGTATGTGCCATTGAGTTGCCTGCAATGCATAGCGATCCTATGTATAGCAGCTCTGAACCCTTCCCTGTACTGAGTCAGTCTCACTAATTCTGACAAACCACCCCCATTTCCCCAGTTACTGTACCAGTCCATTTCACCCAGGGTCTTCCTTTCCTGTGCTGTCCGTCCACCCTTCCAAGCATGATATCTTTTTCAAAGGACTGATCTCTCCTGGCCACATGCCCAAAGTAAGTGAGGGGGAGCTTCAAGATCCTAGCCTCCAAGGAGAGACTTGGCTTTACCCTCTCCGAGACAGCCTTGTTTTCTTGGTAGTCCATTGTATGTTCAAGACTCTTCTCCAGCACCGCAACTCGAAGGCATCTGTTCTTCTGTCATCCTTAACTATTGTCTAACTCTGAAGCAAAACAAGAAATTAAGAAGACCATGGTCTGGATTAGGCACCCATTTTTATCTAGACTGACATCGTTGATTTTTGCAATGCAATTCGTCTTTTGATTTCCTGACTGCTGGTGTTAAGAGTGTTGACTGTGGATGTGAGAAAAGTGTAATTGCTAGCAACCTCAATCCTGCTGAAGATTACCCAGAAAAGACTCAAACAGTACATTGACAGAGAACTACCAGAAACATAAACTGGATTTAGAAGAGGTCGTGGCACTAGGGATATTATTGCCGATGTTAGAGGGATCTTGGCAGAGAGTAGAGAGTACCAGAAGAATGTCTATCTGTGTCTCATTGACTACACAAAGGCATATGACTGTGTGGGTCACAATAAATTGTGGCTAACCTTGAGGAAAATGGGAATCTCAGAACTCCTGATGGTGCTTATACAAAACCTATACTTGGACCAAGCAGCAGTACTTAGAACAGAGCAAGGAAACACTGCATGCATCAAAATCAGGAAAGGAGTATGTCAGAGATGTCTCCTGTCCCCGTACTTTTTCAATCTGTATGCAGAACAGATCATTTGGGAGGCAGGGCTTTATGAGGAAGAGTGTGGCATCAAGATTGGAGGAAGACTCATTAACAGCCTATGATAAGCTGATGACACAACCTTGCTTGCTGAAACTGAAGAAGACCTGAAGCACTTGCTGCAAAAGGTCAAGGACTGTAGTCTTCAATATGGATTGAAGCTCAACATGAAGAATAACAGATTATTGTCCAAACGAATAGATGGAGAAGCTCTGGTATATTCACACAATGGAATACTACACTGCATTGCAAAACAAGGAATTCATGCCATAGTATTCAAAATGGGTGACCTTGGAGGACATTACGCTGAGTGAAATATCTCAGTCACAAAAGGACAGGTGCTGCATGGTGTCACTGCTCTAAAATTGGTCTGACATCAGGGTTGGGGTGAGACTGAGAAAAATTGGATAAATTTTGTATACTACATTGAAACAGATGAGGGAGAGAACTGTTAGAAAGCAATATATGATTGGGTATTATGGTTATGACAAAAGTCCAGAATGAAGGTTGCATAGTGGAGTGTACTCGGGGCTGGGGCAGGGAGATTCTATACCAATGAAATAATTTTTCTTTTACTCTTCAAAGGG
>NW_006400078.1:347482-361241 GCF_000299155.1 Elephantulus edwardii
CAGGATAGAGCAGGGTTTAGGGCTGTTGTACATAGGGTCGCTATGAGTCGCAGACGGCTTGACGGCACATAACACAACAACAACAACAACAACTCTTCAAAGAGAAGAGCGAACTGCGGGAAGGGGTGGGCAGGGAGAAAAATGCAACAATGAAGGTATGGAAATCCAAAATTTCTGTAAATGATCATTAAAATGAACTAAAAAAATAATAACAGATTATTACATATCAAATAAAAGATTTCTTAATAAGCCCAGACTGCTTGTGATCCAGGAAATTACTCACATGCTTGTAGAGGTGATTCCCAGTCTGTAGGTCAGACCTCAAGAGTCCAATTCTCCAGCAGCAGGCAGGATCTCAGGCTGTTAGCTTCAGAGGTCCCAGCTTCAGAGGCTGCACTACCCAAAGGTTGTTTTGAGGAAGCAAAGTCGCATAGGGCTGGCTTTAGAGACTACCAGCTTTGAAAGCTGACATATCTAAGATGGTTTTTGGAAAACAGTCGAAGCTGGCTGGCTTTGGATACCGATGAGTCCAATGTTAGTTAGCAAGTGTGGAAGGCCACTGCTTCACGTTTGAAGAACACAAGCCAAAGAACCAGTGGGTAGATGTGACAGTAAAGTCTCTGGCTTTTGCCAAAGTCCAAACCCAGTACCATAGAAGCCACACCTTTGAAGAGACCTACCCTTAATCAGATAAGCCTGATCATATCTTTACAGATCTATTTATAATCCTGGCTTATCAACATCATAGAGGTTGGAATGTATGGCTCATAGACTAGTTACACTCTACCTAGAATCATGACCACCTAGACACATGGTATCAAGTATCAACAGGAACTGACTCATAGTTAACCCTCCAGTGGGTTTTCAATGGCTGTAAATTGCACGGGAAGAGATTACCTGTATTTCTCTATAAGACCAGATGGTAGATTTGAACCTGCTGCATTTTTGTTGACAATGTAACTCCTTAACCACTAGGTCACTAGAGATCCCTATATAAGAATTAATCTTTAATTATGATAAATTAACTATGTAGTTGTAGAAAGTAAATAATCATAAAATGATGAAACATTGGATACTACTGAATTATACCAATAAATGTGCATATCACAAGTTGTTTATGAGTCTTCCTCCAATCTTGATACACAGTCTTCTCCATATAGTTTCTCAGATTATTTGCAGACTTAATAGGTATAATAAAATTATACAATACTGAAAAAAAAAAAGTATCAACCAGTAAACGGGTATATTCAAACTCTCATTGGCATGGACTTGGAACTGACTCATAGCTGGCCCTCCAGTTTGGTTTCTGAGGCTGTAAATCATATGGGAAGAGATTGACCACCTGTTTTCCTAAAGGGCAGCTGGTGCATTTGACCACCAGAGAGTCTCAGACTTTGTGTTAGCAGCACAACTCACTATGGACTACACCATCAGAACAGCATATACTGGTGTAAGTAGATAATGAAATAAATAAGTAAGCTGAGTGTTGGAGAGAGATCGCTCTCTTTTACAGCAGAAATCTAACAAATGTCAGAAAAATGATGGGACTAGAGACAGAAAATTACAGCACACAAAAAACACTACAATAAAAAATGCACTTGAAAAGAATGTGTGATATTTCGTAATTCATAGATCAATTTTTTTAAATTGAGTTTTTCAAGGTGTCGATAATCTTACTATTTTTTGATTGTGTTTTATTTTGTTCTTACTGTAATTTGCTTGTTTTGGATTTAAGTAATTATATACTATTAAATTTTATTTTGTTTCTCAAAAAAAAAAAACAACAAAACACTACAATAATAATTCTTGAAAACAGGAATTGTGAGAAGATGCTAAAATTAGTGCATAAAATGATATGGACACTTTCAAGACCTTCATTTGATGATGTAGCAAAACCGAAATGTAAAGAAAAAGCTGCAAATAGCCACTAATAAGCGGAACATGGACCGTACAAAGTATGAATCTAAAAAATATAGAAGTCTGTAAAGGGAGCAGATGCAACGTGGGGTGGCTGAGTCTAACTTCCACGTGCTTCATAAAGGGGAACTGTCCCTGTCAATAATATCCTTGTTATTGTTGTTGTTAGATGCCATTCTGAACCTGCCCTATCCTGTGCCATCCTCATCATCTCTAAGACACCAGAGACCATTGCTGAAGTCACGGGGTCAATCCATCTCATTGGGGTCTCCCTCTTCTTCTCTGACCCTTTTCATCTTTCCAAACATCATATCCCTTTCCAAGGAATAGCCTCATCTATGTCTAGAGTCTGAAATACAAAGCTTGGTCATCTTTGCCTCAGAGGAACACTCTGGCCAAACCCTTTCCAGGACATATCAGTTTGGGGTTTTTTTGTGGCAGTCCATGGGATACTCAGTATATTCTTCTCCTGCACTACAATTCAAAGGCATCAATTCTTCATCTGTCATTTTTCTTCATTGTCCAGATCGCAGATGCATAGCAGGTGACTGAGAAGATCATGGCCTGAATCAGGTGCACTTTAGTCTTCCAACTGGCATCAATGCTCTTCAGTTTTTTTGAGAGGTTCCTGACTGCAGACTTTCCCAATGCAATAGTTCTCCTGATGTCCTGACTGCTAGTACCAAGGGTGTTGATTGTTGATCCAAGCAAGATGAAATAATTTATAGCTTCAATCATTTCTCCAATTATAATATTGTTGTTGTTGATGATAATATTGTGTGCCGTCGAGTCAGAAGGACTATGACTTACAATGATCTTATGCACAATGGCTCTGAATCCTGCTCTATCCTGAGCCAATCTCATGGTCTCTGACACACCTATCCTTATTACCCCAGATACTGTGTCAATCCATCTCATTAGGGTCTTCCTCTCCAGCCCTGTCCCTCGACCCTTCCAAGCATGATATCTTTGTCCAAAGACTGGTTCATCCTCACAACATGCCCTCAAAATCCTTGCTTCCAAGTTGCAGCCTGGTTTCACACTCTCTAGGACAGAACCTGTTCATTTTCTTGGCAGTCCATTGTATGTTCAATACTCTTCTAGAGAACCACAACTCAGACATCAATTATTCTACATCATCTTTGGTCATTGTCCAGATCTCTGATACATTGCAAGTAATTGTGAAGATCATGGCCTGTATCAGGCACACCTTAGTCCATAGACTGACATCATTGCTCTTTGGCTCTCTGGAGAGGTCCCTGACAGCCAACTTCCCTAATACAGTTAATCTTTTGATTTCCTGACTGCTGGTGTTGATTGTGGAACTGACCAAGCTGAAATTGTTAACAATCTCAATTTCTTCTCCATCTAACATGATGCTGTCAATGGGCCCAGTGGTGAAAAATTTTTGTCTTCTTGATGTTAAGCTTCAATACATATTGCAAACTACAGTCCTTGACCCTCTGCTGCAAATGCTTCAGGTCCTCCTCAGTTTCAGCAAGTAAGGCTGTGTCATCTTGTATATTGCAGGTAGTTGAGTCTTACTTCAGTTCTGATGGCACATTCCTTCTCATAAAGCCCCGCCTCCTGGATGATCTGTTCCACATACAGATTGAAAAGATATGGCGATAGAACACATTCCTGACACACATTGTTTCCTTCCTCTATTCTTTTTTTTTAATTTTTAAAAATTTTTATTATTATTAATTTTAATGAAAGTTTACAGAGACTTTGGATTTCCATTCACTCATTGTTGCACTTTTCTCCCTGCCTACCCCTTCCCCCCAGTTCATTCTTCCCTTTGAAAAGTAAAAGAAAAATTATTTCACTGTTATACAATTCTGTAATAAAGTCTTATAGTGGCAGGGAGCTCTCCCTGGTGGTGTAGTCTGTAGGAAGTTTTGCTGCTCACTCAAAGGCTGTGCCTTTGTGGCAGTTTGCGTCCACCAGCTGCTCTAGGGGAGAAAGACGGACAGTCTCCCCTGTGTGATTTAGTCTCTGAAACCCCACTGGATGGTCAGCTATGAGTTGGTTCATACTCTTTAGCAATGAGCATAATAAACTTTAGGAGTAGTTTTCTGGATCTTCCTTGGCCTCTGTTGCTGGTGTGTTTAAACTGCTGACTTTTTGGCATAACCATGTGCCACCTGGACTCCTTTCCTCTGAGCATGCTGTTAGGTGCTATCACGTTCACTACAACTCATAGTACTCTTAAGAACCACAGAGCTGGACCTATCCCAAGCCATCCTCATCATCTCTGCCGCACTTGAGCCCATTGTTACAGTCACTGGGTCACTCCGTCTCATTGAGGACCTTCTGTACTGACTCTCCACTAGTCTGAAGAGTTCTTTTTCAAGGACTGGCCCCTCCCAACAACATACCCAAAGTATGTGGATGTTGTTGATTGCCTTCAAGTCGAGCACAACTCTAAGCAACCCAATGAACAAAATCCTTCCTCCATTCTGATGACTGTCCCCTGGTGCAAGTACAAAGGTTTTGCATAGGCACAATCAAGTGTTCTGGGATTCCTATTCTTCTCAAGGTTAGCCACAATTTGCTATGATACATGTAGTCAAATGCTTTTGCATAATCAATGAAACATGGATAGACATTCCTCTAGTACTCTCTGCTTTTGGCCAAGATCCATCTGACTTGGCAATGATATCTCTAGTGCCGTGACCACTTCTAAATCCAGCTGGTATTTCTGGTAGTTCGCTATGTACTGTTCCATTCTTTTTTGGATTATCTTCAGCAGGATTAAGGTTGTTAGAATTATAGCTTGCTTGGACCCACAATCAATACTTTTGGATAATCTTCAGCAGGTTTTAATACCATACAAATAGTTACATGGTCAGACATGCCAACCCACATGCTTCTGCACCTAGTTCTACCAATCAGTGGATCCAACATTTATTGCAAATTCACTCATAATTGTGAGGTTTATTAGCGAAATAGGTTGGAGAGTGGAGGAGGCAAAGAATACCACACAATGCAAGCCCAGGATTAGTCCCAAAGTCCCAAGCTAGATTAACAGCAACACAATTCCTCAAGTACTGAATGTCCAGGTTCAGTTCAGCAGCACAAATGCACCTCTGGCTTCATCACTCATCCAGGAAACTTAATCTCAGAGCATTTACAAGTCAGTTTTTCCACTAATCATCCAGCAAGAAAAACCTTTAACTGTGGCTCCATAATCAGGGTTCCACTAATTACACCTTGCCACAGCAATGCCACAATCTCTTCACAGCAATGCTACAGTTTCTTCACTGTCTCTCCACCATCATCTTTCACATAATTTTCCACAGTGCTCTCTTATGTTGGTCCCAAAGCTGTTGATGATTTGCAATACCATATGTCCACAGTTAAGATAGCTGGAGATCACGCCCCCAACAATGCAGTGGATAGAAAAATCAATTTTCAAGGTTCCTGACACCACAAAGTCATTTAAAAAAAAATAAAGTAGGACACATAAAATGAAATATCTTTGACAGAAATCCTCAGAATTAGACCAGTACCAATAGCATGATATATGGGGTTGTCGAATATTTAATTTTCTTCGGATCCACAATCAATGTTCAAGGAAATAGTAGTTAAGAAACCAAATTATGTACTACATTAGATAAATCTGCTTCAAATGACCTCTTCAAAGTGTTGAAAAGAAAAATAAAATGTCTTTGAGGACTAAGGAATACCTGAATCAAATCATGGTATTTTTAGTCACCTCCTATTCAAAGAAAGTTAGATGATAAATAAAGGATAGTGAAGAATTTATGCCTTTGAATGTGGAGTTGGCTAAGAATACTGACTTTACCATAGAGTGCCACAAGAACAAACAAATATGTCTTGAAAGTAAACCCAGAGTCTTCTCCAAAATAGAAGATGGTAACGTTTTCTCTTTCACTTTGAGCATGTTACCAGGAGGGGGGCTAGTCCTTGGAGAAGGATGTCATGCTTCTGAAGGCAGAGAAAAGCTTGCAACCTGATGGATTGACATGGTGGCTCTAACAGTTAGCTCAAGCATAGCAATGATGGCAAGCACAGTTCAAGACCAGGCAGTGATTATTCTGATCATTCTGTTGTACACAGCAGCTAATAGCATCTGCCCCTACACAGGGATACAAAAATCCTAATTAGCAAACCAGATCTAGTAACGTCAAACATAGCACATCATAACCCAGCTGGATTTACTTAAAAAATACAAGCTTGTTTAAGATTATAAACTAATTTAAAGGGAGCTCTGGTGGCTTAGTGGCAAGAAGCTGCACTGTAATCCCAGAGATATGCGGTTCAAAGCCACCAGATGCTCTGCTGAAGGAGGGGCAATCTCCTCCTGTACCAATCAGATCTGATTTGACAGTACACACACACACAAAATAATATTTTTTTAAAAAACAAAAAAAAATATTGGGGGGAGGGACTGTATAACAACAAAAGAATTTTTCTTTTACTTCTTAAAGACAAGAGTGATCTGCGGCGGGGGGGGCATTGCACAGGGAGAAAAATGCAACAATGAATGAATGGAAATACAAAGTTTCTGTAAACTTTCATTAAAATGAATTAAAAAAGTAGAAACTAATTTAAATAGTTTACACCTTTATCAAGGAGTTCTTAAAACAATTACACAGCTGACTATTAACTCAAAGGTTGTCAGTTCAAATCCATCCAGAGGTACTTCAGAATCCAGCCCTGGGGATCTGCTTCAGACAGGTCACCACTGTGAAAATACACAGGGGATAGAGTTCCTCTCTGTGACTTATGTCAGGATAGATTTGGCAGCAACTGGAAAGCACTCTCAGAAGATCAGAGGGGGGGAGCTCTGGTGGCCTAGTGGCAAGGAGCTGCAACTACAATCCCAGAGGCGCACAGTTTGAATCCACCAGATGCTCTGCCGGGGAAGGAGGGACAATCTCCTCCTGTACCAGTCAGATCTGATTTGACGGTACACTCACACAAAAATAATAATAATAATAATAATAATAAAAGATCAGAGGTGAAAATTTTTGTCATCTCAGAACTGCGGGTGCGTCCTGCTGTGCCCAGTGCAATACCTCCCCCTGCATGTCACACCAGCTGGGGACGCGGGGCTGAGAACAGCAGCAGAGGTAGCAGCGAGGCAAAAGTGGTCTGACCTAGTTGTCAAGATAGGATCTAAAGATTAGCTCTTATCTGGAGTGTAGTCAAAATTGCTCTGGAAAAATAAATCTTTTCCATTCTTAGCTGGAACATTTCTGTAAGCAAGTTTACAATAAAATTACCCCTTAGGTTTATAAGCAAAATAATGAATTTTAAAACAATATTCAGATGCTGTGTCCGAGAGACTGACAGAGCGAAGTGACGAGAAGGAGCAAGTCAGAAAACTCGAGTATATTGCTGGCGTTCTATTTCTCAAATTGGATGTTTTTATTCTATTACTTTGCTCTATTTCTGGAGTATATCTGGGGTGCTGTGAATGACATGATATGACCCTTCTAGTCACAGTCTATGGGAGAAGGATGGGCAATCTCCCATGCAATTAACTGAAACACCCCTTCTCCAGAGAGTCAACTATGGTTCGGTTCTGACTCTACGGTACACAATAACAGCCATAGTCTAGGGAGTTCTGGTGGTCCAACGGTAAGAAGCTGAGCTGTAATCCCAAAGGCATGTGGTTCGAATCCACCAGCTTCTCTGTGGGAGGAAGGGGGCAATCTCGCACTAACACAGCACTAGGCTGCTCTGGTAGCCTGCTGGGTAAGGAGTCGCACTCCCAACAAGAGGCTGGCTATTTGAATCCACCAGCTGCTCCACTGGAAAAAGACGAGCAATCTCCTCCTATGCTATTTATAGCCTCTGAAAATCCTCTGCAGGGTCAGCTATGACAGTCACTCCCACAAGGACACAAAAGCCACTTTGTAATTCCTACCACGTGATGAACTGAGGTGCTAGGGGCCCACCGAGGGGTCTGTAGAGCTTGCTGCCCATGTGAGTAATGCTCATAGCACCATGTGGGGGTGGGACCCTGGAAATAAGGTGGATCGAACCCTCACAAGAGGATTAGTCGGTTTTGACATTTTCCTAGTCTTAAAATGAGCAATCCCTGAGGCAGCAAAGGGGATACTATTACCATCCAGAAGGAAAAGGAGAAGTGGAGTGTACCCTCTGGGCCCTGGATCCCTGTGCTGAGAATCACCTAACCCAAGAGACAGAGGTAGAGAGAGCAGGAGCAATGGAGGTGAGAGACAGCGAGGACATAAGAGACACCAAGAAGCATAGAAATGATCGCCACTGAACCAGGAGGCCAGAAAGAGACTGTGAGGTGGCCTTCCTGGTCCACAGATGAAGAAAGTAGAGAACATTCAGGCAGAAGGCTTGCTGGCAGAGTGAATGTGGGGGAACTAGGTTAACTGACCCAAAGAGCTACAGCTGAACAAGTTCAGGCCAAGGCTCGCTGGTGAAGTGAAGTGCCTTTGGCCTCTTATTTCCAGACTTAAAAGTAACATTTATGGGAACAGAGCAGAAATCAGAGACCATGGGGGCCAAGACACTGAGGGCCAGAGATAGGGCTCCCTGCAGGCACTGCTGAGAAGAGCTGTCCTGCTAGAAAAACTGTATCCTGAATGTTCCTGACCCCAAGATACAATCTATTAATTCCCTAAGCTCTGGTGGTCTAGTGGATAAGGAGTTGGGCTGCCAACCCAAGGTAGGTGGTTCGAATCCATCAGTTGCTCCTAAGGAGGAAGATGGGCAGCCTCCTGCCATGTGATTTACAGTCTCTGAAAACCCACTGGAGGGTCTATGAGTAGGTCCCACTGAACTGCAATGACTGGCAGACTTCCCCAAGAAGCCTCCTAATTGCATTATCTGTGAATTCTGTGTAGCCATTGCAACAAATGTTCCAACTTAGCAAAGGCATGGAGGGTTTCTGAGAAGGAAGGTTGATGTCAGAATTGGTAAAAAGGCTGGAGAATAGAGGTGTCTGTCCTCACAGTAGTTCGCCTTGGGCTATTGATGCAGCTAAGGATTCTCTTCCCCCACAAGGAGTTAGATGAGCAGGTTTGACAACCTCCTAACCCCAGAGACAGAGGCCGAGAAGGATTTGTAGCATTAGATACTTCACCATCATTAAATTACTCAAAGTGAAATATCCACATGTATTAGACACTTCATAATTTCACAGCATGAATGAGCTCAGGATCCTGTTTTTATCTAAACCTGCCATCTCCAGGATTCTCTCTACCTTCTTCCTTTTGTTGTAGGCGCTTCAAGCTATGACTCAGAGACACCCCATGGACAACAGATCTGAACCTGGCCTCGTGGTGCCCTCCTCACAATCTCTGTCATGCGTGAGCCTACTGTGGTCGTAACTGTGTCAGTCCATCTCGTCGAGGGCTTCCTTTCAAACTTAGAGAACAATTTTACCTTCCACTCAGATGCCTGGGGCCTCTGGACTCCCTCCTCTCCCATGGCCTGGACCTCTGCGACCTCATCACCCTTCCCTGTCTCTCCCCTCTCTGTTGGTCAGCTGAGTGACCCCTTCCTGCTCTAGCACAGGGTAGAGCATCCCTCTGCCAGTCCATCCCTGCCCCGCCCGTGGCCTCAATGATCTCATCCAGTGCTGATGCACTCTGCCACCTGATGCTAAATCTCTTCAGCACCTTCCCACTGGCCCTAGAATGAACCCCAAAGTCCAAGAGTCTGTTTACCTAACCTGGTGCAATCTGCTCACCTCATCAGACTCACTTCCTGCCCTCCTCAGCCCTCTTTTCAGCCCCAGTCACCTTGGCTTTTCTGTTTCCTTAAATACATTCCAGACCATAACAAAGGGCTTTAGTGTGGCACCTCTAACAACAACAACATTCTAACTCCTCTACCTGTGGCTATAATGCCATCTGGAAAATAGTCTCTTCATGATGCTAATAAGATATGATTGATATCAGGTGTGTTTTATATCACTCCCTTTTATAAAAGTCAAGAGAGATGAGGTAAGATCTACGGCATGCCACACCAAGATCCCTAAGGAACAGAATCACTTAAGAGACAACAACCTTTCTAAAGAGCGACAGAAAGAAGCTTCTCCTGTGTCGGTAGCCTGGCTGGATGCAGACGTTTAGCCCCTGAAACTGTGAGAAAATAAGTTTCTGTTTGTTAAATCCACTCACTGGTGGCACCAAACAGTCAGGAAATCAAGAGGCGAATTGCATTAGGTAAATCTGCTATCAGAGACCTCTCCAAAGTACTGAGAAGCAACGATGTCAACTAGAGACTAAGGTGCCCCTGATCCAGGCCATGGTCTTTGCAATTACTTGCTAGGCATCAGAGAGCTGGACAATGACTATGGATGACAGAAGAAGAATCAATGCCTTTGAGTTGTGGCGCTGGACAAGAGTCTTGAACACACATGGACTTTCAAGAAAACAAACAGGTCTGTCTTGGAGAGGGTGAAACCAAATTTCTCCTTGGAGGCTAGGATTTTGAATCTCCGTCTCACAAACTTTGGGCACGTGGCCAGGAGGGATTAGTCCTTGGAGAAGACCATCATGCTTGGAAGGTTCGAGGGACAGCACAGGAGAAGATGATCGTGGATGAGATGGATTGATACAGTAACTGGGGCAATGGGGGTGGGTGTGTTGGAGTCCATGAGACTGGCCCAGGGCAGGGCAGGCATCAAAACTGTCGTACAGTGGGTCGCTATGAGTTGCAGGCGACTCGACGGCACATGACAACACAAACACAGATGGCATCCATTTTTATTCTTCATAACAAGGTATGGACCTTGAAAATATCCTTCATTATAATCTATTCACTCTGGGATCTCATGACTTCTAGCCAGATACAAATCTCCTTAAGACTCCAAATATCCCTTGAGCGTAGTAGAAGAACAAGCTGGAAGGAGGCTGGGTCCTTGAACAGCCAGGTGTAAACCTACTCCGACTATTCTCTTTCCATAAAAAAAAAAAATACCTCTTTTTGACACAATGAAACTTTGTGGTTTAAGCAAAAAAAAAACACCAAAAAACAAAAACATTTCCTATCTCACAGCTTCTGTAGGCCAGGAATTCAGGAGCAGCTTAACTGGCTGGTTCTGCTTCATAATCGCTCATACAGTTTGCAGTCGGGATGTTGACCAAGCCTCTTGTTATCTGAAGGCTGGAGGACTTTCCTATGTGGTTCGCTCAAAAGGCTGTTGGCTGGAGGTCTCTGCTGTTCACCACATGTACCTGTCTACAGGACTGAGTGAGTGTCATCATGTCAGGGTGACCAGCTTCCCCAGAGCAAATAATCTGACAAAGAGAAAGCAGGAGTTCAAACTACTTTTTACAGGCAGGCCTCTGCGTCTCACACCTCCATTCTCTATTCTGTTCATCAGAAGTGAGTCACTAAGTCCAGCCTCATGTGAAGGGAAGGGGAAACTGGCTGCATCTTTTTAAAAAATTTTTTTTATTATTATTAATTTTAATAAAAATGTACAGATTTAGGATTTCCATTCATTCATTGTTGCACTTTTCTCCCTACCCAGCCCTCCCCTCCAGTTCCTTCTTCTCTTTGAAAAGTAAACTTCTTTCATTGGTATACAATCCCTCCCCCAGGCTGCATCTCTTGAGAGGAGGAATATGAACCCATCCTTCCACCTTCTTGAAGCTGGTACTGAGGAGGGAATCAGAGCCACTGATTGTTTCTCTTTCAACATGGGCACCACGCTGCCAGGCAATCCTAACAGCTCTTCTCTGCCAAATCCCCAGTTCCTCTTTCTGACATAATCATATCCCAACTTTTTCCTGGATCCTAACACTTCCAACACCCTTTCCTGCCCCCCTAATGTGCCTAGATCCTCAAGTATAAAACTTTCTCCATGTCTCACTAGCTGCTGTTGTGGTTAGGTGTCCTGGAGTCGATTCTAACATGTAGACACTGCAAGAAGCACAGACTGAAACAGTGCCCCATCCCGTGCCATCCTCACAATCACCGCAGTGTTTGGGTTCACTGTTGTTACAGTGTCAATTCATTCAGTTAAAGTTTTCGTCTTTTTAACTCTCTACTAAGCATGACATCATACCTTAGGGATTAGTCTCTCTTGACAACTTGCCCAAAGGCTGTGAGATGAAGTCTCACCATTCTTCTAAGAAGCCTTCTGACTGCACTTCATTTAAAGGCAGACCAGCTTGTCCTTCTGTTCCTCCATCTCTAGAATAGTCACTATTTTTTCTCCAACACAATTCAAAGGCATCATCTTTGATCTTCCTTTTTCATTGTTCAGATTTTGTATGCATAAGAGATGACTGAGCATACCATCGCTTGGATCAAGCGCACCTTAGTCCTTGAAAGTACAGCTTGCTTTTTGATAATTTTTAAAGAGTTCAATGTAGCAGATTTGCTCAATGCAATACATCATTTGATTTCTTTGCTTCTATGGGCATTGATTGTGGCTCTAAGTAAAATTATTCCTCGGCAGTTTCAATCTTTTCTCTCTTTATCATGATGTTGCTTTTTGGTCCAGTTGTGGGAATTTCTGTTTTTGTTTTCTCCATGTTGAGCTGTTGAAGGAGATACAGATTTTTTTTTCTTTGCTCTTCACCCTGTAAGTGCTTCAAGGCTTTTTGTTTTCATCAAACAGGGTTGTGTCATCTGCATAACCGAAGATGTAAACGAATTTTCCTCTAACCCACATGTTTTTCATATAGTCCAGCTTCTCAGATTATTTGCTCAGTGTTACAGACTGGAAAAGTAGAGCAAAAAATGAAAGGATAACACTCTGGCACACACCATTCCTGATTTTCAACCATGCACAACCCTTGCTGTGTTCAAATGACTACCTCTTAGTCCATGGACAGGTTCCTCTCACTAACATGGAAGAAATGAGCCTTTTCCTTTCAGAAGTTTCACGTCCTCTTTCTTTGGCCTGTTTCTCCTCCTCTTTTGATTTCTCATCTTTCTGCTATGTATTTTCTTGTTTAGTTGTTTGGGCCTTTAAAAAATATGCGTGACACCACATACGCTCCATCAAGAATGTTTACAGCTCACTGACAATGGTTACACTCTCCCCATTGTGTCACTGTCTCTAATGTTCACAGCTCATTGACAGTGGTTACACTCTCCCCATTGTGTCACTATACCTATCCCCCTTCTCTCACCACATTAAAAGCAAGGATGCTGGAGCAAGTATGAGTGAGGGCGAGGTGTGCACTCAATCCATTACATCTTTACACTGAGCCAGGGAGCTTATAAGGTTAGACTGTGTAGTTTTATCCACCCTGAGTTTTCATGCCTAGGGAGGTTTGATGGCCTAGTACTAAGGAGTTGCAATGCCAACCAAAGGCATGTGGTTCAAGTCTTTCAGCTGTTTCATGGGCAAAGGATAGCAATCTCCTCATTTTAAGTTATAGCCTCTGAAAACCCACTGGAAAGTTACCTATGAGCTCATTACAACTAGACAGCATACAACAATAACAGCCCCATGCCTGGCACATAACCAATTAAACAAACAAAAGAATAAACCCAAACTCACTGGAATCAAGTTGATTTCCCCTCATGGTGACCTTACGTTACGGAGTAGAATTGAGTTCTGTAAGATTGTGTGTGCGTATACTAACGAAGTTTATCTTTTGCTTTTCAGAGAGAGGAGTGAATTGGGGCGGGAGGTAGAGAAAAAAAGTGCAACAATGAATGAATGGAAATCCAAAATCTCTGTAAATTCTCATTAAAATTAGTAAAAGAAGGGGAGCTCTGGTGGCCTAGTGGCAAAGAGCTGCAACTACAATCCCAGAGCCGCACGGTTCGAATCCACCAGATGCTCTGCCGGGGAAGGAGGGACAATCTCCTCCTGTACCAGTCAGATCTGATTTGACGGTACACGCACACAAAAATA
>NW_006400078.1:361373-384159 GCF_000299155.1 Elephantulus edwardii
CGTGTGTGCGCATGCCAGGGGCATTATTTTTTTCTTTAAAAAATTTTTATTATTTTGTGTGTGTGTGCTGTCAGATCAGATCTGACAGGTACAGGAGGAGATTGCCCCTCCTTCTCCAGCAGAGCATCTGGTGGATTCGAACACTGTCTTTCTGGGATTGCAGTGCAGCTTCTTGCCACGAGACCACCAGAGCTTTTACACATGTGATCTTTATCTCAACTCTTCCTGCCATGAATCGGAACTGACTCATAGCTGATCCTCCACTGGGTTTTCAGAGACTATAAATTATGTGTGAAGGGACTGCCTATCTTTCCCTTAATATCAGCTTAAAGCCCTAGATGTGTCTGATCCAAGGCATGGCATTTTTAATTGTTTTGCATGTATCTAAAAGTTAGACAATGAATAAGGGTAACTGAAGAACTGTTATGGATAGAAAGGAGGGAGATCAGAGATCGAGGAAGCCTCTCAACCAGATGGATTCAAACAGTGACTGTAGCAATGGGCTCAAGTATATCAGAAATAAATGATGAAGACGGCACAGGAGAGAACAGCACTCAGATTTGTTCATAGATTCCCAGCAAATTATACTTGCTGCAACAGCGGCCAACAACAACAACAACATAATCTTCTTGGATGAAGATCATCATGTGTTTCTCCCAAGACACGCAGAGGTTAGTAATCAAGTCCTTAACTGTTGTCATCATAACATGTACATAACAGATCTTTATGTGTTCCCTGGTGGCACTGTAGTTAAGCTCTTGTTGCTAACGGAAAGGGTAGTGGTTTGAACCCACCACCTCACAGGTCGGTTCTCCCCTGCCCTTTAGGGTTTCCATGAGTTGCAGCTGAGTTGATGGCAGTGGGGTGCTGTGTGTTGTAAACGTGTACTGACTGCCTGGATCCCACCTGATTTCCCACCCTGATGCCCCAATCACCTTTCTTTGTCTGCACTCAACTCAGTGATGAACTTGGCCAAAGCTCCAGTCATTTGACAGCTTGACTGAGGCCAGAAGATCAAGCTCTTCCTCACATAGTGATGCTTGTACACAGCTGTTGGCTGAGGGCCTCAGTTCCTCCTCACAGGGACTTGTTCATAAGACTGCTTGCCTCATGACACAGCAACTGGCTTCCTAAGTGATCAAGAGATAGAACAAGCAGGAACTAAAATAGGCCTTCTTAAACCAGGTTCCCAATCTCACGGCCTGTCTTTCTTCTACTCATTGGCAGTGAGTCACTAGACCACGCTGGCCTGAGGTGGCCTCCCCTCCTGGCTGCTTGTCCCCTGCAGAGGGGAGGGAGACTTGGGCTTCCTGCGTCTGCTCTCCAAGGACTCTCAGGCTCGATACTGTCAGAGCAGCTGTCTCCAAGGCTCCCTGTTGCTGTTCCCAGCTTTGCCTTGGAGCTGCTGGGAATCACTCAGCCCCACCAAGCTTCCCAAGAAAGGGCCATCCCAGCCCTGGGGGAGGTGGGTCTAGTAGGCGGGACCTGGGAGATCAAAGAGCAGAGGGGTGTCCCACCTTCATGACTGTGACTGAATTCTTCAGCCTAAGTCTTTGTTTTCTCACCAATAAAATGACATGTTTTCCTGAAGAAAGAGGAAAAGGACACATTGCAAGGGCTGTTCCTTTGTGGACACGTCTCTTCTGCTGAGACGACTCAGGACAGGTGTGATGTGGTTGTGAGACCAGCGGAGCCCCAGAGGCTCCTGGGTCCCTGAAGGGCTGTCATCATCTCAGCAGCTGTGTAGGTACCACCTGTGACATGCCATCCCGAGCCGAGCGGTCTGGCAGGGCCTGTGGCCAGGAAACGGGTTCAGACAATCCCAGCAGAGACTGTCTCCTCCTCCTCCAAGAAGCTGCCGGCCTCTGGGTCCCTGACTCTGCCGGATCCCCCAGGCCCACGGCCACCCCCCTTCCTCATTCCCATCATCCTCTCACTATTTCATCATCACTCACTGAGCTCTTGTTCCACAGTAGCCCTGGACTTGGGGCTGGGAACACGGAAACTTACCAGACACAGTGGCTACTGTTTTAATTCTCTTTTGCTGTGAAAGAAAACACTTTTAAACTTCTTCTTCTTGTTGTTGTTATGTACCATCGAGTTGGAACTGACCCATAGCAGATTCTGCAACAGCTTTTCAGAGGAGATTGCCCATCTTTCTCCTGCATAGCAGCTGGTGGATTCAAACCGTGTGCATTCAGGGTGGGAGCACACCTCTTTACCACTAGGCCACCAGAAGTCCACACCCTCAAACGTAGCAGCTTACAGTAACGGCAATCATTTCCTTCCTACCACTTTGCAGTTTGGGCAAGGCTTTGTGTGGACAGCTTTCTCTCCTCCGTGGGGTATCGGTGGGAGCAGGTCAATGGCGCTGGCGACTCACATGTGGTAAGCCGATGCTGGTTGACAGGGCCTCGACTCTCCTCTACCTGGGCATCCGCACAGCACTGCGGGGGCTTCCTCGGGGCGGGTGGCTGGCTGCCACGAGAGGGGAGTGAAAACCACCAGTTCTTGAGGGTGAGCTCAGAGTTATTGAATATGTATCAATCCATAGATTATGGCTTCAATCACTGCTTTATAAATGTGTTCTATTTTTATATGTAATGTGTTCATAATCATTAATTTTAAGGTATTCTATTTTTTCTGTTTTATTTCTGCACTAATGGCCCTTTTCTTATTTTATACTGGTTTATTTACCAAGTTCAAATACATTGTCACACCAGATTTTTTTCCATTTCCTTCGACCCCCAGGCCTTTTTTTAAAAAAAAAATTATTAAACTTCTAGCTTTATTGCAACATGACTGTAGAATCTTTGTAATATGTTTACTGTTTTGAACTGGCTTATATTTTTGTTGGAATCTAATGACGGATTCACCTTTGAGAGATAGATTCTCTGGGACAGGGTTTAGTGTATAAATCCATCAAGTCTACCTGATGTTTTCAAAAACTCCAACTAATGAACATCATCACTGATTCTCTAAAATGAAAGAAGACACTTCTTACTGAGGAGGGAGATATAATTTCTAAAATATCAATCCCTAAGGCTCCCGGTTCAAATCCACCAGATGCTCTGTTGGAGGCGGGGCAATCTCCTCCTGTGCCAGTCGGGTCCCATTCAAAGGTACTCAACAAGAGAAAAAAAAATTAAACAAAATAACTTCTAGCAAAAAGAGTTTCATTAGACATTGTAATGAATTGATTACATTAACCAATGGTAATGAATGTTATAAAACAAACTGCGTATGCTTATATGAAAAAAGTATGATTTGTTATCCTTCGCTCAAATAAAAATTCATTCATTTTAAAACCAGAAAGTAAAATTGTCTTTAAACCTTAAAAAAAAAAGCCTCAAGTGAGCTCTGGTGGCCTACTGGCAAGAAGCTGCACTGCAATGCCAGAGGTACGTAGTTCAAATCCACCAGATGCTATGCTGAAGGAGGGACATTCTCCTTCTGTACCAGTCAGATCCGGTGTGATGGTACACACACAAAAAGTAATGCTAAGAAGGAAAAAAGCCTTTTTTTCTCCAACTGGCTGAGTATTTCATTTTATTTCTGTATTTCGTGGTATTTATTTTTTTTCTATAATTATATTTTATTAATTTTCATAAACATTTACAGAGATTTTGGGCTTCCACTCATTCATTGTTGCACTATTCTCTCTACCCTCCTCCCAGTTTGTTCTTGTCCAAATGCCACAGTGCTTGTCAAGGCCAGTTCTGATTAATCTTCTTTGTCAGTGTATCCTTTGCCATTCCCTATCACTCCTCCCTGAGAGAGACTTCACCCTGAGTCATAAGGAAAAGGGGACGGCGTATTCTCTTAGCTACTTCCTGCTGAAAAGGGATGCTGTGGGTTTCAGGGTGAAGATCTTCTCTCACTACTCTAAAGGGCCCCTTTGGTAGTAGGAAACACATAGACTATTATGGAGATTGATTTTGGAATTTAGATGCACTCTTATTGATTGTGCTTGGCCGTACATGTTCATATCCTTGAAGATGTATTATGGGGGTGTTGCAACCTAGAAGACACAAATTTGACTAACAAGTTATAAGTACATGAGTCAAAAATTATGGAAAAGTAAAAGAAAAGATTCTTTCATTGTTTTACAAACCCTCCCCCAGGTCCCCTCCACCATGCAGCCCTCGCTCTAGTCTCCTGTGATGACAGAAATACCCAGTTACATCTCTCTTTTAAACAGTTCTCTCCCTCCTCTGTTTCAGTGCAGTATACATTATTGAACCCATCTTACTCAGTCTCTCCCCAACCCCAAGGACAGTCCCATTCTACAACAGTGGCATCATGTAATATTTGTCCTTTTGTGACTGGGATATTTCACTCAGCATAATGTTCTCCAGAGTCAACCATTTTGAATAATATTGCATGAGTTCCTTGTTTTTTAATGCAGCATAGTATTCCATTGTGCAAATATACCACAGCTTCTCTAGCCATTCGTTTGTTGATGGGCACTTAGGTTGTTTCCAACTCCTTGCTATTGTGAACAAAGCTGCAATAAACATGGGCGTGCATATATCTGCTTGGATGTCAGCTATGGTCTCTTCAGGGTATATTCCCAGTAGTGGAATTGTTGGGTCAAATGGTATCTCTATTTGCAACTTTTTGAAAAGCGCCATACTGCTTTCCACAGGGGTTGCACCATTTTACACTCCCACCAACAGTGAATCAGGGTTCCAGTTTCTCCACAACCTCGCCAGCATTTGTTGCTTGCTGTTCTGTTAAATTTTGCTATTTTGACTGGGGTGAAATGATATCTCATAGTTGTTTGTATTTCGTGATATTTATGCACCATCCTTTCATTATCTACTCGTCTGCTGGATGGGCGCTCAGGCTGTCTCCACCTCTTGGCTATTGTGAACAGGGCTACAATCAACATTCATGTATAACCTCTGCTTGAGTCTCTTCTTTCAAGTCGAGTGAGTATATCCCTCCATGCAGAACTGTTGGATCCTATGATACTTCTATTTTTAGCTTTTTGAGAGCTCACTGTTTTCCACAACAGCTAACCCCTTTTGCATTCCTTTCCTTGCCTCTAAGGGGCACCCTGCCTCCCCTCCTCCAAGACAGACTCTTTTGGCTCCATGAAATTGTCCACCTTCTTCACCAACACTACAGTTTCAGTCTGAGCCACTCTAACGCAGATGGAGGGAGCACTGCTCCACCAAAAGGTGTGCTGCTAACAGAAAGGCCTCTCTGGAGGCGTGGACCCACCAGCAGTTAGGAGGGAGTTGTTACTGTTTTTGTGTGCAGTTAAATGGAAACTGACTCCTACCTGACCCTCCCGTGGGTTTCCAGACTGCCCATCCTTCTCCTGCGTAGCAGCTGGTGGATTCAAACCGCGTGCCTTTGGGATTGCAATGCAGCTTCTTACCACCAGCGCAATCTCCTCCAGTGTTATTTACAGCCTTGGAAACCCAGTCTGTGGTTTCCAGTTCAAGGACAATGAGTTGAGATGAGAGGTACCAAAACCAAGCCTATTCCTGCTGACTCACTTCCAAGTCTCAGCAGCCCCTCACCTGCGTTCTGAGGCTGTAAACCTATGGAAGGAAGCAATCTACTTTTCCCTCTCAGAGTGGCTGGTGGATTCGAACTACTGACCTTTGAGTTAGCAGCCCAACACATAACACACATATGGTGTCTCACGGTGATATTGACTTGATCTCTCTGATGGCCAATCCCTGAACTGTCTGCTCACAGCACACATTTATTCCGTTCTGCCTTCTGCCATGGATTACAGGACACAAAGGAGGAGAAATTCCTGGAACAGAGTGGTTACATTTGTCCAAGTCTAAAGGGACATGGTATTGTTAGGTGTCATCCAGCTGACAACTCATCATGACTCAAGAACAACAGATGAGAATCTTGCCCCAGCCTATCCCATCTTCACCCTGAAGTAGTATGTTGTTGCTGTTGTTGTTTTTAAGTATTGTTGACTCGACCATGACTCATAGCGACTCTACAAGTAAATGTGAACCCTGTCCTGTGCTGTGCTGTCTTCATCATCTCTGATATGCTTGAACCCACTGCTGCAATCACTAAGTCAATCCATCTGGTTGAGGGTCCTTCTTTCTTTTGCTGACCCTCTACCTTTCCAAGCATGATGTCTCTCCTAGCAAGAAGCCCAAAGTATGTGAGATGAAGCTTTGTCATCCTTGCCTCCAAAGAACCTTCTGGTAGCACTTTTTTCTAAGACACATTCGTTTGTACTTTTGGCAGTTCATGGTATATTCTTCTCCAACACCACAATTCAAAGACCTTGACTGTTCTTCTGTTGTATTTATTAATTGTCCAGCTTTCAGATGCATAACAAGTGATTGAGAAGACCATGGCCCATCAACAAATGACTGGATTGAGAAGCTGTGGTATATTCACACAATGGAATACTACGCAGCACTGAAAAACAAGTAACTCATAAAATATTATACAAAATGCGTGACCCTGGAGGATATTATGCTGAGTGAAATATCTCAGTCACAAAAGGACAAATACTGAATAATGCCACTGTTATAAAACAGGACATTGGGGGTTGGGAGAAAACTAAGAAAAGAGGGAGTAAATAATGAACACTGCACTGGAACAGATGAGGGAAAGAACTGTTTAAAAGGAATATATGATTAGGCATTATTAGTATGAAAACAGCACAGAATAAGATAAGAAGTGTATAGAAAAGTAAACTGGGTGGGGAGAAGGGAGGAAATTGTGCAAGAATGAATGAATTTTTTAAAGAGAAAACTGAACTGGGTGGGGGATAGGGAGGAAAATGTGTAATACTGAATGAATGGAAACTCAGGTTTTCTGTAAACTTACATTAAAATCACAATAAAAAATTATTTTAAAAAAATAAGACTATGTCCTAAATCAGGCGCACCTTAATCTTCAAACCGGCATCATTGTTCCTCAGCATTTTGGAGAGGTCCCTGACAGTGAGCTTGCCCAACACATTTCCGGATCTCCTGACTGCTGGTATCTCTTGATAACAGTCTTGACTGTAGATCCAAATAAGATTAAATAGTTGACAGTTTCTTCTCTCCATCTATCATATGTGCCCTTTGGTGCAGTGGTGTGGATTTTTTTTTTGACATTGAGATGCAACCCATATTGAAAGCTGCAGTGTTTAACCTTCTGCAGCAAGTGCTTCAAATCCTCATCAGTTTCAGCAAGCAAGGTTGTGTCGTCTGCACATGAAGATTAGTGATGAGTCTTCCTCCAATTCTGATGTCACATTCTGCTTCAGAGTCTAGATTCTCAAATCATTTGCTCAGCATACAGGTCTAGAGAAAGAACATAGCCCTGACACACACCTTTTCTGATTTTAAACCAAAAAGGGGTACACTGACCCAAAGCCTCATTTCCCCCAACAACTTGATTGTTAACAGATGTACTATTTGCCTCTCTAGCCTGTATCTTTGTTTTGTAGCAGGTTCTGAATTTGAATAGGGAGAGGGATGAGGTGTTAAACCTTCTTTCTCAAAACCCAGTGCCTGAGCCAGTCACGGCTGTGACTGCATGTGGATGTTAGAATGTGAAATATGTTGATATTCAGTCTCGCAGGGTAGGAGTGTGGACCATGTGGCGTTCGTTGGCACAGGAGAGGTCTGCTGAGAACACCCATGTGCCAGCTGGCGAGAAGGCGGCACTATGACTTTTTGCTCAGCACATTGCTCTACTACAAGACCAAAAGTGCCATGAAGTCAGGGTTGGGCTCTGTTCTCCGCAGAGTCCCCAAGACCTAGCATAGCTGCACCCAGGAGTCCCTCAGCCAACGTGTACTGATTGAAGGATAGAGCTCAAGCCAGGGGCTGTCTAGAGGGACTGACAGACTGCCTGACACTCAGATATGGTCACTGTCACACAAGGTCCAGTTCTGGGGAGGCATGCTGGGAAATTTGGAGAAACTCACCCTCCAGGCTAGGAAACCTTGGGTGTATACTGTGAAGCAGATGCCAGAAATAGTCTTTATTTCCTTTCACGGGGGAGAACTGGGATCTCAAAGTGATTAAGGACAAGCACATTCAAGTATCCTGGGACCCTCTCTGCCCAAGGACTATTCCCTGCCCCCACAATTATACCACGTTCACACATGTGCATACACACACACATGCATGGACATACACACTTTTCCTTTAAGGTCATGATCTCACCCACCTGCAGTATGTACGCCTTTTCTACAACCATGTTTCTCACACTTGAGAACAGATGTTTGTTTCTAGCTAAACTGTGACCTTCTGGAAACCAGGGCTATGTATTCTCATCTTTTGTTTCTGAAAGAACAACAACAACAACAAAGGATACCACAAAGTTTAAAAACAAATTTTTTGGAAAAGAAAGATTGCTTCCTGTTGTTTACATATCACATGAACATGGGTTCCAAGTATTCTATTAACACTGCTGTGATAGAAATGGTGGCAGAACCTGGCTCCAATCACTGCCTCCCAGGTGGCAAATGGTAATAGATACTGGTCAGTATTTCATCAGCAAGTGCATCAAGAGTCGTCCCAACGTGCATGTTTGATTGGTCCAGCTTCCAGCAAGAAATTCATCCAATAAATGTTAGCCCAGCTAAAGCAAAACCTCCTAATGCAATATTAAAATCTTCTTTAATATTTAAGTAGCCCTGAAGTAGGACAGGGCCCAAGGACTATCTCCCAAAAAGGTTATGTAAATGCAAGCAGATAGGAAAAAAGGTTTGGGGGTCGTTTCCCACGCTGCACTAGCAGATGTTAAAACCACACAACCTGATGAAGAAACGGTCTTATCTAAGTTACTAGTCAGATTCTGTCTTTGAGCCTCCTGTCAGGCCAATTGTCTGGTGTCAACCAATTGTCTGGTGCATGCGTAGAAACACGGCTCACAGCTGTTTGAGCGGAGAGAAGGATTCCAGCCAGTGGACACAGCTGTAGTGCACGCAGCTCCCACCCAATTAGTGATGTCTCTTAACTCAGAGGCCGCTGCAGTAGATTCCATCCAGGAAGGACCAAATGTATGCACATTTCATTATCATAACCCTACTTATGAGAACCCAATCCCTGGAATTCCCCACTTCCCTTCATGAAAAAACATGAACCCCTTGCCCACCTAGAACCCTTTATAACCTGAAGGTCATTTTCCCCTTGCCCACTTAGAACCCTTTATAACCTGAAGGTTATTTGTACTATGAAGCCGTGGTATGCATTCCTTTTCCTGCCGTTCTGTGTCTCCCTTCAAGAAATTTTCCTTTCCTCTTAAAATAAATACTCTAATTGTGTGTGTGTGGGGGGGGAATATAGTCTCCCACTTGGTGATTTTTAGTGAAACAAGATTTCCTGCTCCTTTACAAGACAGAGAGATTTCTGGGCACCCGGCCCCAACTGGGACCAGCCAGTTCTTGTCACGGATCACTTCTATGGGGCTGTCCATGGGTTTTCCTACAAGCTGGCGGTGCTCACCCTGCCCCATTGCCTGGATGGGGCCTTGGTAGTGTTCCTGACAGCTGCAGGATCAGGGCCACCAGGGGTGGCACAGACATAGCCACTCACTCTGCCAGGAGTTCAGACAGCAGGGCTTCAGCTGTTATAGGAATTCAACCTCCTGCCCAGCAACTATAGGTGAAGGAACAGCGCTACAAGCTCTTTCAGTGAATCACGGAAGACTTTATTGTCGTTGGGGAGCGCTGACAGAGACCACAGCTTCTCAAGGGTCAGGCTCCTCGAACACAAAATGTTCTCTCTTTATATACACTTACACAATAGTGGTTGGGATCTCTTTTTCTATTGGTTAGTTTTTACATTAGTATTATTATTATTGGTTAGTTGAACCTTTTGGGCAAAGGGTCAATAGGTCTGTGAAGTACACAGGGAGAAAGGACATAGGTTAGTTAAAATTCCTTCATTTGGTGACTGGGCAGCCAATCTCCAGCTGCTGGACTGGTTTTTCTGTTATTTATTGCTAAACTTTTTTATTTTTTATTATTTTTGTGTGAGTGTGCCGTCAGATCAGATCTGACTGGTACAGGAGGAGATTGTCCCTTCTTCCCCGGCAGAGCATCTGGTGGATTTGAACCGTGCGCCTCTGGGATTGTAGTTGCAGCTCCTTGCCACTAGGCCACCAGTGCTCCCCTATTTATTGCTAAACTTTATCTCTTTTATATGGTTATTGCTCTTCACCTGCTGCTGCTCTTGGAGGTCAAGTGTGCTAAACATGTCTCCTGCTTTTGCTTAGTTTGTGTCTTCTTGGGCCTAGATCTGCCTCACAAAGGCAGCAGTCTCTGCCTATTCGTGTCTGCAGGCCCTTGTGGTACCATGTTCCACATGCAAGGCCAGCATACCTGTGGGGACTCACAGGGCAAGAGACCAGCAGTTCCAGACAACCAGCGAGCCTCTTTTCCATCAACTCAGAGCAATCCCAGGGACCCCGCTCCTGTCTCCATATTCCCAATGAAGAGGGAGGGATGTGCAGTTTTGTCTTCCCATTTCAAGCGTTATTCATTGTCCAGTTTTCACATGCCAGTGTTGTTGTTGTTATGTGCCATCAAGTCACTCATGACCCATGGTGACCCTGTGTACAGCAGCTCTGTAGCCTGCTCTGTCCTGAGCCAGTCTGACTCCGACACACCTAACCACACTGCCCCAGTTGTCATGTCAATCCATCTCATCCAGGGTCTTCTTCTCCTGCACTATCCCTCCACCTTTCCAAGAACAATGTCCTTCTGCAAAGACTGGTCCCTTCCCTCATGGCCACATGCCCAAAGGATGTAAGATGAAGCTTCAAAAATCCTAGCCTTCAAGGAGAAAACTTGGCTTCACCCTCTCCTGGATAAAACTGTTCGTTCTGTTGGCAGTCCATGGTATGTCAAATATTCTCCACCACAACCCCTCCCTCATGATTGACAGCCTTTGAAAATCTGTTGGAAGGTCAGCTATTAAGTGCTCCAACTCGATGGCACTGAGCAAAATGAAGGAGTAATGACGATGATCAATAACACCAGGTAAACACATTACTGAGAACAGTCACCAAAGGAGAGCAAAAGGGCAGCATCTGTCCAGGAGATTAAGCTCAGAAGGAAGGAGGAAATAGGAAAGGGCACATGGAAAGGAGAAACACTGGGAGCAACTGGGAAGCTTACAATGTGGGAGTTATAGTCAAATCATGAGACAGAAAGGACATGAATTGTAAAATGGAAAATCAATTCAGTCTGTAAACTTTCACTCAACTCATAACAAAAAGTTAAAAGCACACAAAGGTTTACGAGAGCCCTTTACCTGGATGGCTCCCTTGTTCTCACCACCTAGCTGGCTTGCTTCTGCCCCCTGCAGTCTATGTCAAGAGAGATTCTGCAACGATCCTTTTAACCTCTGTCAAATCATGCTACCCTGCTGGTCAATGCTTTCCATTCATTTCCTGTGTTGCTCAGAATAAAAGCCAAAATGGTGCTGCTCAGAGTAAAAGGCTGAGACGGCCCCACATGACGGGTCCTGCCCACTCTCCCGCAGGTCACACTCTTGTGCATTCCAGGCCAGTCACATCCTCCTCCTCTGAAGGGTCATCCCAGTGCCACCTGTGCCTACTGCTCCCTCTTCCCCTAGATACCTGCTTGGCTCACATCTTCACCTTCTCCAAGTATTCGGTCAAATGTCACCTTCTCAATGTGGTAGATCCAGATCACTCTCGCTGATTCTGCAGCCTGTTTTATGTCATGCTACCACCCCACACCCCTGATCTCAATTCTAATCTACTCTTTCCCTGTAGATAACCTTCCTTCCATTAGGTCATTCATTTATATTGTCCAAATTGTCTCCTGTCCACCACACCTACCAGGATGGATGCTCTACAAGGACACATTCTAAATTCCAAGAGCAGGCACCGCCCAATAAATACTTGAAGAGTCAAACGAATGATTTCATTATCAGTTTGGATGTGGGACAGATAGAGTGTCAGCTGATCTAGGTTGCTGGACCTGGAGTGTGGGTGGATAGCTAGGGGTACTGACTTGCTTAGAAGCAGGAAGCAGGAGTAACACCAGCTGGTGACCAGATACGGGAGTCATCAGCTGGGGAAAAACTAATTCCGTCCATAAGAGTCAGGGCAAATAGAGAGGAGACCAAAGTGGGCACCAGCATTTCAATAAAAAGACAGGCAGAGGAAGAGGATGAATGGACATTGTCCACCAGAGAGCAAAGAGGAAATTCAAGGGTGTGTGAGCTTACAGGAGCTCAAGGTGGGGGCTTTCAAGAGGGAGAAAGAGGTCAGGGCATGAAAAGACTGGGATCTATTGGATTTACTCACTCAACTCTTAACTATCTAGTCTCATAGCTAATTCTCTAGTGGGTTTTCTGACGCTGTCAATCACGGGGCAAGAAACTGTTCCCCTTTCCACCACAGAGCAGTTGGTGGATTTGAACTGACAGCCTTTGAATTAGCAGCACAACTCCCTGCAGACTACCCACCAAGTATACTCACCAGAAAGTCACAGATTATCCTACTGGGGAAGAAGATGGGGGAATAGGGCTGTCAGGTCAATAGGTGGTGGCGAAGGGGGCTGAGACCTATAGCATGAGCTGGACCCAGCAATGCTGGGGTAGGCCATGTTAAGCTTCTGCAAATCAATCACCCCACGTATAGAGTGGGGTTAGCACCGAGTAGTCCACAAGACTTTGATAATTAAATGAGATGACCAAGAAAATGAAAGGCAATAATGGGTGTTTAAGTGCCGATCTGTCAATGACCCTGCCGGGTTGGCTGCATCCCCGACACAAATTTACATATTCCGCAGGCCAGATCACTGGCACCGGGGCTAATCCAGCACTGATCCAAACCTTCTGCCATTCGTGTTGATTCCAACAAGCAGCGACCCAAAAAGAACAGAAGGTGACATCTGACCGAATACTTGGAGAAGGTGAAGATGTGAGCCAAGTAGGTGTCTAGGGGAAGAGGGAGCAGTAGACATAGAAGCAAAGGACACATCTTTCTCCTGCCCAGCGGCTGGTGGGTTCTCACCGCCAATCCTTCCTCTTAACCCCTGCTGCCCCCAGAGATCCTTGAACAACATAAGGAAAGCTGGCACCTAGAGGTGACAGGAATGAAAAGCCCATTTTTCGCACAGAACACTCCTGCCCCAAGGTTAGCAGGACTCTCAGGTCGGTCTCCTCCCCAGTGCCTGGCACACGTGGCTGCCTCCTCCCTTTCGAGGCGCCGCACCTGTCGCCCCGGGTCACATAAACTTCACCTGCCCAGGAAGGTGCGGTCCGCAGTCTTCACTAGTTTCGATAAGACCAAGTCCTCCAAAGAAGCCTCCCGCCTCTAGCAACCACTCACCTGCTTTTCTCTCCTTATAGGCCAGCAAATTTTCGTTCTTTTTTTTAATTGGTCCGCGTAACTCTATTGCGACCAATCAATAGCAGCCACGGGGACCCAACTCATTCCCATACAATTTCGAGGGGTGCATAGAGGAGACAAATTTTTGTTTCTGCACCTAGTTTTCCTGGGAAGTTCCTTAACTATCAAACTTTTGGAATACGCCTCTGGGGAGCTCAAATATTTACTTTCACTGGACATGTAAAGTCTGTCCTTTACAAACCCTTCTGAGTGTTACGACCTGCACCTGGCGCCCCTGTGCGTGTAGCTGCTAAGGGCGCTAGACTCCTTGGCCGGGTTAAGTCCCGAGCGGCAGAGGCCATACCATCTGGGACGGATAAATAGGGGGACTCTGCCTCCCGACTTTCCCTGATCCGCTCCGACCACCTCTCGTACCGCTTGCTCAGCCCTGCCCCACGCACAAGAACATCATCTGCAGCGATGAGACTCTTACTCCGGGCACCATGGAGGGTGTGCAGTGCTGGCGATGGGAGGGCGCACTTGGTACGACCCACGCCGCGCCCCGAGCCGCCGGAAGTGAGGTGTCTCACCCTCGAAGTTCCGGCTCGCAGGGGGTGGGAGTGTTGTTAACCGGAGCGGCCGCCGCAGTCGCGGGATTGAGCGGCCTCGCGGCTCCCAGCTGCTGGTGAGTGAGCCCATGTCTGGCCTGGGTTGGGGTCGGATTCGGGGCCTGGGTTCTCCCCAGAGGCCTCCGAGGTCCGCTCGCCCCTGCAGCCCGCTGCCAGCTTTCGGCCTGTCAGCTGGCTGGGGACCGCCGGCGCCGCGACTCGGGGTAGCTGCCCCCCCCTCCCGGGCCTGCGACTCTCGCAGCTCCTACTGCTCGCAGGTGCGCGGACCCCTTCAGTCCAGCCGCTGCACCCTTCCCGGCGGCCGTTTCCCGGGTGCCCCGAGTTGACACTGCCCGGGGGCTCGGGGGAGGCCAGGGTTCCAGACTGACGTACCCCGCCCACTCCTGCGGGGCGCGTGGCCGAGCTGCCCACCCTGGCCGAGCTGTCACCGCGCTGCAGCCGCCGCCGAGCTGCGCCCCCCGTGCCTGGCCACCTTCCTGCCCCGCATCCCCCTTGTGTTCCCGCCTCCCACCCCGGCATCGTCCTTGGAGGGGCCTCGGCGGCAGTTCCCTCCTCCTCCGACCCCGTTGTCTTTCCTTTCTGCCTCCCCAAAGGAGGCGAGCTGGCAGGCCTCGTGGAGAGGACCCTAAATTTGAAAAAGGACTGTCCCAGGTTCCAGGCCTTGCGTCAGTGCCATCACTTAACCCTTTCCAGTGGCAAGTTTCTGATTTGCAAACTGGGAGTGGGATGTGTGCAGTGGTTTTGATCTGTCAGGCTAAAGTGGTTTTTTTTCTTTCTCCTACTTGTTGACACACTGTCAGCTGCTGCTCTGGGCTTGCACACAGTGGCTGTCACGTCCCTTAGTGGCCTGCCTTTTCCCACGTAGGTCTCCGGGCCAGGGCGATGTTCCGCACCGCAGTAATGATGGCGGCCAGCCTGGCGCTGACCGGGGCCGTGGTGGCTCATGCCTACTACCTCAAGCACCAGTTCTACCCCACTGTGGTGTACTTGACCAAGTCCAGCCCCAGCATGGCCGTGAGTTCAAGGCTGGGAACGGGAGGGCACCCCCTGGGAGGGGAGGAGGTGACCTGGGGTGGGGCTAGACATCAGGTAAGTAGGAGAGAGGGGAAGTAGCCCCCAGCTGCTTAACTTGGACTAAATGCTGGCGAGGATGGGGAGAGGCTCCTGAATGAGGAGCCCTGGGCAGGCGGCAAGCAGAAGGCAACTTCAGACCACAGCCTCTTCCCACCCCTAGGTCCTGTACATCCAGGCCTTTGTCCTTGTCTTTCTGTTGGGCAAGGTGATGGGCAAGGTGTTCTTTGGGCAGCTGAGAGCAGCAGAGATGGAGGTAAGGGGGGGCAGCTGCACAGGTGAGGGGCAGGGAGCTGGGCAGGCCGACGACTGGTTTCACAGTGCTTCCTGCCGGCCCCCCAGCACCTTCTGGAACGCTCCTGGTACGCGGTCACCGAGACGTGTCTCGCCTTTACCGTCTTCCGGGATGACTTCAGCCCCCGATTCGTTGCCCTCTTCACTCTTCTCCTCTTCCTCAAGTGTTTCCACTGGCTGGCTGAGGACCGGGTGGACTTTGTGAGTCTGGTTCAGGGCTTCTCTGGAACAGGTGGAAGCAAGGGGGTGACCGGTGGGCAGGCTTGTGAGGTGGCTTCGCTGATGAACCCCCTCTGCTTTGTCTCAGATGGAACGCAGCCCCAATATCTCCTGGCTCTTTCACTGTCGCATTGTCTGTGAGTGACGTTCTTGGGGCCTGAGGGAGGTGGGAGCTGGCGGGAGGAGAGGCAGATGGAAGACTGGAGGGGGAGAACTTGTGAGCTGTGGGTCTGTACCCCTGGACACAGGCCGGCCCTCAGCCCACAGCTGTACCGGAAGGATAATTTGGGAAGCTAATTTGCATGTCTCTCAGCCCTGTTCCACTCCAGGGCTTCTAACTGTCTAGGCCCTCAGCCTCGCTCCCCTGGGGCTTGTGCTGCCCCCAGCACCTCCTGAAGCAGAGCTGACGTTCCCAGGGGGCTGGGTTTGGGGGGTACGGCCACCATAGCTGGGTCATGTGGGAACTGTCCAAGGACGTGACTGTCAGGCTTGGGCTGATCCCACCTCCCCCCACACTTCGGGGGTCCTCACAGCCCTCATGGTCCTTCTGGGTGTCCTGGACTTCCTCTTCGTCAGTCACGCTTATCACAGCATCTTGACTCGAGGGGCTTCTGTTCAGCTGGTGTTTGGCTTTGAGGTAAAACTGCCCGGGGATGTCAGAGGGACAAGCCTGAGGTGACACAGGATATGCTGGAAATACTCCAGCCAACCCTTATGAAGCACCTGCTCCGTAGCCAGGGAGCACAGGTGTAGTCTGTGGGGAATTGCACTGCTAACTCAGACAGAACCTCTCTGCTAACTTGGATCCACCAGCCGCTCTGTGGGAGAAAGATGGGCAGTCTCCTCCCCTGCCGTTCACAGCCTTGGAAAACCTGCTGCAGGCTCAGCGACAATTGTAGGTCCAGTCTAGCTCGATGAGGATTTAAGAGCTCTGTAGCCAGCCCTGCCTGTGAGCTCTTGGGTAAATAGGGAGGACCCAGAGAGAGCGTGCTGGGCTGGGTGTCAGGAACCTTCTGGGAGAGCGATGCTAGAACTGATTGGTGATGGACAGGGAGGGAATTAACTTGATAGACAGCTCGGGTGGCGTCCCCCTAGCTGAAGAGTGTTCACACTAGTTTGCTGTGTGCCACGTCCTGTGCAGAGAAGCACTTAAACTTACTCTAGAAGAAGTTAATTGTATCACTTGACCAGCAAATTGGGCATGCAGAAGTCCCAGCGCGTACCCTGAAGCCACAGCAGTAATAAATGGAGGCGTTTGGACAGCTCCTGTGTCCTGAGCAAGGGGCGCTGTGTTTAGGCCCCATGACCCTCCCATACACCATCCTGACTGTGGGCGCTGTGTTTATGTCCCGTGCCCCTCCAGTACGCCATCCTGATGACTATGGTGCTGACCATCTTCATCAAGTATGTGCTGCACTCCGTGGACCTCCAGAGCGAAAACCCGTGGGATAACAAGGCTGTGTACATGCTGTACACAGAGCTATTCACAGGTGAGGCGCCCTGGCCCTCCCAGTGTCCCCGCGCTGCGCCCCGGGCCCTCAGCTGACCCTCTGCGCTGCCCTCCAGGCTTCATCAAAGTCCTGCTGTACATGGCCTTCATGACCATCATGATCAAGGTGCACACCTTCCCGCTCTTCGCCATTCGGCCCATGTACCTGGCCATGAGGTGAGGTTAGCCCTGCCGCCGCCCAGTTGGCCCGTACCAGTCCTTCTCTCCCCTCCTCCTCACAGCCGGACTCTCTACTTTCAGGCAGTTCAAGAAAGCTGTGACCGATGCCATCATGTCTCGCCGAGCCATCCGCAACATGAACACACTGTAAGTGGGATTGTTCCCCAGTCTTCACCTGGGTCTCCCTGCCTACAGCTGTCGTCCCAACCTGTGTCCGGTCCTTAACAGGTACCCAGATGCCACCCCAGAAGAACTCCAGGCAGTGGACAACGTCTGCATCATCTGCCGAGAAGAGATGGTGACCGGCGCCAAGAGACTCCCCTGCAATCACATCTTCCACACCAGGTGGGCGGCCCTGGAGCCTGGTCGGACCTGCAGGAGCCACGGCCCCTGGAACCTGCTGACCACTGTCCACTTTGGCCCACAGCTGCTTACGCTCCTGGTTCCAACGGCAGCAGACCTGCCCCACCTGCCGCATGGATGTCCTTCGGGCATCACTGCCCACCCAGTCTCCGCCGCCCCCTGAGCCTGCCGACCAGGGACCACCTCCTGCTCCCCACCCCCCGCCACTACTGCCCCAGCCCCCCAACTGTGAGTGCCCCCCACATTGGTCCACACAGCACACTGCTGGTCCTTGCCCTAGGCTGGGTGGGGGAGATGTCGAGGTGACCATGGCTGGCCTACAGCTCACAGAGGCTTAAGGGGTGACGGACCAGAAGGGATGGTGGCACTCTGTGCAAAGCTGTTGAGTTGCAGGCCAGCAAGGGGCCTGGGGGGTGCAGGGACAGTGCCCAGCACCCACTTTTTGTTTACTCCCTGTTCTCTCTCCACAGTCCCCCAGGGCCTCCTGCCACCCTTTCCTCCTGGCATGTTCCCCTTGTGGCCCCCCATGGGCCCCTTCCCACCTGTCCCACCGCCCCCCAGCTCTGGAGAGGCTGTCGCACCTCCATCCACGAGTGCAGGTGAGGCTCCTGGGTCACGTGACAGCTGTGGGGTGAAGGGAAGCCCGGGTCCCATGGTGCTAACTGTTCTGCTCTTCAGCAGCCCTTTCTCGGCCAAACGGAGCAGCCACACCAGGTACTGCTGCTTCCACTGTCGCCGGTGCCACTGCACAGGCCCCTGGCTCTGTCCCTGCCCCTGAAGCTGGCCCAGCTCCCGGCTTCCCCTTCCCACCTCCCTGGATGGGGATGCCCCTGCCTCCACCTTTTGGTAAGTCGGGAAACTGTCCGGCCGTTCTGCAGTGGGATGGGGTGCCAGGCCTGGCAGCCAGGCTGAGCCACTACCTCTCCCCAGCCTTTCCCCCGATGCCCGTGCCCCCCGCGGGCTTCGCCGGGCTGACCCCCGAGGAGCTGCGGGCGCTGGAGGGCCACGAGCGGCAGCACCTAGAGGCCCGGCTACAGAGCCTGCGCAACATCCACACGCTGCTGGACGCCGCCATGCTGCAGATCAACCAGTACCTCACTGTGCTGGCCTCCCTGGGGTGCGTGTCACAGGGGACGGGCATGCTCAAGGGGTGCTGGGGAAGCTGCCGAGAGGAAGCCCCGGCAGTGCCTCTTGACCTTTGTCTCCCTGCCAGCCTGCGTCCAGGGCCCGAGGGAACTCCCTTTGCCGCCCCCCCCCCCCCTTCATAGCATGTCTGGGTGCTGGCAAGTGGGAGTGTTGTGCAGTCAGCAGCGCACTGGTTGGAATCACATTTTCTGAAGTCAAATCATTGTCCTAGTTCATCACAGTCAGCAGGGAACAGCCTCCTGGCATATGAGGACACCGGCTGTGACTCATAGTGACCTTATGAACAGCTCTGAACCCTGCCCTATCCCATGCAACCCTGACAGTCTCTGCTGTGCCTGGGCCTGTGTTGCAGTCACCATGTCTATGATATTTCAATGACGGGTGTGCTCTTCAGCCAGTAGATGGTGATCGCTGAGAGCTAGTGTGGTCTGAGACCTACTTGGTGGCTGGCTCTATTACTTTTCCTGGAAAGGTGTAACTCCGGTCCTGGGTCACATACATGCCCAACACCAAGCAGCACAGGCTGTGTGGAGCTGGAGACTGGGTCTTATTCTGGAGAGTATGTGTTCAGTGACAGCCCTCTCAAGGCTGGTCTCTGCCCCACCAGAGAGCAGCTGTCGGCCCTCAGCAGGATTCAGTCAGTGCCCAGGCTCTGCTGGTCACAGGCATCAGTGCTGGACTCTGCCCTGCCAGACTCACTCTGTGCTAGACTTTGCCAGCCCCAGGATGCCACGGTAACATGCACCTCTCCTCTTCCTAGGCCCCCTCGGCCTGCCGCTTCCGTCACTCCTGAGGAGGCTGCCCCTACGGTGGCTGCTGCTACCTCCTCCACTAGTGGCCCTAGTTCTGAGGCCACAACCCCATCCTCGGGAGCCTCCCCACCAGCCCTCGAACCTGAGAAGCCTCCAGGTATGTGTGGTCCGCCTCCAGGGGCGGGGTAGAGGACTCCGGGCTTCACGTCTGACTTCTCTGTCCTTGGCTCCAGAGTCAGTGGGCACTGAGGAGCTGCCCGAAGACGGGGAGCCTGATGCAGCAGAGCTCCGCCGCCGGCGTCTACAGAAGCTGGAGTCCCCTGTTGCCCAGTGACACTGCCCCAGGCCCGGCCCCAGCCCCATCCCTGCTCTCTTGAGCAGCCCTCGCTGGAACACGTCCTGCCACCAAGTGCCAGCTCCCTCTCTGTCTGCACCAGGGAGAAGTAAACCCCAGCTCTGAGGCACGGCCTCCTGAGCCAAGTGGAAAGAGGCGCAAGTCCCCAGCTGGCTCCAGGCAGCCCACCCCAGGCAGCTGTGGCGAGCTGGAGTGGTCCCAGCCCTCGTCCTGCTAGGGCCTGGCTGGGCTGAGGGCAGAAGGCTCAGCCTCTGTGAAGCCCGCTACTCCAACAGTTTCTGGGAGGAAGGGCAGCCCCTGCAAGCCCCACCCGTGTGTGTGGAGTCACGCTGCAGTGCTGAACAGTATTAGCTCCTGCGCCTCAGTGTGGACTCGAGGGGGTGGAGGCAGGCCAGGGGCTCGCTCCTGGGCTCCCCACCAAGACTGATACCGAGTCCCTTTTCTCCCCTCATTTCCCCAGAAAGCCCTTGTGGTGGTGGCTGTACCCCTATGCCCTGTGGCATTTCCATGTCTTACTGGCAACCACACAACTCAGGGAAAGAAGTGCCTGGGGGTGGGGGACAGGCGGGCAGCACTGAGGGACCCCGCCCCATCCCTCCCCCAGGCCCCTCTTCCCTCTTCTCCAACAGAGACTGACCTGGTCTCACCCAGCAGCCACTGCCCAGCCTCACTGCAGGCTGAGGACCAGTGCGCCTGCTCCTTAACCACTTCAAAGCCCAGCGCTGGAGGAAGGCCACTTCTCAGCCTGTGGGGCTTCTTGAGAAGAATTGGAATTCCTTCCTTCCTCGTGTCTCTGGCTTACATGTTGTCCTTTGAATTTGAATGCTTGACCCCAGGAAGGAAGAGCAGGAATGCCAGGCTCCGGGCCAGGGAGGGACCAAGTCGGCCTGCCCATGTCTTCTCCCCCCTTGGTTTTGTGTTACAAGAGTTGCTGGAGACAGTTTCAGATGATTATTTAATTTGTAAATACTGTACAAATTTTAATAGCTTAAATTGTATATACAGCCAAATAAAAACTTGCATTAACAGGAATTGGCTGTGAGTCCTTTCTGAGGCTGAGGGCTTGGCATTCCCAGGAGGCACATCGCTGTCCTTGGGACAGTGTTAACTGGTCACTAAACTACTGAGAGGGCAGACCCAGTCTCCCCATGAAGAAACTTGAGTATCTGGGAGATCAAGTAGGGGCACCGGGATTTGGTCCACCTTAGCGGCCTGGGTCCTGGAGTGGGCAAATGTGTGAAAGCTAGCCGGCTTGGTGTGTGACAGCAAGTGCAAAGCGCCACCCACCCATCTGGCTACAAACTCCTTTCCAACCCTGACAGCAGAGGGCAGTCCGGTAAGGAGCCCCTCAAACTCCCCAGCACCCCTGTGTGCTCGGGTCACCTGAAGCAAACCACTAAATTGGCTGGAACTTGTTACTCCCGATGGAAGAGGGACCCCAGCTGGGCCTTCTGGCTGTTGTGGTCAGGGCACTCCTGGACAGTAAGACCTCCAGGACAGTATCTGAGTCACCTACCACCAAGCCATGTCTGGCCTAGATAAGGAGGGGTGCCTTGTACTGCGCCCCCTCTTAAACTGGGTGGGCTACTCCTTCCATTAGAAGGGCAGTTGCCCCTCCCCAGATTTTAACTAGCTGAGCCCAAGATGTTTTAAGAGAAAACAGGAACAGATCACAGAGGGGAGAACATGAATGTCCCCCGCTAGCCTGGCTGTGTTTACTGGGTCCCTGGTACACAGCCATTCCCCTCCTGGCTCTAGGCAGAGGTTCCCCCTTTTCCTTTATGCAAACAGGGCCAGGTCCTGACCCTTCTGCCTTGACACTACTGGCCATGCCCTCAGCCCTGCTCTCTGTTATGCCTTCTTCACGCTCCCTGGACTCCAGTATGTAGAAGACGCGGTCATGCAGGTGCTGAGCTGGGCTTCAGAAGCCCTTCTCCAGAAGCCAAGCTTTGAGCTGCTTGTCAAAGTAGCCCTTGACTCGTAGAGTACCTGTCACCTCATTGACTTGAGTGATGGGCGTCTTCCCCAGCAGAGGACTCAGAAAATCCTCCACATCCTTCTGCAGGGCCTGAGGGAGAACAACAGTCAGCCTGACCCAGCCCCTCCCCTCTGGAGGCCAGAGGTGTCCCAGTCTGCAGAGTCTGCCCCCTCCACCCCGAAGGGGTCAGAACCCACTTACCCAGATGTCCCCTTCCACCTTGCGGATCACTGTCATGTGGCGATTACCGTGCGTGATGTCTGTGTAGACAGGGATGTTGTGCATCCGAGAGCGCCTCACAAAGTAGGGCAGCTTGGGTGCGGGGTCTGTGACAGGAAGGGAGGGCAGTAAGCCAACTCCTGCCACGCCTCACCTCACCTCATTCAAGAGCCTGGAAGCCTGGAGCCAATTAGGTGCTCAATAACTATGGTATGCATGAGACATGAAGCCAGGGCCATGGCCTCTGGGTTTCTTCCTGGGGCCAATCTTTGCCCTTTTCCACCAACAGGCTGGAGACGTTAAAATCAACCATTTACAAGCACCGAACACTTAGTGTGTGCAGCGTGTGCAAACAGATATCAGCATTCTGCTAAAAGGCAGGCTTAGAGAAACAAGGGGCTAGTCAAGGCACATCAGACCAGCAGTGAAACCCAGAACTGCCTAACTACCAAGCTTGTGCTCTTCATTCTAGTCCGTGGCCCACCGAAGCTTGGGGACCTAGGATCTTAAGTCCTCTCAGTGCGCTTCACTTCACTTCCCATCTGGAGAGGTCCCTGTCCCAACGGTAGGGAGGGGCACCAGGGAGAGAAGGCTCCACTCCTAGCCTACTCTCAGGTAGGAGAGAGATGGACCCTAGGGGATGTGCAATACAGGCCCTTCTCCCAGCTGTCTAGTCATGCCAATCCCCCAGCTTACCTTTGGGGGGCTGCCAGCCACTGGGAGTGGGGTAACTTTTGTGCTTTGGGGGTTCTGGAATGCTAGTAGGGGGTATCAGGCGCTCCA
>NW_006400078.1:386224-394674 GCF_000299155.1 Elephantulus edwardii
ACATCATGCTCGGGAGGGTGGAAGGACAGCACAGGAGAGGAAGGCCCTCCATAAGGTGGATTGGTTCAGTGACGGGGATAATTGGGATGGGAGTGTCAGAGACGGTGCGATTGGCACAGGACAGAGCGGAGTTTAGGGCTGTTGTACATAGGGTCGCTATGAGTCGCAGGCGACTGGACGGCACATAACAACAGGACTCACCCATCTGCTATCCCCTACCACACGACACAGACAATGCCACTGGGAACAGGAGATAACTACTGCAGGCATAAACAAAAGGATGGAGGGAGGAAAGCACAGACGTCCACCAGAGCACACAGTACAGGCTGGGACAGAGCAAAGGTGAAGACACCCTGGGGCCTGCCTCACAGAGGAGAGGAAAAGCCAATTAGCTGTAAGTCCTTTGGTTAGATGACACTTTTCAGCATTTCCCCGTTTTTCTCTCAACATTCTGGTGAAGCATCTGGTTCCAGGCATTTACAGCAGTTCTGATAATAAGGGCACAGTTTTCACTTAATTTACAGAACACAAACTCTAAGAAAAGTTTATACCAAGTTTCTCCCCTTTTTACAGACAAGAGAGATTAAGGTACTAAAGACCTACCACTCCCTAGGCACACTGGTGGCACAGGGGTCAAGCACTCCTCTGGGGACCATGCGCTCCTTCCCCGCAGAGGCAAGGTGCGCAGTTCGCTTCCAGGACGATGCACAGCCTTGGGGACCCCACTGCCTGGCTCTCTTCTCCAGGGTCATTGCGCGTTAAAATGACTCCCCCACAAAGGGTTTGTTTCTCAGTCTGAGAAGGTCCCACACGCTAAGGATCTCTCGTTGCAGAGGGAGTAAGGACACGGCTGCTAAAGCAAAGGTGAGTGGGCTGAACTCACCAACAGCTCGGAGGGAAAAAGGATGCGACAGCCCGTTTCCATAAAGATGACAGCTGTGGGAACCGTGCGGGGCAGTGACGTTGTCTTAGGAGAGTCGCTTTCAATGAGAATCGACTCCGCGGCAATGGGTTTGATGTGGGTGTCAGGGCTACACTGCAGAGCCTGTGTTCCCCATTTTTTTGAGCCCAAAGACCCTGCTGGACACTACACCCAATAAGCGACTCGGAATCGCGAAAGGGCAAAGGATCATCACAGCGACAGCAGAGAAGTCCGAGCCTGCGTGCCAAGAGCTCTGGGTTCCCAGAAATGTCAACACTGACCTAGAGTCAGTTCCCACCCAGTGGAACGGTTTCCTCGCTGAAAATTAGGCAATTCTGGTTAATCTGGAATGCCCGTAAGTGTGGTTTCCGGCTCCACGCTCTGGATGGAAGTCAAGCCCCCCTCTGCCGTCCTCTGCCCTGGGTAAACCTGTGCTCCAGCCAAGTGCCCCCAGCCGGGCACTTGATGACGACCGTGAGGCGGGATTATAACTCAGGGTTATAATGAGTAACAGTGAGCCTCCCACCCAGGCTGGGCCTCTCACCACGGGCCGTAGTCCGCGGCCCGGCTGGACGCCGGCTCTCCACCTTCGCAAGGCAAACATGATCAGAGGGGCAGCCATCCCAGCCCGTCACCAGCACCAGGCTTCCGCGCACACCAGCCACTTGGCCCCGCGCCTTCCTGCGCGCGCAGCCGGAAATCGTAAGGGGGCGGGGTTGGCTCACGTGGCCTTAGAAATAGGTTGGGACTCCGCTGTCGCTCGTCGGTGACGTTGCACGAAGGAGACGGTGACAACGTGCGCCCTCTCGGCTCTTCCTCTTTCTCGGCTCCATCTTCGCGGAATCGGAAGCTTGGCTTGCGTTACAGGTAACACTTGGGCCAGAGCTAGATCCAGAGGCCTCAGTGGCAGGTTAGCTGCGGCTCGGCGCGCTCGGGGGAAGCCCAGGAACACGAGCCGGACGGTGGAGCTGCCTCCGAGTCTCACCTCCCGCAGCCTTCCCCACGTGAAAGCCCCGCTTCCCTCCGTCCCGGCGCGATCCTCCGCGACCCGCCGCTCATTTCCGGGCCCGCCCTCGTCTGCAGAGTTTTCTCTCATCTCTTCTTTACACGGCTTTTTTTTTATTATTGTTATTATTTAGCTGCCGCCATGCAGTTTTTTGTTCGCGCCCGCGAGGTGCACACCCTCGAGGTGACCGGCCAGGAGACGGTCGCGCAGATCAAGGTAAGAGCTTGGTCCTTTGATCTCTGTACGGTTGCGCCCCCGACTCCCATCTCTCACGGGGTGGAACTCACCAGCCTGTTCATCTCCGCAGGCTCGTGTAGCGTCGTTGGAGGGCATCGCCCCTGAAGATCAGGTTGTACTCCTGGGAGGCACTCCCCTGGAAGATGAGGCTATCCTGGCCGAGTGTGGGGTGAAGCCCCTGTCCACTCTGGAAGTAGTTGGCCGTACGCTTGGAGGTGAGCTGGGGAGAGAAGTAGCCTACTACCTACCTTAACAGCTCTCAGTGGGTGTGGAGCGTAGCTTAATGTATTTTTGGGGATCATACCTTGCTTTAAGATGTCATTTGGGTCCCAGAGGTGCACGGTTCAAATCCACCAGATGCTCTGCCGGGGAAGGAGGGGCAGTCTCCTCCTGTACCAGTCAGATCTGATTTGACGGTACACCCACACAAAAATAATTAAAAAAAAAAAAAAAGATGTCATTTGGGGTGGTTCTTCCTGTTTGCTTCTCCCAGGTGGAATTCCTAAGGGTTCGTGGGAAGCTAACGCCAGAGTAGTGTTTTTTTGGGTTACAAGTGAGAAAGATTATCAAGGCAATTAAGGCAGAAGCATATCTAGTGAAAGGTGCGCTGTGCAAGTAAAGTGAAAAACAAGGGAGAGGAAAGGGGAGAGAAACCTGGAAAAACAGGGGTGAATCCAGACCTTGCAGCACGCGGTCGGAAAAGGAGAGAGAACCAGAGTGTAGTTTTAAGGCATGTACTTGTCAGGAACTTTTTGGTTCCCATTTTCTTGCCAAAATCAACAGGGCAGAGAGATGGGACATTTTCCAGCTCTTGGTTTTTGTGTTTCATCAAATGAGATCTGACTGGTACAGGAGGAGATTATCCCTCCTCCTCCCACTGCGCATCCGGAGGATTCGAACCACTCCAGTTACTGCTTAAAACCATCCGCCACCTTGTTGATGCCAACTTAAAACAGTGCTCCACCAGGTCTTACTATGGGAGGAAGCCCTCTTTCTACTGTGGGGCAGCTGGTAGATCAAAAATCCCTAAGTGAAATCCTAGAGTGTGCACCACCATCGTGTTGTCATAGGGCAGACCTCCACACAGACTTTCCCCTTCCTGTTGGAAGGGCTTGAGTTGAGGGTGGTGGGTTCTCGGTCATCTAATGTCTGCCTTTGATTTCCATAACAGGTAAAGTCCATGGTTCCTTGGCTCGTGCTGGCAAAGTGAGAGGTCAGACTCCCAAGGTGAGTAAGTGGTGTCCCTTGATCCTTGTTTATGTCACAGCTAAACCAAGGTCCTTTATTTTTGCCTTTTTTTTTTCTCCCTGAAGATGAGAATGAGGAGGTAGTGCCTGCCACAGATAACAGCTTAGATCTAATCAACTTTCTTATTTTGATTTTGTTTTTTTTTTAAGGTGGCCAAACAGGAGAAGAAGAAGAAGAAGACTGGCCGAGCTAAGCGGCGCATGCAGTACAACAGACGTTTTGTCAATGTTGTGCCTACTTTTGGCAAGAAGAAGGGACCCAATGCCAACTCTTAAGTCCTTTGTAACCCTGCCTTCCCTTAATAAAGCCACTTAATGCAGTCAATTCCTTGTTTCATCGTCATTTGCAGGGGCCTCAGGGGATAGGCCTTCTATGGCTGATGGTAGGTCTCATGTTTAGTTCCTAGGAGGAACTGAGTTAGGAAAAGGCAGACATCTCTGCTCTTGCGGAAGATTATTCTGTAAGAATCAGTAATCGTTGGAAGTTGTCAGCTTTCAAATGTAGATTGGGGACACTCAAGATTGTATATTAAACAGTCATCTTCCCAGATACTGGGGTTTCTTTTAACTGAAGATATTATTTAAACATTATTCTATACCTGAAGAGGTATGCCGCAGGGTAGGAAATTGATCTGGGTTGAGCTGTGGATTAGTATAACCCAGAAGGAACCTACTCTGTACATCTTTGGAAAGCTCCATCCTGATTAGATGTGTGACTTTTTAATCTTCTCAAAGTTGTGAAGAGAATGAAAGGTTACAAACTCTAGCAGTCAATGCAAATATGAGCCATTGTTGTCTTCACTGCTGTCAAATTGGTTGCAGCACAAGACTTCCCATCCTCCCACGTCGCTGGAGTCACCCCGAGAGCTGCGCTGTGTAGTGTCAGCACAAGTCTACAGCCAGAGCTCGCTCCATTTTTGTCTTTGGTGACTGCAAAATGAAAAAAAGATGTGACTTCTAGAAGTTTGGGGTTTTTAGAAGAAAAGGGACAAAATTAAACATTACTAGAAAGTGAAGAGTGTGAGCAAATCAGGCGGTAAGATCGGGCAGGTGTGCAGTCTGTCGGTGGCTACCTCTGCAGGGCCTTGGGCAGGGAGCAATTCACAGTACAATGGAAGGGACCATTTCGACTTGTGATCTATTTTCTGTGATTTTTCTGGAGGGCTTGAAAGAAAGAACAGGTAAGATGTTGGTCCAGGTTTGGGCAAGCGTTGATTACCACCTATCCTTATCCTGTCCTGCAACAACCTCATGATTTCTGCCAGGTTCAAGCCCATTGTTGGAGCCACCGTTTTAAACCTTATTTCCTTAAGGGTCATCATCACATTGACTCTTGCCTTTCCTAGCGTGATGACTTTTTCCCAGGGACTAGACCCTTCCATGCCCAAAATGTGTGAGACCCAAGTTAGCCACTGCCATCCTCACCTCTAAACAGCACCCTGTCTTTTCTTCCTCTGAGACAGATTTGTTTTGACGGCCCACTGGACATTTAGTACTCTTCCAACACCAATTCAAAGGCTTTGGTCTTCCTTTATTGTCCAAATTTCAGATGCAGAAGAAGCAATTGAAAAAGTGGTGTTAGGACTGTCTTTCTGTCTGTAGGACGGGAGCATCCGTGCCTATTTTGTGGCAGATTTGGGGACCTGGTTCATGCGGACAGCAAGAGTAGGTCTGGGCAGACCTTGGGTTCCGAAAGAGTTAATTAACAAAGCGTCTGCAGAGGTGCAGTGGCCTTAGTTCTAAGCGCAGGTAAGAAGCTGGGGTGACCTGCTCTGTCTTGCTGACCTGCCTGTGCATGTTATGATCTGCACTATTAGAGCTTGTATGAGGGTGTAATATGCTGCACTGGTACACTACTGACATTTATCAAAGTTCATAGAGTTTTTAGAGGCATGATGCCACTCCTGCTTCCAATTGTGTGGGGTAGTATTTACTAAATTGACCACTTAATCTCTATTTTGTGGTAGGTTTCTATGTAAGGAACGTGAAACTCAGTCAATGAAATCACAGCAAAATGATCTAATTTTTTAAAAGGTTTGGTATTTATTATAATATCAACAAAAATAATCTAAGACGTGGAAACTTACAGTATAGATTAATACAGGGGAAGATTTCTGCTTAAGTTTCAAAGGCTTTAACAAATGAGTAGAAGTGAATACTTAATGTCAGAAATACGGATTTATGTAAAGTAAATTTGGTGACAAAAATAATAGAAATGTTAAGAATTGTGGGGAAGAAATTGTTCTAAATTTTTGGCACACCTCCCCCCTTTTCTGTGAAATGAAGACAGTTAACAATAGGTAGGGCCAGTTAGGCATTAAGCTTGCCAAGGTCATATGTTACAGAAGTCTTTTCTAATCAGCCATTTTCAATTCTTCCCTACTCTAGAACAACTATAAAGTTTCACCGGGGCAGCCATATTTATTATATGGTAATAAAGTTGTGAGGACTGACTAATGCATATGAAGCCCAAATCTAACAATGAACAGGACCAAATGTTAGTAACTTGGGCATTAACTGTTGCCACAGTGTTACAAAGCTCTTTACAAAGTCAAGTACTAACAATCAAATAGCTTTTTTAGAAAGTAAAACAGTTGCTGTGTATAGGATTAGTGAAACATAGTATTGGGTTAAGAATTAATTATTTATAGGGAATAGCTGTTAAAAATGCCTAATACCATGGGGTTTTTTTAAATATTTGAAACTTGTTTAAACTTTCATAAGAATAATGTTTGTTGGGCAGTTAGTTCTAAAGACTCACCAGATAGGTAAGCCTTCTACTTACTAAAACATAAAGGTAATTGTAATAAAATTCTATCAAGTAATCCAATAGATTGAGTAGAAGTGTTTTAGTGTTTCTAGTGTATTATAAATAAAGGCTGTATTTGGATGTGTAAAAAAAAAAGAAAAAGTGGTGTTAGATATAATGACATTAAGACATTATTTTGGAGACAAAACTAATGAGATTGGGTGTGAAGAGGAATTAGGGTTTGCTTTTACACTAGGCCCTGGAAGCTCCTTGAGGACAGGACCTATTTAATTTTCCCCTGAAAAATGTGCACTTAATAAACGGAGCTGGGTGGATAACTGTGCTATTTCATGAAGAGACAAAAGAGGATTTACAGTTGAAAATCAAACCAGTTCACATTATTTGTTGAATGTCAGTTTTTGCTGAAGACGGGAGATACCCTGGCACATCCAAGCTGGATCAGGTGCTCCACCTGACCTTACTTACATAGGTGGTTTTCCTACGTGGTCACACTGCTAACCCATAAGCCACAACTCCGAATTCACCCCTGACTGCAGAATGCTGGATAATCTCCAGTGTGATGGACAGAAACCCATGGGAGGACCCACAATGAGTCAGTTTTCACTGGATGGCAATGAGTTTTGTATTTATTTGTATGTGGTCAAGAAACGTGTGGGTTTTTTCCCTTCGTTTTTTTTTATTTTTTTTATTTTATTATTTGTGTGTGTGTATGTATACCATCAAATCAGATCTGACTGGTACAGGAGGAGATTGTCCCTCCTTCCCCGGCAGAGCATCTGGTGGATTTGAACCGTGTGCCTCTGGGATTGTAGTTGCAGCTCCTTACCACTAGGCCACCAGAGCTCCCCTTTCTTTTACTTTTCAAAGAGAAGCCTGTACTGGAGGGGAGGGGTGGGTAGGGAGAAAAGTGCAACAATGAATGAAATGGAAAGCCAAAATCTCTGTAAATGTTAATTTAAATTAATAAAAATGGGGGGAAAAAATAAAAGATACAACAATAGCAGAGAACCGGGGCCTGATGTGAGAGGGAGCTGACCTGTGTCTGCTGGCCCCCTCAGTCTTGGGGCCAAACTTCCTGGTGGTGTGGGGGTGGCACATAAGTGAAAGAACATAGAGGACTTTGCAACAATTGCCTGAGTGAGCGGAAGATCCCAAAGGCAGGGAAACAGAGAAGAGACTGAGAAGAGGCTGTCCTGATTGAAGAGGTGGATCTTGGGTGTTTCCAACCTGAACTGTGACTTGTTACTTTGCTAATGAGCTCCCATAATTGTGAGCTATTGTCTGATCCACAATCAACACCTTTAGTACCAGAAGTCAAGAAATTAAAAGACTGTTGCACTAGAAAATCTGTCAAGGACCTCTTCAAAGTGCTAAGGAGCAATGATGTCAGTTTAAAGACTAAGCTGCACCTGATCCAAGCCATAGTCTTTTCAATTGCTTCCTATGCATCTGCAAGTTGGACAGTGACCAAGAATGATAGCATAAAAATCGATACCTTAGAGTTATGATATTAGAAAGGTGACATAAATATCCCATTCTGTGGAGTTCAAGGTTTATCATACAAAATGTCTTTCCCTTATGATTAACTTGATTTTGTGTTGAAGTACTTATTAAGGAAAGAGGATTAGAGAAAAATACAAGCCTCACCCCACAAGCAGCTTAGAATTCAAGCCCCACCCTGTCTAGAAGCTTATGGTATGCATGAGATATGAAGCCAGGGCCATGGCCTCTGGGTTTCTTCCTGGGGCGAATCTTTGCCCTTTTCCACCAACAGGCTGGAGACGTTAAAATCAACCATTTACAAGCACCGAACACTTAGTGTGTGCAGCGTGTGCAAACAGATATCAGCATTCTGCTAAAAGGCAGGCTTAGAGAAACAAGGGGCTAGTCAAGGCACATCAGACCAGCAGTGAAACCCAGAACTGCCTAACTACCAAGCTTGTGCTCTTCATTCTAGTCCGTGGCCCACCGAAGCTTGGGGACCTAGGATCTTAAGTCCTCTCAGTGCGCTTCACTTCACTTCCCATCTGGAGAGGTCCCTGTCCCAACGGTAGGGAGGGGCACCAGGGAGAGAAGGCTCCACTCCTAGCCTACTCTCAGGTAGGAGAGAGATGGACCCTAGGGGATGTGCAATACAGGCCCTTCTCCCAGCTGTCTAGTCATGCCAATCCCCCAGCTTACCTTTGGGGGGCTGCCAGCCACTGGGAGTGGGGTAACTTTTGTGCTTTGGGGGTTCTGGAATGCTAGTAGGGGGTATCAGGCGCTCCA
>NW_006400078.1:400159-410853 GCF_000299155.1 Elephantulus edwardii
TCACCCTTCTTTGGAATGGGAACAAATATAGATCTCTTCCAGTCAGTTGGCCAAGTGGTTGTTCTCCAGATTTCTTGGCACAACTTGGTGAGCACATCCAAAAAAAGGGATCTGGTAGGGTTCTTTTTCCCATGAGGTCTCTTCCAGCTGGACAGATGACCCGCGTTTTCATATCCGAGGCAGGTGGTCAGTCAGCAGGCGGCTTAGCTTAGGGTGCTTTGTCGAGGAATTTTCTGTTTTCCCCGTTAGTGTAACTATCACACATCCTCAGCTTCTGGAACAAGAGCGTCACAGCTAAGATCAAGTTAAAGGCCCTTACAAAGGGAACTTTCATTACTGGCCTAAAATAAACTATGTCTGAGTAATCAGGTTACATGACTTTACATAAGCCATTTTTACTATTGTCTTAAACTCCTATACTATGTCTGAGAGATCAGGTTATAGAACCTTACAAAGGCAACTTTCACTACTGTCCTTATCTTTGGGAACTCTGAGCAATCAGGTTAAAGTACCTTACACAGGCAACTTTTACGACCATCTTAAACTTAGAAACAACGTCTGGGTTCCTGCCACATCAACAACACTTTACAACTTTACAAGATCTCTCATAACCTAGGAGTCTGTCTGAACCCTCTAGAGACTTTCCAAGGCTGTAAATCTCAGAAGAGGAAAGAAAGGTATAGGATTCGAACCAGCGGACTTTTGGCCCGGCCGTTACGTTTCAGCGTGACCACTAGGGGGCGCGCTGGCACCTACACAGCGCTCAACTGACGTAAAAGGCGAGGCTCCTATGGCAGTCTGTTTCTGCGCCTGCCCAAAAGCTACTTAACAAGGGGTGGGGCTTGGCTCCCGGTGGAAATTGCGCGAAGTCCTCGCGTGAGCTCTTCGGAAGCGCTTCCTTGTCTTCCCTAAAGAAGCGGAAGTAGCCGCAGAAGCGCCGGAAGTTGTTGAGTTCCGGCGCGTGTGCGTTCTTCGTGGGTGTCGCGGAGACAGGTTGCCATGGAGCCGGCTGGGCCGTGCGCCGTCTGCCCGGCCGCGGAGGCCCAGCCGGCGCGCTACACCTGCCCGCGCTGCAATGTGCCCTACTGCTCGCTGCGCTGCTACCGGGCGCACGGCGCCTGCGCCGAAGACTTCTACCGCGACCAAGTGCTGGGCGAGCTCCGCGGCCGCACTGCCTCCCCCAGCCGCCTGGCGAGCGCCCTGCGCCGGCTTCGGCAGCAACGCGAGACTGAAGATGAGCCCGAGGACGCAGGCCTCAGCCCGGGACCTGCGCCCGGCGGCCTCGCGGGGCTCTGGGAGCGGCTGACCCCGGCGGAGAAGGCGGCCTTCGAGCGGCTGCTGAGCCGCGGCGAGGCCGGGCGCTTGCTGCCGCCGTGGCAGCCGTGGTGGTGGGCCCGCCGGTCCGAGCCGCGGCTGCTGGAAGAACTGGAGGCGCCGGTAGGTGGTGACGCCGCGGAGCCCGAGGGCGCAGAGCCGCCTCCCGGAGACGCCCCGACGGCGCGCGCGCCCGCGGTGCCCACCCGCATCCCCACGCTGGCCAGCCTGGGCCGCGGCCCCGCCTCGCCTCTCGTGCGCTTCCAGCTGCCCAACGTGCTGTTCGCCTACGCGCACACCCTGGCGCTGTACCACGGCGGGGACCCGGCGCTGCTCTTGGACTTCTGCGACACGCTGCTCGGCGTCTCCGGGGCCCTGGGTGCCCAGCAGGTCTTCGCCTCGGCCGAGGAGGCCCTGCAGGCCGCCGTCCACGTGCTGGAGGCGGGCGCGCACCCGCCGGGGCCCCTGGGCACGCGCGGCGCCATGCGCGAGGCCGCCCGCATTCTCTTGGGCGAGGGGCCCGCGGACCCGAAGGGCCACACGCTGGCGGCGCTGGGGCACCTGGCGCAGCTCCTGGGTCGAGCTCGGAAACGGGCCCGGGCAGCGGAGGAGCGAGGCCGCCTCTACCGTGCTCGGAAGAAGTGCCAGTTCCTGCTGGCCTGGACCAACGAAAACGAGGTGACCCTGGCCCCCCTGGCCCTAGACTGCGCGCGGGCCCACCGAGCGCAGGCCGTGGCGGCCGAGGAGATGGCGACCCTCGCCGGGGAGATGGAGCGCCTCTGGGGAGGCCCGCTGCCCCCTGCCCGCAGGACTGTCATTGAGGAGCTCCCTGGCTGAACAGGACAGGGGTGCCTTTGTCTTTAATAAAGCTGTGACTCTGCCTGTCGCCCCACTAGCTGCAGACTCATGGGCCCCCAAACTGCGTCGGCTTTTCCATCAGGTGTAAGCCGGCCGCTTTAAACACCCCAACTCCAAAGAGAAGCAACGCCAAGGGTTCCAGGCGTTTATCCAAAGACGAAGAGCAGCCCTGCGTTGGGGCCTGAGGACACTGGCTGCGTTTTGTCCTGCTCCAAATCCCCACCTCTCCGAGGCTGGTCATCTGCACCTCTGGCCCCAGGTGGCACGCGAGGTGGGCAGGGTGCAAGTCTTTGAGTCCAGATGTTTTTCAGGCCCCTGCTGCTGGATGAGTGGGTGCAGCGCCTCAGTAGATGTAGGGCACGATCCGATAGGGCACGCGCCGGCAGTACTCCTGCCAGGCCAGGCCATACTTCTGGCGGCACAGCCGCTCATCGCGGGCCTCCCGGTGCACCAGCAGCGAGGTGAAGTACAGGAGGTAGAAGTAGGGCAGCAGGTGAGCGGTCCCTGAGGTGGGGGGGAGAGCAGTGGCTGTGACCACCAGTGTCCCTCTAGTTCACAAGGCTTCCATCAAGACACTAGCCGAGGCAGACGCTTGTTCAAGGGCTGCAGCCAGGCTCCATCCCAGCCATATGCTGGGTTCTTCCCCAACTCCCTGACTGCTGTCATGGGGTGCCTACCCATTCCCCATGCCAAACCTGCATGTGGTCCCGCTGAGCCTCTCCCGCTGCCCCTGTGTCCACCCAGCCTGCTCACCACAAGGCAGGGACCACGCGAGAGCCATGATGAGATCTCCTAGGTAGTTGGGGTGACGCACCATTCCCCACCACCCAGACACCAGCAGCTGCCGGCCAGTGGCTGTAGGGATGGTCTCGAGGCCTAAGGAGAGATGGGGAGTGGTAGGTAACCCCAGGAAGACAATGCCCTGCCTCACCCACAGCATCTTGGGAGACCCAGCTCACCGGCAACTCTAGGATCAGAAGGATTCTTCCGGAAGGTGTTTTTCTGGGAGTTGGCCCCTCGGAAGATGTAGTAGCCAACAGCTGGGGGGAAGGAGTGGGAAGTGGTGAGGTTCCTGGCTTACATCTGATCAAGCCTCTGACGGCAGGGAAGCACTTGAAGCTTAATGCCTCCTTAGACTAAAGGGTGAGGGAGTGATGGGTCCAGCCTGCCGTTCCTCCCCTTCCTGACTGACCATTGATGAGGCAGATGGTAGAGGCCATGGGCAGCCCCAGAGGCTGTGGGTGGTGCAACAAGAATTGGGCCTGCAGGCTGTAGGTGAAGGGTACCCAGGCTAAGTCCCCAAAGACCAGCATGAAGCCGAAGCCATCGTGTGTGATGTCCATGGTGGTCAGGATGGCCTCCTGCAGGGACAACCCACATCCATCAGCTTATTCTCCACAAAGGTCTTCACACCCCGGCCTCCTGTCCAGGCCCAGCCTCACCTCATGCCACAGGGCATCACCCACATAGAGCAGCTGGAAGCCATTGACCAACCACATGGCCAGCGAGGGGCTACCCCGAAGCTCTGCCTCCTGCACCAGCATAGCCAGGTTGATCAGGACCTGGGTGGGTAGAGGAAACAGGACAGTCTACTCCACTCACACAGCAGTGTCCAGGCACACCCCTTCTCAGCTGTCACTCTGCACCCTTCACTGACTTCCGGCTCTACCTGGGACACAGCCTACTGTGGCTGCCTCTCCTGGTGTTCCCAGCCCATTTAGACTCTGGGGCTCCAAAATCAGGACAGATCTGGTTTTGTCTAACAGCTTCATCACTGCAGCAGGTTGTTGACCCTTTTCAGAGCATGTGTCCCCTATGGAGAACGGGGATGTCTCAGGACTGGATGGTGTGTGTAGGAAGCGCCAAAGAGACAACCCTGGGAGCCACACACCTTTCAGCAGCTCAGATTTTGGACTTGGTGGTTGAGTTACTTCTCATCCTTACACTCTTAGGCCAAGTGGGCGCCCGAGTCCTCCCGCCTCCAGATGATGTCATTGCCAGAGTGATATAAAAGACCTTGGCCGAGAGGGCTTTGGAAAGAAAATCTTGGCCAAAATGCAGTCTGGGTGACAGTAATCAGAGAAGGCATTTGGAATGTTGTCAAGGCCTCAGGATGGGTAGTGAGCTGTCTACACTGTCCTGCCCACCAGCAGCACGTGACACTCCCTTCTACTCTGGACATGGCCTCAGCTCTACCACTTTATCACGTCCTGGCATGCTATATATACCTTCTTTGTTTTCTGTCTTTCCTATTAGACCATAGGCTCTGTACCCTTTTTCCCTCTTGTCTCCCAGGTCCCAGAGTATGCTTAGGGCAAATGGAGGACTCAACAAATATTTGTGGAATGAATGAATGCTTAATGTCAGCACAGTTTTGACCTTAACTTGCCAAAGCACTGCCCTCATGCCCTGGTCCTTGTCACCCAGCCAAGCCCCAGCATACCCAGCCCATGAGGCCTGGCCGCAGTTCACAGAAATATTTGAAGTCCAAGGAAGAGATGCGAGGGTTGAGCTCTCTTCCCAGGAAAAAGTCGTAAATGAGATTTCCTGGAGAATAACAGAGGGTCAGGATGCAGACAGATACTCCATCAGCTTCCATTCTCCCCCCACCAGAACCCTGCTCACCTGAGTTGCCGCCAGGGGCCAGTGCTGAGGCAGGAGCTACCTGGGCCTTCAGGAAGAGGAGGAGGCTGAAGATGAAGGTGGTGAGGGTGGACGCAAAGGCGAAAGGCAGAAGCATGTCTGAAAGCGCCCCCAGGGGCAGCCCGGCTAATAACCCCAGTCCCACCAACAGGGCTGTCAGCACCAGAGCCTGAAAGCCTGAGAGAACACACAGTGAACCCTAGGTCTGCACATCTAACTCCCCAAACACACGGACCGCACCCCAGGCCCTTTGGAGAGCACCGGGTCTGCTCTGGCTTGGAGGAGCAGGGGATGGGGGGGTGGGGGTGGGGAGAGAAACCTGGTGTGGAAAGGGGCAGTGAGCCTATTGGTGGGGGTGGGCGCTTGTTTCTGGGGACCCCCTTCTATACATGGGGCCTCCCCTTCCCACCCACAAGGGCTCATGCTCCAGGCACCATTAATGGGGTATTGCAGGCGACTCTTGTCCTTCAATTCCTGGCCCTCAACCACCTGCAGGCACAAAGGACCTCTGATAAGTTGGGGTGTCTTCTAGCTGAGCGCCCCTCCCGGCCTGACGCGTCCACCAGCAGAGCACACACCTTGCGTGCGGGCAGCAGGTAGAGTGCCGCCTGCAGGCCGAGCCAGGTGAGCCACAGCAACAGCGCCCCTGGGCTCCACAGCTCCCCGAGCCCCGGCAGGTAGGGGGGCGGGCCCAGGAGGCGCGCGGGCCCCGAGCGGGCCACCAGGAGCAGGTGTAGCATTGTGGCGGGGAGCAGCGCCATCAGCGATGCAGCTCCTGGAGCAGAGACAAAGACGAGAACTGACCCCTGGGGAGTGGGCTTCTGCTCCCCTCAACCCACCCTGGAACCCTCCACTTCCAGATTCTGTCTTCCCCAAGGACCCCTGGCTCCATCATGGCCCCTATAGCCCCTCCTCCAATCCCACTCTCCCCCTAGCCACCCCACGATGCAGTCTCAGCTCTCACCTCTCCCTCACCAGGCTCCTACTCTCGCACACCCCAAGCCCTCCTCCCAGTCTTCCCACCCCTACTTGGACCTCTCGCTGATCTCTTCCCCCAGGACCTCCCCATCAGCCCCCTCTTCTGCCTCATTACCCATAGGCCCCCCGAATTCCAGTGGGTCTCGGGGGCCCTGAGGGGCCATGGTCTCTGCTCTGCCTGGAGGGCTCCCAAAGGCCAGTCAGGGATGCCGAGCCCAACCCTGGGGAGAGCGGGTCCGCTGCGCCTGCACCTGTCCAGGCCCAGCCTGGACACATTCGCTGGATGCCTTTAAACCGACCCGCCCACGGCCCATGATGGGCCCAGCCGGCCAGCCAATCGGCCTCGGGGGCGTGCCTGACGTAGGAGACAAAGCCTCAAAACCCCGCCCTCGGCAGACAGACAACCTGAGCCTGCAGAAGTCACGCATCTTTATTAGAGGGGAGGTGTGGGTGTGTGTGGGTGTCCCCGGGAGGGCAGCAAGGCTGCGACGGGACGGTTGGGTCCAGGACGCCTAGCCGCGCTCGCAGATCACTTCCACCACGCTGGGCTCCATGGGCACCGGGTCTGGGCAGCGCAGGGCAGCCGAGGCCACCACTTCGTCCAGCAGCAGGTGCACAAGTTCCTCGTCAGCCACAAAGCGCCACAGGTAGAGCTGCAGGAAATGGCAGTCCACCTGCACCTGCTGCAGCCCGAAGCGCCCAAAGGTGCGCAGGCGCACGCACTCCAGCAGTGTCTTCAGGCTGATCTTGATGATACCGGTCAACACCGACACCTGCAGGGGTAGTGGGGGGTACAGGCACGTGACTCAGGACTACAGGTGATGACAAAGGATCCTGAGACGGGCAGCCACATTCCGGGAAGACACTGGGAAGATGAAAGAGGGCAGGAGGGGGATTGGGGTGGTAGGTCCTCATCTCATGGTCAAGCCCATAGGGGCCAGCACAGCTAAGGGACTGGGTGAGAGGAGCGCCAGGTCTGAGTGTGGCGTAGGGTGCAGCGTAGGAGACCTCAGTGTGACTCGGAATCCCTGGGGAGGGTACCCCTCACGGCGGCCAAGTTGATTCTGTAGCGCCCTGCAAACGCAGAACCGCAGGCTTCCCAAGGCTCCATCTATGGGCGCTGACTGCCACGTCTGTCTCCTGTGGAGCAGCTGGCGAGTTCAAACCACCAACCTTCCGATCAGCAGCGGACTCCTTAGCCAAATGGCTCCTGACTGATATGAGGCCAGCAACCCAGCCAGGCTGGGAGCAAAAGCACAGTGGAAGGGGCCGTAGATGTTGAGGGGGTCAAGGGTATGTTTCTAGACCACTATCTGCTCTCAGACACCACATACAGGTCTAAGGAAGTTCAGAAACAGGGGCTGGGGGGCAGCGTCCCATCCAAGCGGCTTGACGCTGAGAGTTTTCCTAGCTACCCTTCCCCAGCACCCCAGGGAAGGAAGGTCACTGGGATCTTGGACCTTGTTAAACTCCACTGGGCTGAACACATCAATGCGCTCGGAGAACAGCTTCTGGATGTTACTCAAGAGGTTGGTGTCCATCGGGGCACTGCAAAGGGACATGCAAAGGGACACAGGCGTCAGAGCCTGCCTGTACACCCCAGTCCATACCCCCCCCCCCCGGGCACCTGGACCATATGGTCTGACCTGGGGGTGTAGCTGGAGGCATAGCGACCCGCCCACTCCCCCCTGAGCACCTGGACCACATGGTCTGACCTGGGGGTGTAGCTGGGGGCATAGCGACCCTGCTGCCGAGAGCTGCTGTAGACAGAGAAAGTCCTCTTGCTGGAGTCGCTGCTCTGGGCCTTTCGCACACCCTCCTCGTACAGGAACCCCACCTGGTGGTGAAAGGGGGGCACTGCAGGGATGCCGGGGCACAGAGGGGTTGAGAAGCAGGCTCTAAACCAGCTATTTGTTACAAGAACCACTGGCTCATCACTGCTGGGCCAAGGGCTCTGTCACTACAGAAGCTGGTGGGACAAGAGGGGACCAAACCAAATGCAGCCCCAGCCAGTTTCTGGGTGACTCTTGGTCTCAACTTGGCCAGGTGAAACTGGGGCAATGCCTTAACCCAGGACGGGAGGCATGAGGCTCAGGTGCACGGCCCTGCCCATTGTCTGAGTGTCCTTACACTCCCAGCTGTTGTCAGGCTTTCCCGGAGGTCACCCAGGCAGCACCTGCACGTCAATGGCCGTTGTGTCCTCCACCACCCGCTTCATGACGGCCCGCACGTTCCTCGGCTCCAGGGTGCTGAGCCAGTCCCGCGTCTCCACGCTCTTGCGCAGCATCTGAGAGATGACCAGGCCCTGCACCTTCACGTAGTGGGTCAGCAGCCGCCGTGCCGTCTCCCTGGCCTCAGCACACAGCACACTTACAGGCGTCACGGGAGACTGGTCCTGAGCCAGGGAAGTAGAGACAGTGGGAAGATGGGACAGGGCAGTGGGGGCCACACTGGGCAATGAGGAGGTTGCTGCTGGCACAGGCCAGCTGACGGTCTGGTCCTAAGGGATCACCACCTCGACTTCCAGGAGTTGGGGGTCTTGGAGCTGGCAGTACCTGCACCAGAAACTGTTCATCGGTGAGGGTGAGGATGTAGGAGATAGTGGCCGTCTCATAGTCCAGGCAGAGGCGGGACAGCAGCAAGAGCAGTGCCGGCGGTGTGGCGCTCCCCTTGTCTCCGGGGCTGTCACAGAAGCTCTGAGCCGTCTGGCACATGGAGCGGATGAAGCCGACTATGAGGCCCTCCCTGACACCCTGGCTGCAGAACTCACCCTGTGAGGAGAAGTCGATACTCAGCAGATCCCACCTAGGAAGGTGCTGCTGGTGACCCTCTGCTGGGACATAAGTGACCTGGCCCCTCAATACAAGCGGGTACACCCTGAGACTGGAGACAGGATTGGAGGGCAGAGCTGGCAGAAGCAGCCTGTCTCCTTCCTGTTCTCGGCCCTGCCACATTTACCCCTGCCAGCCTTGCTCTCGGATACTCCCGGGGAGCCTGCGGCACGGAATGGGTCTCTGTGCCGTCTGATCCACGCCACCCCCAATCTATGGGCTGCTGAGGGCCACCTGCAGGTTGCATGAGTGCCCAGAAGCAGGCCATACCCGGAAGTAGGGCTTGTTGGAGAAGGACACCTCCTTGGCGGTGAAAAGATGCACAGCGGCAAGTGAGGCCTTGATGTGGCTTAAGATGGAGCTGGCCACGTTGGCCAGCAACTCGGCCAGGCCTGGGCCCTCCTTCCCTGCCAGGCGCGGCGCCGCCAGCACCTGGCGCACATCGGTCAGACTGCCCAGGAAGGCGGCCCGTAGGCCCTGCAGGTGGTGGCCCAGGCGCTCGCGGGCCACCCGCTCCACGATCTCTGTGGCTGACTCCGCAAGCCCTGCAGCGGCCAGCAGGGGCCCGGGTGCCCGCAGTCGCCGGTGGAAGCGGTCCAGCGCCCGCACCAGCAATGAGTTGTCACTACCCCCCTGCTCCTGCGCCAGCCGCCGCTCCACCAGCGCAAAGTAGCGGCCCCCCAGCTCGCGGGCAAAGGCTGCCAGCTTCTCGGCCCCCGCCGGGCCCTGGGCTGCAAACAGCTCCTGGTAGGCGGCCGCCACCTGGCAGAGGCCGCCCACAAAGCCGCTGCCCCCGCGGTCGGTGAATTCCAGGATGTCCGGCGCGGGCGGGGAGGGCCCCAGCTCGGCCTCCAGGGCGCGCAGCTCGGCCTCCAGCCGCCCGCGGGCGTGTGTCAGGAACTCCTCGCACAGCTCCTCCGCCGGCTCGCCCAGCGCCAGCAGCAGCTCCACGCACTCCGCCTGCTCCGGGGCGCCCGAGCCGCCCTCCCTGCGCCAGAGACAGCAGTGAGGGGCAGGGGCCTGGGCAGAAGACGATGGGGGCAAAACGTGTGCACGGGGCAATCTCCCGAAGGGCAGGCCTGTGCAGGAGAGCCTGGCATCGCGGGGGAGCCGCGGACGCGCCTACCTGAAGCGCTGGCGGAGCTGCTGGGCCAGGCGAGCGGTGATGACCTGGCAGTCGTCCTGGATGGCACGGAACGAGGGCAGGTGCTGGTACTGCTGCAGCACCGCCCGCGCGCGGCCCTGGTAGCGCACCGCCTGCCCGTAGGCCCCCAGCTCCACGCACTTGGTGAGGCGCGACGGCAGCTCGAAGAGGAACTGCAGCTTCCGCAGCAGCGCGTGGACACCTAGGGGTGCGGGTGGCAGTGAGCCCCGGGGCTCAGCAGGTGGCCGGCAGGTGGGGCCGGGGCACGGGGCGGGGCCCACCTGCCAGCTTGGTGATGCGCTCGTGGCGGTCCTGCAGCGTGGCGCTGATGCGCGCGCTGAAGTCCGTGATCACGGCCATGTTGTTGGCGAGCCGGTCCATCTCGTCCTCCATCTTCCGGAAGTCGTTCTTCATCTTGCGGATGGTGTCTGAGAGGACAAGGGTCAGGAGAAGAGGGGATGGCTGGGGGTGAGGCCTCGAGACGGGTGGGTCACGACCGGAGGCTGGTAGGGAGCCGCATTTAGGAGGCTCACAGATGGGCACAGCCTGCTCCCTGGGGGTCCCAAGACACCTAGCAATAAACTTAAGGCACATCCAGTATTTCCATGAAGAAATTTCCTGTGAGTTACTATGGTATATTCTAGAAGGCCTGAAGATGTGGAAAGCATGCCATAATCCTGGGTAAGGAAGCCAGCACTGCAAGGAGGTTCACTCTCAGGAAGGTTAGCTTGAACCAGGTAAAACTGCAAAAAACTATTTATAATAAACTATTATTTAAACACCTGTAAATTCATTCTAACATTCAGACGGAAAATAAGAATACCCAGGAGATATTTCTGTCATCACAGGAGACTAGAGCGAGGGCTGCATGGTGGAGGGGACCTGGGGGAGGGTTTGTAAAACAATGAAAGAATCTTTTCTTTTAC
>NW_006400078.1:411468-412936 GCF_000299155.1 Elephantulus edwardii
GGTGCACAGTTCAAATCCACCAGATGCTCTGCTGGAGAAGGAGGAACAATCTCCTCCTGTACCTGTTAGATCTGATTTGACGGTACACACACACACACACACAAAATAATGAAATTAAAAAAAATTAAAATTTAGGTGACCTCTGGTGGCCTAGTGGCAAGAAGCTGCATTGAAAATCCCACAAGAATGAAAATTTTAATTTCAAAAATAAAAAAAAAGAAAAAAAAAAAAAAGAAAATCCCAGAGCTGCTGGAGAAAGAGGGGCAAGCTCTTCCTGTACCAGTCAGATCCAATTTGATGGTACACAAAAGAAATCAAAAAGTTTTTACAATTTTTAAAATATTTTAAAAAGGCAACATGGGAAAATTTTTGAAAGTGAAAAATAGTGGAACTAGCTTTATCAAGATTTAAAGAAAACAAAGCTACAGCTGGTGTAGGTCAAACATTATTTTTTTTTCTTGTGTACCATTGAACTGGATCCTACTGGCACTGGAGGAGATTAACCCTACTTCTCCCACAGAGCATTTCAAACATTACTTGATGAAACAAATTTGAAAACAGAAATGAACAGACAGACCACAGAACTGTGAATAGTACACTGTGGCCACTGTGAATGGCTCTCTGGCCAGCCTGAGCACCCAGGACTGCAGTCCTGTCCACACCAGCACCTGTCTGACAAGAAGAGGGTGTTCTGCCCCCAGATACCATAACCTTCAGGGCAAAAGCCAACCCTAACCAAAAGTGAAGACGGAAGCCTCAGGGCTGTGGAGCAGGGCCGCCAGTACCCCAGGGTTCCTTCCACAGGGCGGGGAACCTTTACTCCAGGATCTTCCAGGGAACCCATGCTTTGCTTACAAGCCTTTCAAGCTCTGCTGCACGCTGCATCAGAAGAGCAGGGTCATTTTACAGAGGGTATTTAAGTCCAACACACTTGGAACTAGCTCAGGAAAGCAACTTGCATCTGGTGTCCAATGGGTAAAATAAACAAAAACCTAATTAGAATAAAAGAACCCCTACCACTAATGTCAATATTACCAACTACAGAGAGCCATTACTCTACAGGAAAGGTTGCATCCTTTTAACATCATTTCCATAACACAGACTAAACTGGATCTCCTTGGGAAAAGAGCGAGTAGTCTGTCTTACTGATCTAAGCCAGGAAGGGCCAGGCTGGAAACAAGGAGACTCAAGTGGGGCTCGCTGGTGCTGCTATTTGTCAAGCTGCATGCCAATTCCAGCAGTGTGGTATTCCCTCTGTGAAATCCACTTAGGGACTGCAGAGTCTTGTGTATGTTTGAAACGTTACAGTTAAGGCTTCATCTTAAAAGTCAACAAAATGCAAAAAAAAAGTAAACAAAATGCATGGAAGAAAAACACAATTGATTTCTAGAGCGAGGGCTGCATGGTGGAGGGGACCTGGGGGAGGGTTTGTAAAACAATGAAAGAATCTTTTCTTTTACTTTTCCAT
>NW_006400078.1:413379-427253 GCF_000299155.1 Elephantulus edwardii
ATGAGTGGAAGCCCAAAATCTCTGTAAATGTTTATGAAAATTAATAAAATATAATTATAGAAAGAAAAAAAAAGTCAACAAAATGCAAAAAAAAAGTAAACAAAATGCATGGAAGAAAAACACAATTGATTTCAGAGAAATAAGGATCCAACGACTAATCAATACTGGACAGATAGTTCATGTAAGTGATCAGTTCACATCAGTGGTCACTTTCTAGCAGGTAAACTAGGCAGCTGGAAGAAGAAACTGGTTTTGTGGGTTTGTGCCATATTTAAGAAGCTGACAAGGGACTCATTTCTAAAATGCACAGAAAACTCTTAACACCTCACCAAGGAAAAAAACCCAAATAACCCAATTACAACATGGATAGAGAAGATGAAAAGACACTTCATCAATAAGGACATTCAGATGACCAATAAATATATGAAGAAATGCTCAAAATCATTAGCTGGCAGAGAGATGCAAATCAAAACAACAATGAAGAATCATCCTCCCTCAGCAACAATAGCAAAGTTCAGGAAGACAGTAAAGGACAAATGCTGGAAGAGTGTGGAGCTGGAACCCTCTTGCTCCGATGGTAGGCATGGGAAATGGTGCAACCACAAGAAGACACTGTGGCTGTTCCTTAGAACAAGGATTAAAATGCCATTAGATCCAGTAATCTCAACACTTATGTGTAGATCCTAGTGAAATAAAAGCTGTGGCAGGAACTGATAAGCACATGTTTGGTACAGCACTATTCACAATAGTAAAGAGCTGGAACCAATCAAGGGATGAATGAGTTAAAAAAACTATGGAATATTCACACAATGGAGAATGATGAAACTACAAGACGATCAGGTTTTATAGCTTATGTATTGTTACAAAAGGACCAGGGAGCTCTGGTGGCCGCGTAGGTAGGGAGTTGATCTGCGAAGCCCAAGGTGGTGTCTTCCTGGTGATTCAAATCCAATAGCAGCTCTGAAGGAAAAAGCTGGGCAACCTCCTCCATGTGATTTACCCACTTGGAAAACTCACTGGAGGGTCAGCTATAAGTTGGGTCTGACTTGACAGCAATGAATGAGTAATGAAACAAACTGACCAAGAATTTATAGGGCGCTCTGGTGGCCTAGTGGCAAGAAGCTGCACTGCAATCCTAAAGGTGCATGGTTCAAATCTACCAGATGCTCTGATGCAGAAGGGGGGGCAAGGTCCTCCTGTGCCAGTCAGATTCGATTCGATGGTACACAACAAGAAAAAAAAAAATTATGAAATACTGCACAACACGAACGTATCTAGAACAAATCATGCTGAGTGACACAAATCAGTCACGAGGGGGCAATTATGGGACAAGACCACTATTAGAAAAAGATAGGGAAAAGTTTATACCCAGATAGAATTATTCTTGGACGATGAACAGGGGTGCGGGGGAAGGGGGTTTGCTGAAGGCAAAGATCATATACATAATAAAGGACTGGTCATACACAGGAATTAGTTCACTACATTGTTGTTGTGAGTCACTCCAGTGGGTTTGCGGAGGCAGCCAATTGCCCATCCCACAGAGCAACTAACTGATGGGTTCAAACCACATGCCTCTGGAATTGCAGCACAGATTCTTACCTCTAAGCCACCATCAGTTAGCTATACAACAAAACATGTATGAATGACTGAAAGAAAAACCAGTATGATTTATAAAGTTTCATTCAAACAAAAATAAGTAACAAATAAAGGGGGCAAGAAATAGGTAAAGGTTAAACAGAAATTAATCAAGAGGTTTTAAAGTGGGGAGGGTGTAGCATCATGATGACATCTGAAGAAATTCAGAGCACAGGAATAAACTCTCAGCTAAATCAGGGCCCAGAGTGAAGCCAAGATGACTCTTGAAAAATTTGACCTGATTATCAGATATCTGCTACAGATCTGAATGATGGGGCTTGAGTAACGTCAGCCTGAGAACTTGACCTACTTACTGAAGGACTTGTTTGGACTGGGAAAATGGGAGAAGGAAGTGAATCCTTCCAGTATGAAAGGGTCAATGGCTAGAAGAATGGCTTGGGAGAGACTCTGTGGATGTCACAAACGAGGTGCCTGTGGCCCGCCAAAGGAATGAGGCACCTTCCTACTGATGAAAATAGGGTGCTGGAATCTTTGATGCTGAGGCTGCATGTCAGCGTGGCTGGGGCATGACTTTCTATGGTGTCAGTTATGTAGGGACATAATTTAGTAGTTCCATCAGGATTTCTTTTCTCTCCGTTTTGTGATGTGCTGTAATTCTAGTCTCTATGTCTGTGGTCATACTCTTTCTTGGAACTGAGCTCTGTTAATGAGGCAGGATCTGTTGTTGTTGCTCGTAGGTGTCGACTTGACTGCAACTCAGCGACTGTATGAACAATGGATGTGAACCCTGCCCTGTCCTGTGCCAGCCACACATTCTGAGATATTTGAGCCCACTGTTCCAGTCATTGTATCAAACACTGTATGTCATTAAGGGTCTTCCTCTCTGACCTTCCTGCCTCCTTTCTGAGCATGATGTCTTTTTCCAAGGACTAGTCCCCCCTAACATGTCCAGAGTACGTGGGATGAAGCTTCACCGTCCTTGTTTCCAAGCTGCACTTTGTCCAAATATGTATTTGTTGATGCTTTTGGCAGTCCATGGGACAGCTGGCACTGTTCTCCAATACAACTCAAAGGCATCAGTTGTTCTGTCATACACTGCCCAACAAGTAATTGAAAAAATCATGACTTGAATCAGATGAACCTTTAAACAGACATCATTGCTCCTTCACACCTTATCACTGCTCCTGTCACTCCTTGACAGCAGATTTACCCAACACAATACTTCTTTTGACTTCTGGACTGTTAGTGCCAAGGATGTTGATTGTGGATTCAAGTAAGATGACATAATTGACAACTTCAATGTTTTCTCTATCTATCATGTTACCCAATGGCCCTGTGGTAAAAAAAAATATTTTGTTTTTATGATGTTGAGATGTAATCCATATTGAAGACTATCTTCCTTGGTCTTCTACAGCAAGTATTTCAAGTTCTCTTTGCTTTCAGCAAGCAAGACTATGTCATCATCTGTATAAACCAGGTTGTTGATGAGTCTTCCTTCAATCTTGATGTCACATTTTTCTTCATAAAGTCCACCCTCTAGAATATTTGCTCAGCATACAGTCTGAATAGATATGGAGAAAGGATATAGCTCTGATGCACATCTTTCTTGATTTTGAACCATGCAGTTCTATCTGGACAAGAGCTTCTTGGTCTAAGAATAGGTTTTGCATGAACACAAGTATTCTAGGACTACCATTTATCTCATTATTATCTATAATTTGTTGAGTCCCACAGTCAAATGTCTTTGCACAGTCAAGAAACACAAAGAGCAGCGTAACTGTGGGACATATATTGAGTCATCACCTTACCTCAATCAAGTCACCATCTTTATTCACGTCACACCTTCAAGTTGCCTTGTTCACGTGAAGTTTCCTTGAATGTTATGGTTTGCATCCAACACATAGGAACATTCTAACACTCTCTCTCTCTTGCCCTGAATCCTTCATTCAGCTAGACATCATCTGAGCTTTGGTTCTTGGAACCGGGAGCCTTTCATCTGACCTGATCCACCAGTTTCTGCAGCCCATGAGCCAGCAGTCTGTTGTATGACTTGCCGGCTTGAGTTCATCAATCCCTTAACCATATGAGTCAGGAGAAGCTTCTGGCCTGACTCAGGAATTTGGAACTCATCAGCTTCTAGAACTGCATCAGCCCTTTGCTAAACAGTCTTTGAGATCCATGATATAACAACATGAATTACAAAACCCCAAACTGGAGAATACTGAGGGAAGAAAAAGTGGCTGACAATAAATGATGGAGTGGTCCAGCAGTTTGAAATATTTAGACATCTGGGGCATCTTTAACCTCTACCTCAGAGCAGCCAGCTTTGTGCTGACCCTTCTAACGAAAATTATTCATTTAACTTCTCAAAAGGGAAATGCTTTAACCAGATATTATTTTGTTTCTTTCTCTAGAATAATCTCTTATAACAGCCAAGAAGCTATCTCACTCACTATTCTACTGCTATGCCAGGAAGTATTAAAAGAAGATGGAAGGAATATACTGAGTCATTGTATTGAAAGGAATTGGCAGATACAAAAGAATTTAATGAAATAACAAGAAATAGCAAGAGCCTATGGTGATGCCTACAACAGAGGAAATCAAATGTCTGAAGAGTTACTAAATGAATGAAGCAGTTGAACGTATGTCCATGCAGCCGCTGGACTCTGGCTTTAACCCCTTGTTTCTCTACTGCAGATTCAGCCTCTTCCACCCAGCCATGCTCTGTCCCATGCTCTCGGCTCTGCTCTAGCTCTATCCTGTACTTTAGCACTCCTCTTCACATTTTCCTTTAAACGCACTTCCTCCAAGGCTTACCACTCTAACCTTGACCTCACATCTGAGTTCCAGATCCATCAATGCATCTGCCTTCCTGAAAAGTTTCTTTTGGTTGGTTCCAAGCACCATAAAACCTAACTCCTTTACTTTACTTTCTCAGTTTTCATTCCATAAATATCTCCCACCTATAGCATGAACCAGAAGGCCACCCTTTAGAAACACAGTAAAGACACAGCTGATTGAATTCGATGTCCCATTATTCCTTTGAACTGGAGACCTAACATCAATCTCTGGAGGCTTTTTGATAAAGACCTAAATTCATGTGGTCTATGAGGGCCTTCATGATCTGGTCTCACAGAATCCTCCAGGTCTATCTTATGTCAAGTGGTTCATTACACCCCCACTCCCACAGCGGATCCTCTTATGGTTTGTGGGCAGCACATCAATCAACCAGTGCTACAGGAGAGCCTTGCTGGGTGCTGTTTGTCCCACCCAGACCAAGGTCAAAGGGAGAACAAAGGATTCCAGGAATATCAACAAAGGGAGTGAACAGCCTCAATTATCATCAGTGCCCCTCCCTTCCTAGAATAACACCCACCTGGCTAAACCACAAAGGAATGTCCCTCCCTCCCCTCCCTGAAGACCCTTACTGTAAAACCTGCCCTAATGCACCTTAGGGGGGTGGTATTTCCCTGGTATGTCCCTTTGTCTCTTTCTCTCTCTGCAGACCAAGGAATCCCCCTGGGGAGACCCCTTAATAAAGCTTCTTTACTTTCTCTGGTCCCTTCCTCTTTCACAGTGACTCTAAGTCCTGCTCCATCTTCACAATCTCGGCTGTGCTGAAACCCACTGTTGTCATCACCCGGTCAGTCCACTTTGTGGAAGGTCTTCCTCTTTCCCTGGCCCTCTGCTTTTCCAAGAGGAATTATCCTTCTCCAGGGACTGGCCCTTCCTGATGACAGGCCTAAGGTGAAATTTCTCTTCTAAGGAACACTAGAGACTGGAGTGCAGTTCAGACTGTATTTCTTCTTCCAAGGTGTTTGTCCTTTTGGTCGCCCGTGGTGTTCAGCACTTTTCACCAACACCATAATTCAAAGGCAGCATTTCTACTTTGGTCTCCCGTAAGCACTGCACAGTTTTCCCATGCATAGATGACAATGAAAAAACCATGGACTGGGCACGATGCTTCCAAGTTCTCAAAGTGACAAGTTTGTATTGATTTTCAACTCTTTAAAGAGGCCCTTCATGGCAGACTTGCCCCGTGTAAAATATCATTTGATTGCTTCCGTGTGTGTCAATTCTGGAGCCAACTGAGACATCATCCTTAATAATTTGTCTTTTCTCCATTTATCATGATGTTGATTACTGGTCTAGCTGTGAGAATTGTTGTCTTATATTGAGATATAACCCATACTGAAGGTTTGAGCTTCATCAATAAGTGATTCAAGTCTTCTTCATTTCCTGAAAGTGAGGTTGTGTCACCTGCATATTATAGGTTGTTGACAAATCTTCCAATCCTGATGCCACATTCTTCTTTGTATTATCCAGCTTCTTGGAACATCTGCTCAGCATACAGAATGACTAGGTATGATAAAGGGAAATCACACCGATACTTGCATTTCTTTTTTTTTCATTTTTATTTTACTATTTTTGTGTGTGTGTACCGTCAAATCAGATCTGACTGGTACAGGAGATTGTTCCTCCTTCCCCGGCAGAGCATCTGGTGGATTCGAACCATGCGCCTCTGGGATTGTAGTTGCAGTTCCTTGCCACTAGGCCACCAGAGCTCCCCAGATACTTCCATTTTTTATTTCAGACTACATTGTACCCTTTTTTTCTGTCTGGATGACTCCTTCTTGTTCTGTGTACAGGTTCTGCATGAACACAAGCACATGCTGTGGAATTCCCAATGTCCCTCCTTCAAGGCCTCTTCTGAAATCAGCTTCAGTTTCTGGTAGCTAGCTCCCTGTTGATGTTGTTGCCCCAGTTGTTTTTAAATTATCGGCAGCAGGATCTCACCAAGTTGCTCTGAAACTGTTATTAATCTGGATTATAACATTTTGACTTCCCCAATATGGTTCTGCATAGACTGTGAGCTATCGCATCAGATTCTGGACCCATCAGGCATTCAGACTGCTGTTGAGATGAAAGAGGCATGAGAGCGTGAGCGTCATGTCTGACCTCATGAGTACCGGTTTTGTGTTATTGATACTGTTGACAGGGACAGCTGCTCTTTGTGAAGTTGGTAAAGGATAGATAAGGCCATTCCCACGTGGCCCTTTACATGGCCATTTTGTCCATTAAAGACATACATTTCTTATCTCTTTAATGTAAATGAGAAAAGAAAAAAAATGACCCAGAGAGCCTAAACTGGGTAAGAAACTATCCCTTGTAAGAAAAATGAATCTTCCCTGTGGCTTCATTGCTGTCATAATTTCTCTTACATGCTCTAGATAAATGAATTTCATTTTAAAAATTCATGTTATCCCTTTAAAACGCTGATGTAGGTCTCTACAGAGCTATGTATCAGGTGTACTGGAAATGAAATATTTTCTAACAGCCATTAAAGATTTCAATCAAAGAAAATACATTGGTTGGAAAGGACTGCTTTTTCATATAGGTGCCTTGAGCTGAAATGTAAGCTAATTTGTGAGACAAATTCAGTCACAAAGGGCAAATTCAAGAAAAGCGAGGATTGGAACAAGCAGTTTGGTCAGTTCTGATGACTCAGAAGCTCCTGCCCTAGAGTTTTCTACTAACTGAGTCAGGAAAAGTCATGACTAGTTTACAGATCTGGAAGAATGAAAGAACAGGAACTGCTGGACTTCCGTAGGGCCTCCCTTACCCCAAGACCTTTGACCTCACTCATTTACAAAAACTGGATCTTCAACCCTCAGGCTGACGTTACTCAGGCTTGAGTTACTTAAAAGAGGGTTAACAAGCCTATGCGAAGACGGGATGCAACAGGATGACAGCTGTTGTTGTGTGAGTCCTCTGTGACTCATAGAGACCCTATGTACAACAGCCCTAAACTCTGCTCTATCCCTTGCCAATCTTATTTGCTGTAACATACCTACCCCCATTACCCCAGTGACTGAATCAATCCATCTCATTGAGGGTTATCCTATCCTGCACTGTCCCTTCATCCTCCCAAGCATGATGTCCCTCTCCAAGGACTGGTCCCGCTTTGCAACATATCCAAGTATGTCAGATGAAGCTTTAGAATCCTTGTCTCCAAGGAGCATTCTGGTTTCACCATCTCTAGGACGAACCTGTTTATTCTACTAGCAGTCCATGGTATATTCAATACTCTTCTCCAGCACCACAGCTCAAAAGCATCAACTCTCCTTCTATCATCACTAGTCACTGTCCAGCTCTCTGATGCACAGCAAGTAATTGCAAAGACCATGGCCTGTATTAGGCACACCTTAGTCTACAGACTGACATCATTGCTCTTCAGTACTTTGGAGAGGTCTGTGATAGCAGATTTTCCCAATGCCAATTCATCTTTTAATTTCCTGGCTGCTTGTACCAAGGGTGTTGAATGTTGATCCAAGCAAACTGAAGCTGTCAACAAGCTCAATTCATCATCCATCATGATGCTGCCAATCGGCCCAGTGGTGAGAATCTTTGTTTTCTTGATGTTGAGCTTCAATTCATATTGAAGGCTGCAGTCCTTGACCTTCTGTAGCAAGTGCTTCAGGTCTTTCTCAGTTTTAGCAAGCAGGATGATAGTCACAAGATGGAAATTACAAGTGATAATATTTGAAGAGATTGAAGGGAGATTTACTTAAGAAGAATTTTTTTAGGGTATGTCAGAGACAATAAGGTTGGCTCAGGATAGAGCAGGGCTCAGAGCTTCTGTTTATAGGGTTGCTATGAGTCACAGGCAACTTGACGGCACATAACAAGAATAACAACCCCAGAATTTTTTTTTTACAACCCCAGAATTAACTAGTGTTGATTATTACTTCAGTCTTTACACTGTCTCTCTTACTTAACATTCTTCTAGTGACTGTGGCAATGGGCTAAAGTATATCAGAGATGATAACGATTGCACAGGACAGGGCAGGCTTCAAATCTTTATTCATAGGGTCACTATCTCAACTCGAAGGCACCTAACAATAACAACAATTACAATTAGCGGGACAGCGCAAGACAGGAAGACCCTTGATGAGACAGATTGTTTCAGTGATTGGGGTAATGGGAAAAGGTGTGCCAGAGAGAGTAAGATTGGCACAGGATAGAGCAGGGGTAAGGGCTGTTGTACACAGGGGCACTATGAGTCACGGGCAACTCAAGGACGTATAGCAACAACAACCACAACCACCACCACCCTATAAAAATCCCATTCCTGGGGGAGGGCTGGGCGGGGAGAGAAGTGCAGCAATGAATGAATGGAAATCCAAAATCTCTGTACATGTTCATTAAAATTATAAAAAAAAAAGAAAAAGAAAAAAATGCCAATGATTCTAAACTCAGCAATAAAGATTGTGGAAGGAAAAAAAAAAATCACATTCCTGTAAGAATATCATATTCTTGGATGTGCTGACCCCTGCGATTTCCCCAAATGTGGGAAACTCGACTGCATAATTTGTGGAAAGTTTTTAAACAACAACAAAAAATATTATATTCTTTAGTCAGTCTCCCCAAAAAAAGCTTCTGCTAACTTAGTATTTTAAAATTCTTATGCTAAATTCTTTGGTATTATATAGTGTTTTTGTTCTGTGTTAAGCATCATAATACATGATGGAGAAAAGACAATTTATAACTTTCAAAGTTTTCTATTAACAGAATCCTTAACTTCTAATGTACTGTTTCATGACAGTTAACAAATTATAAAGTTTGGTGACATGAAAGCATTTATGCTATTTGTGCCAATCAAACATTTATCAAAAACATCTATACTTTACAAATGACATGTGGACCATGAAAAAATATCAAACCCAACCATCCAGAATAAGAGGTGCATAGCTAGGTGTACTGGGGGAAGGGAGAAAATTATGCAACTACAAATGTATTTATTTTTTTTAAAGCGAATTGGGGGTGGATAGGGAGGAAAATGTAATAATGAATGAATGAAAATTTAACTTTTCTGTAAACTTCTGTTAAAATCACAATTAAAGAAAATGTATCAATTAGACCTCCTCCTACAAGATGCAGAACTGACTGAGAATCCTACACACTGCTTCTTGGGAATCTACTCTTTTCCTGCTGAGACCACACCTGTCCAGGGCTGTTCCCAACCAGTGACTTTGCACGCAGGCATCCTATAGCTGCTGGTCCACTCTACTGATGGGGATTTGCCTCACAGAGTCCTCAATGAGCAGCCCAAAACTTTCTTGGAATTGTACTATTTTCCTTAACTCTCTCTTCCCCTTTCTTCCTTCCTTCCCTTCTTCCTTCCTTTCCACATCTTCGCCATCATTCACAGACATCTCTCCTAGCAAATACTTCATTTTTAAAAAAACGTTATCCTTTCTCCTTTTTGGTCCTCAAAGTATTCCTCTGAGAGCAGCTATTACCGTGCAGTTGTCTGATCACAAAAGCTTACAGAAAGGCAGCTGAAAGAGGGTTCATGCAAGGTTGGAACCTGGCTGTCCCCTAGAATCCCTTACCCTTCTCCCAACACAGGCGAAAAGAAGGACCCGGGGGCTGTGTGTTGATTAGAGGGTGCTTCCTATTAAGGTCACCTGTAGCTGAGATGAACTTGTTGTAGTTCTCATAGACCAAGGTCTGCATGTCGCTGTCTAGAGCCCGGATCTGCCGCACCATGTCCGTCTCACTGTCCATCAGCTGGGCCAAGGGGCACTCCCTACGTAGCTGGAGGAAGTTGGACGGTTAGTTTTATCATGTGGGGGACACTTACGTACCTAAACCTTGCCTCCAACAAGTGGTGCTAGAAAATCTTGAGCTTAGCCCCCTGAGGAATCCCAGACATGAGGCCTGAGACAAAGACAGAGATTTGTCGTTGGCTCAGCATTATTTTTTTTTTTAAGTTTTTAGGTTTCATTTATTTGGGTGGAAATATTTGGCTCAGCATTTTATATCCTCAGACTCCGCAGATGCCCAGCGCAGCCCGACCACGCCCCCTCGCCATCCAGACACCTCGGGAGGGTCCGAACCTGTCCATGCTCCTGTCTGACTCCCACACAGCCACCATTCCCGGGATGAAAGACGTCCTCCCTGGGGTCAACTCCCGCTCCCTCCCTTCCTGCCCCGTATCATTCAGAGACATGTTTTAGAGTGCAATACAACGAGACGATGGGTTCCCCCCACACCTTGTCCAGATACACTTCCGGGTCGAAGTGCGCTCCGTTGAGATCTGTCGGATCCAGGGGGTCCGGCCCTGCGGGTCGCCCCGCCGCCTCCCCCTCCGAGAGGCCGTAGTAAAGCTTCAGCATCCCGTGCGCCTTCCGCCGCCTCTCCGATGCCTCCGATTCGGGACCCTCTGGAGAGTCCGCAGGTCCGGACCCAGGTCCTGGCCCGGTCGCCGCAGCCGCAGCAGCCATGGCTTCAGCTGCAGCCCACAGACCTAGAGCTGTGAAAGGGCCCGGAAGGATGCACTTCCGGCAGACATAAAGTTGTTGTTGAAACGAGGCGGTCCGTCAGCTGAAATGTTCCCCAGATGCCCTGAGCCCTTCGAGACTAGAGTTCCCTTGCGCTCGGCAGTCTTCTGTGAAAGGTTCCGCTAGAGTCTTGCGTTCCGCTAGTTCTCAGGCACTTGTTTCCTTTTGCTTCCCTCCTAGACTGGAGTGTGGATGATGGTTCTCCCACCCTGAAGCCCCGCAAGTAAAGACGCCCACAGACCACATCCACAGATGCAATAGAAAGATCGCCTGCCAAAGAGAATGTGCTGAGAATCCTGCCTCTGCAGTTGTCTTTACAAAAGTGGGGTACACAGGGAGCTCTGGTGGCCTAGTGGGGAAAAGCTGTACTGCAATCCCAGAGGCGCGCGATTCGAGTCCACCAGATGCTCTGCTGGAGAAGGAGGGGCAATGTCCTCCTCCCTTACCACCAGTCAGATCTGATTTGACGGTACACACACACAAAATAATAAAATAAAATTTAAAAAAAAAGGTGGGGTACAAACTTCACATGAAGTGATGGAAGGATTAAATGCAGCTACAACTATTTGGCAATTGCTCCTGGGATCATTTCTAGGCGCTAGGTCCTGTAACATCGATTGGCGTAGGAATTACCTGCTGTGTACGGCAAACATTTAAGATTCCGTATCCACAGCAATTGAAAAGCATTGATTCTTCTTTCAGCTTCCTTATTCGTTGTCCAAAAACTTGCCATAGAAAACTAGGGCTCATCCTGGGATTCTAGGACTAAATCTAGTCTTTTTTTGGTGGTTTTTAGTTTTGTTCCACATTTCCTCCTAATTTATCGAAGGTCTTCTGCTGGAAGGATCCCTTTGAGAGTGGTCAGCTGTGGTTGCAAGGCATCATCTAATTTTGGTCTCAGGGCTGTGGAAGGTGAAGGTTTTACTTTAAGTGGAAAAGGTTACAATCAGTTGCAGCTCATTGTTACCCATGTATATGAAAGGAAGAACTGTCCTCGCTAAGGTTTTTAATGGATAGGTTTCTTAATCAGACGATCAGACTTTTCTTCCAAGATGTCTCTAGATGGATGTAAGCCTTCAAATCGATAGGTTGTCTGTAATTGTTCCCATTCCCAAAAAAAGGTGATCCAACAGAGTGCATAAATTATCGAACAAAATCATTAATAGCACATGCAAGCAAGATTCGGCTGAAAATGATTCAAAAACTGCTGGAGAAGTACATCAACAGATAACTGCCAGCTGTGCAGTCTGGGTTTAGAAGAGGTAATGGTAATAGGGAAATTATAGTAATGTTAGATGGATCTTGGCTGAAAGCAAGAACAATGTCAGTTTATTGTCTATGGAAAGGCTTTTGACTGTGTGGATCAGAACAAACTGTGACTGGCTCTGAGAAGAATGGGAATCTCAGAACATTTGATTGTGCTTATGTGAAACCTGTACGTGGACCAGGAGGCAGTCATTAGAACAGAGCAAGGAAACACTGCATGGTTCAAAATTGGGAAGGGTGTCCACAAAGGATGTATTCTGTCTCCATAACTTTACAATCTATATGCAGAACAGATCATCCAGGAGGCTGGGCTATATGAGGAGGAATGTGGCATCAGGATTGGTAGAAGAGTCATCAATAACCTGCATTATACAGATGACACAACCCTGCTTGCTGAAACTGAGGAGGACCCAAAGCAATTGCTGCAGAAGGGCAGGACTGTAGCCTTCAGTATGGATTGAAGCTCGCCATCAAGAAAATAAAGCTTGTCACCACTGGGCCAATTAGCAGCATTATGATAAATGGTAAAGAGATTGAGATTGTTGACATATTTAGTTTGCTTGACTCCACAATCAATACTCTTGGTATCAACAGCCAGGAAATCAAGAGACTATTTACACTGGGAGAGTCGGCTGTCAGAGACCTCTCTAGAGTACTGAAGAGCATCGATGTCAGTCTGGAGACTAAGGTGCACCTGATTCAGGCCATAGTCTTTGCAATTGATTGCTATGCATCAGAGAGCTGGACAATGACTAGTGATGATAGAAAGAGAATTAATGCCTTTGAACTGTGGTGCTGGAGAAGAGTGTTGAATATACCATGGACTTCCAAGAGAACACACAGATTTATCCTGGAGAGGGTGAAGCCAGGCTGCTTCTTGGAGGCAAGGATTCTGAGGCTTTGTCTAACATGTTTGGGCATGTTACAAGGAGGGACTGGTCACTGGAGAAGGATGTCATGCTTGGAAGGGTGGAGGGATGGAGAAAGAGAGGGAGACCATTGATGAGATGGATTGATTCAGTGACTCAGGTAATGCGGGCAGGTGTGTTAATGGCAGTGAAGTTGACCCAGAATTAAACAGGTTTCAGGGCTGTTGTATATAGGGTCACTATGAGTTGCAAACTACTTGAGGGCACATAACAACAACAACAACAAATACTATCTAGGAGAACAGGAGAGAAATACTGTTAAGTAGAAAAGGTAACCTCAAAGGTTCTTCTTTGCATTGTCTTGTGTGCCATCAATCAGTTACATGTTTGCTTGGTTGGTCTATTCTAGCATTTCTATTGAAATGCCTACCTCGTAGCCACCTGAATACCAACTCCCTCAATAATTAATTTATAGGTTCTAGTTACATTTTTTGGTCTTCGCTTCCGCTTCTGTCTTTGCAATGACCGTTTGCACTCTTCCTGGATGATACCCTTGATATCCTCCCACAACTCATCTGGTCTTCGCTCATTAGTGTTCAAGGCCTCAAACCGGTTCCTGAGATGGTTCTCAAATTCAGTTGGGATAGACTCAAAGTCATATTTTGGTTGCCTTGGATTTGGTTTAATTTTCCTCAACTTCAGCTTCAACTTGCATATGAGTAGTTGGTCTGAAAATTGCACTGGAGCCCAGGGAAGCCAAAGCACAAGGAAGAATTCAAGATACTAAAGAGTTGAA
>NW_006400078.1:429098-453667 GCF_000299155.1 Elephantulus edwardii
CAACAACAACAGAGAGAATTGATTCTTAGAAGGGCCATTTATCTATTTTATTTTCTCCTGGCTTTAGGTTTTGTTTTCTTGATGTTGAGTTTCAATCCATATTAAAGACAGTAATCTTTGACTGTTTGCAGCAAATGCTTCAAGTCCTATTCAGTTTAAGTGAACAAGGTTATGTCATATGCATAATGCAAACTATTAATGAGTCTTTCTTAAATCCTGATGCCATATTCATTAAGTCCAACCTCTTGAATGATCTGTTTTGCATACAGATTGAAAAAGTATGAAGACACGACACATCCTTGACACACTTCTTTCCTAACTTAGAACCATGCTCTGTTTCCTTGCACTGTGTATCTGAATACTATCCAAATCTTGTTAAAACCACATTCATTATTCACTTGGAGTATCTTTAAACAGCATTAAGCTATTTAGGAACCTTATTGTATCATCCCCGCAGGGGAAGGGGATGGGACTGCTGGCCTGGGCCTGGAGTCTCCATTCTGGGAATTTGGCTATTTGCTGCATTCGATGGCAGTCCTGATGGGCACGTAAGGGAAGTTTTCAGGATTATGTCCGATGTGTATTACAGCTCTTTCCCCCCGCCCCCCAAGAGTGGGTGTCCTCGAGCCTTTGCCTAGGGTGGAAGTCTGCTCAAAGGTTGGGCTTTATAACCCCGCAGGCCCCAAGGGCTGTTTTGAATGAATATTCCTTACATGATACAGCAATCTTTTATTTGTTGAACTGAACAACTTGGTGTTGCTGTGATGCTGCACACTGTTTCATAGTCTTGTCAGATACCATAATGGTTACCCATTATGTCCAATGTTTGAATGAGCTTCCAGATTGATTTATGCTGGGAAGCAGGAGCAGCATCCACCTCCTCAACTAGATGCCTCTGAAAACTCCACAAATGTACAGAAATGTTAGCTATAGAACAGAGTTCAGGTCTTTGGTGCAAAACCTATTCAGTTATATTCAACTTGCTGACACTTATCCACTGTTAAATGAACCAGTGCTGTTACATCAGGAGAAACACAATTCCACTTTGTACATCACTCTTGGTCAATGAAGTATTAAGTAACCTGGGTTGCTGTGATGCTGAACCTTGTACTATTGGGGTTCAAATACCAGAATGGTTTCCCAATGTGGACAGTGTTTGGTGGAGCTCCCAGTTGGAAAACAGGTTTGGAAGCAGGAGTGGCATCCACTACCTAAACCACATGCTTCTGGAAACTCTATGAACTTGGAGAAATGACGATAGTTATGGAAAGTCATTAGATCTTTTGTTCATAGAGTATGAGTTGTGCTCAACTTGATGGCAATCAACAACAACACTGTACCAAAGACCACTTGCATTCAAATGATGACCAACCGGCAACACTTTCCAGGAGTGGGACTGTGTTTGGACACTGATGGCATCACCTTCTTTAATGTGGTTAGATGATCACCTGAGATTGATTGCTGACTGACTGGGCAGCAGGTACAGATAGTGAGTGCAGGACCTGGAGCTCTAGTTTAGTGTGTGGAAAGCTTGGCTGACCTGGGAAGTAGTTTGCAGAGCTGGTAGTCAGGCAGGAGACAACAGGGTGTCTGAGTTCAACATTATATCCTGTCCGCCTCCCTTCTATTTCAATTCTTGAGAGCTCAAGGTTCCGCCACATCATCTTAGGCTGCTTTTCCAAAACCTGGAGTTTTCATCTCTCACATAGAGAACCTTTTTGCCTTCTTGACCCCGTTTATTCCGGAGCCTCACATAGAATCCGATCTGTTGGAACACTGACTCCTATTCACGGGCTGTGAAAGCAGAGCTGAGACCCTGTGTGCGTCATGTGAACACAAGGCAGGAGGCACCCACCAGCCCTGCCTCCCCTCCTCCACCACCGTGCTGCCGGCAGGATGGACAGGACAGCTGGAGACATGATCCTGTGAGGAAAACTCAGATCAGCATGGGATTGCAAAGGGACATCGGGCAGATGGTGACAAGCTCGCTGGGTCACATCTGAGGAAGCTCCTGAGAACTGGTACTAAAGTACACCATGATCCCTCCTTCCCTAGGTGCCCTACCAGGGGCTGGAGAAACACCTGGACTTGAGGTTCAGTCCAGGGCCATTCCACACTTGGGGGAATGTACACTTGGGTCCTTGTTTGGGGACTGGGATCTATCCCTTGGCTGTTCTGAGCCCTATCCTTTCATCTGCAGGTGACACACCACCTTCTGTGTGGGGCTGTGGAGAAAACCCAGGAGGCTCAGGGAGTGCAAAGTGTGAAAGGTGGTCCAAGGGATGCTGTCCCTTCCCCACCTAACGAGTGCTTCCGTGGTCCCCCAGCCCTGTGCTGGCAGACACCAGCCTGCGTCCTGGAGTCCCCTTTATTTCCTTGCTGGTTCTAGAACTTTGCTGCTCTTCTGACAGTCCACTCTAGAACAGAAGGGGCTCACTGCTGTCCTGGGCAGGGCCGGAGTCTGCGCGCGGTCAGGATGTGGTGGCGGGACCGCCTCGCCATCCTCTTCTTCCCCCAAGGCCTCATCCTCACCATGGCGGCGCTGCTGCTCTTCTTCGTACACCTGAGCGTCTTTATCAACGACGTGGGCAACTTCTACTTCACCCACCGCTACGACCTCATGAGCTTCCGCTACACGATCATTCTGATAGTAGGGCTGGGGGCTCGAGGGCTGGCTGGGGGACCCTGATGGAAACTCCACTGTTGTAGCGGGGAGCCACTCTCCCACTGGACGGGCCTCCAGTTCTCCCAGGTGATCAGCATCTGCTGGGCTGCCATGGGGTCACTGCAGGCTGAGATGACAGGGGACCGGTATCTTCGCTTCTTTGCCCTGACCATCCTGGGTGAGTTGGGGGCAGAGGGCCCTCTGGCACTCTAAGAGGTGGGGGACAAGGGAAGGGCAGGGAGGGGTGGGCAGGGAAAGGATCCAGGGGTCTAAGTCCGATGGGAGCTCTCTCCCTTCTGCCCAGTGCTAAACGGAGTCATGTTCTTCAACCGCCTTTCCCTGGACTTTCTGGCCATCCAGTACCGGAAAGAGTACCACTGAGGCCTAGAAACTGGGGGTGGGCTGGGAGGGGAAGGAAAAGGCGGCCCAACTGTTTTAATAAAGTCTGTTGTTTATTTCCACCTATAAGTTCCTTTGTGGGTGGGGTAGGAGGCTAGAGGCCCAGGGGAAGTAGGTCAGGACAAGTGCTTGGGCTGTGGGGACCCCAGGTCCTACCTGTAGCCATTTGGGGGACTCAACTTCAGGCCTGGGCTCGTAGTGTCTCAGACTTTAGGGACAGGGTTGGGAAGAAGGACCCCAGGCCTCCCTGCCTCTGGCCCCCAGGTCCTTGGCTGGCCCAGCCACAGCTGAGAGCTCAGGAGGGCCCCACACGGATGTGAGGGTTCATAAGTGGGTCCAAGTTGGGGTCGCTGTCGGCTGCGGCCCGGCCCAGGCGAGACATGAGGGCCAGGAGGGCCAGGAAGCCCAGCAGTCCAAGCAACAGCAGCAGCCCTGCCCGCTGCAGCATGGTCAGAGGTCGCTTCCGAGGCCCGGCCCGGCTCCTGAAAGATGAGGGAAAGTCCAGTCAGGCCCCAGGCCACAACATTCATCTTCCGGCCCCAACGCCACTAGCCCTGAGCCTCAGTTTCCTCATCTGTGCCAGGGGAATGCTCACGCTTATATGTGCCCGCTACGTGGGTTACCATGAGGGTCAAAACAGGTGAGCCGCCTGGGTACAGCTGACTGGCTCAGACACCTGAAATGTCGTCAGAGTGGACAGGGGCTCCACAAGAGAGTGAGCCCAGACCTCAAATGTCACAGGCAGGGGAAACAAATAGAAGGGGCCCCAGCGGGGATCAACTCAAGACTCTCCCTGCCAAGCCAGGCCTCTGCACAGACCCAAACATCAGACTCAGATATTACCCCCAAGGCCCCAGTCCCACTTGGGGCCTGTGGCTCTCAGCTTCTCTCACCCCCCATCCTGGCTTCCTGCCCCACCCGGCTCTACAGACCTCAGCAGCTGGGCCAGCCAGCCCAAGGCAGGCCGGCGGCGGTACTTGTCATCGTCACAGTCACCAAGGAGGCCCGGTCCCCGATCGTCTTCCCTCGTGTCATACACCTTCCTTGGCGCTGAGGCTGCAGGGATGAAGGCACCAGCATCAGCAGACCCAGGGGACAAGGCCAAGTAAAGAGGATCTAGGGGAGGCAACTTTCTCGGCCGGACAGAGCACCCAAAATGGCAGAATGTACTGCTTGTGCTCGAGTCGAGCAGGGCCACCGGAGGGTGCTCTGGGTCCCTGAGCTGCCTCCACTTTCACCCCACTGTCCTCTCCCAGCCCAGACGGGTCCCTGGCTCACCGTGTGTCAAGGGCTCGGGCCCACCCATGTGGATCACCGTGTGCTGCTCAGGCCGGTCTGAGGAGGCTGGGGGCTGAGGGGCCAGGCTGTGCAAGGGTGTGACAGCAGAGGCGCTGGCTGTCTCCTCTTGTCCAGGGGTTCCACTGGCTGGGGGCAGGAAAAGGGCTGCCATCAGAGCCAGGAAACAAGGGCCTCAGAAGCATAAAAAAAAGTCACCACTTACTATTGAAGCTGGACCAGTCAGAGAAGTCAGAGGTGTTGAGGGGCTCAGGCTCTGGGCTCTCCACCTCGTCGATCTGGAGGAAGGACCTGTGTCATCAATCCATCCTAAGATGCCCCACTCACTCATCTGACACAAGTGGGGTCTAGAACGGAGGGACAGTCAGACAGGGGGACCCTTACCAGAGGAAGGCCCAGTCCTGCCCGTGCCCAGTTGACTGTGGTCAGCTTCTCCCTCAACGCCGAGGCCACGGGGCCAGCGATGTTGGCCGGGGGAATGATGGGGCCATTGCAGTTGGGGCACTGGTAGCCAGCAGGCGCTGTGTTTTGGGGTAGCTGGGCGGCACGCTCGTTTAGGCAGGCCCAGTGGAAGAGATCTTGAGGCCAGTTAGAGGGAAAAGGGCATGAGGGAAAAGACACTTAATGACCCTGCCTAGCACCCCCATGCAGGAATACTTGCTCATGCTGACATATGCCCCAAACCTCTCCTTTCTAGCCTCACCCCAGTTTTAACTTCACCAGGGTGCCCTCAGACTCCTTGGTGACCATCTGACTGAGGCAAATACCAGTAATCTCCCCATGGGAGGTGGTGGGTAGGGAGAAATGCCAATGAATCATGTGGTGAGTCCTTTCTGTACAGCGCTCACTGTTCCCTGGGATAACAGCTGACCAAGAAGAGACCAGGAAAGACTCATAGACACACACACATCCCCATGCTCACAAACTCAAACACAAGTGCCTTCTGCCCTGGCCCCCTCAGTGCTTACAAGGACTAGCTCATGGACTCACACCTGGTAACACTCAACTATGTAATCTCCTGCAGCCCCATAACACATCTGTCACATTCACGAATCTGCAAGCTTACCAGTTCACTACACAACTGCTAATGAACACCTTGACGCTTAGGTGAAATGAAATGTATGCTCTATTATTGCCCAAGTTCACATCCACTCACATTCCCTGGATGGAAGTGCTTCCTCTGTAACAGCCAGATCCTTAAACTGCAGGGAAGGTTCTTATACTAAAGCTAGGTTAAGGTCATGATCCAGGTGTCTACTGCTATCTTTTAGGATCTGACTTGTACATGGAAAGCTCAGTCTCTCTCTCTCTTTCACTCTTGGAACCAATAACAGACCCTGATTGTGACAGCTCCGTGCTTGTCTGGCTAGTGACAGATTACAACCACACCCTTGGCTGGTCTGGTCTACCTCAACTCTCTACGCCTGGCAGAACTAGAGGCTTTAATGTTTAGAGAAAGACAATGGGGCCTAGAAAGGGGAAATGACTTGCCTGAATTCCCATGAGGAAGACTAAATCTAGGGTTCCTGCCCCCCAGGCTGGGGAGTCTCACTGTCCTGTTTCTCAGGGAAGACCTGGAAACCAGTGAGCAAGTTGGGGCCCGAAGCTGTCCTTGCTACCCCGCAAAGTGCCCAGACCTCACCGAAGCAGATGAGGCGGGTGGTCTCCCGGGCAGTCAGGGGCATGTTGCACAGGCTGCAATTGGGGTTATAGTTGCTGTCTTGGAGCCATTGCAGGTAAGACTGGATGATGCACTGGAGTGGGAGAGAGATGCCAAAGCTGGAACAGGTCTCCACAGGCCATCTCCCCCAGGCCCCACTGTTCTTCTCTCATCACAGAGGAGAGGCATCCATTCGTTTGCTCAATCAACAAACATTTCCTGAAAGCACACTTTGGGCCAGATTGCGTCTTAGGTGCTGGGAATCGAGCAGTGAACAAGGAAAACCAAGGCCTTATTCTCGTGGATCTTCCATTCTAGTGTGAGGTCCCTCAGTTACTCACTGGGAGGAAGCCCACACAGCCTGTCCCCACAAACGTCCCGTTTAGCCGCTCTCCTGAAGGTCCCACCTTAGTGTGGTTGGCTACCATGCAGTGCTCGCAGACGTTGACCCGATGTTCGAAGCAAAATAGGTTGGTCACCTTCCTCTTGGGGCACTTGCAAAGTCCCATGGTCGACCCTGGGGAAAGGGCCTGAGTTGGCAGGGGGCCAACCACTGAGGACTGTCATTGAGTTCCCAGCGATTTGTTCCTTTCCAATCCCGATGCCTCTAGACACTTCTCAAATTCGTTCTCAACCTCAAATACTTGCTCACCAATCCTCTCTATCCCGGGCCACACCCCTTGTTTAAACCCCACTTCGGGAGACCCTACATTTCTCCAGGACCCCTGTCCTCCTAGTCTGAGCGATGACCCGCCTTCAGAGTCTCTTCTGGACCACCGGTCCCTCTTCCCCAGACCCCTCCGCAGCCCCACCCCCTCTTAGCCCCGCCCTCACCAACTCTCCAGACCGCCCTGCCCCCTCCGGACCGTGTTAATCGGTCGCGGCACCGTCCCGACGGGCGCTTGCGGTGGCTCGAAGCGCGGAAGGGCGGACACTGTGCTCAGCAGAGCTCCAGCTCCGCACCCTTTAGCTCCAGCCGCTCGGATTAGCCCCTTCGCTGCCACGTCTCTTCCGGGTGCGGCGCGCGCTGATGACGCCATCGCGTCTCCGCACGCCTCCCGGCGGACGCTAGACGTCCGCTGGGGGGCGGGCTAGAGCCGGGCTGCTCTCTCTGATCGAGTCACTTCCGCTTCCTGTGAGTCGGGCGGGTAATTCGAACCTTTTCCCGTAGCGAGAACGATCTTGCTGGGCGCGCGTCTGTGCTGGCGCTGGCGGAGAAGATCGAGCCCCAAGCCGACCATGTCTGAGAGGGAGACGCGGTCCGCAGGGGCCGCCCGGCGTCCCGGTGAGCGGAGGGCGGCAGCAGACAGAGGCTGGGCTGCTGGGGCGCCGCGAGCCCGGGCGAGAAGGCCCCCCCTTCCGGCGGGACCCACGGACGATCCGGCTGGTCGGGAGCGTAAGGGGCCTGATTGAGAACCTTCTTTGCCTTCTTTCGCTCTCTTCGGAACCTGTTCCCCAAACAGTGACTGCGGGCTTCCCTTACCTCTTGGCTTTTTCTTTTTCTGTCCCCCAGAGGCTGCGTCCCCCTCTGCCAAGCCTCTGCGGAGGTCCCAGCGGTTATCAGGCTCCAGCCCTCCCAGCGTTGTACCTGAAACCTCGCGGAAGGTGAGTCCTCCTGTTCTCGGGTCTTCACCTGCACCGAGGTCCCTGGACCCCTGTGGGATTCAACGCCCACCTTTCTTCCTGCCCAGGCACCCCATGCGACCCCGGCCAGAAAGCCCATCGTCCTGAAGAAGATTGTGGCTCGTGCAGTAGAGGTGAGCGCTGCGGGGGTTTGTGGGCTGGGGGGGCCAGAACTGGGGGCTGGCGCTGTGACTTACTGATGCGGTCTCCGCAGATCGCCGCGGTCAGCACGCCTCGCAGGAGCCCGAGGGTGAGTCTGTGGGGTCGCCCTTCGTCTTGGGTTTAGGGCGGAGGCGGGTCAGACTGGAGCTGGAGCTGTGGCGCAGTATTTTGGAGCAGTTTGTCTTCTGAACGCCTCGGACGTTTGCATGCCTTGTGGGTCTCAGTTACTCCCTGTGGACCTTGTAGGTGGAGGTCCAGTTAGCTCCCAGCTCCATCCCAGGCAGCTTTGAAAATCCACGCCAATCCCTAACTATTCTTTCTTTTTTTTTTACTATTCTTTATTTCTAAACTGTCTTGTTTTAGCTTTTAATTGTATCTGTTGTAAGTCATTTGGAAGTCGTTCCTATTTTATTTTTTAAATTTCATTTTTTGTGCATATACCGTCATTTTTTATTTATTTCTTTTCAGTATCCGTAAGCACTCTATTACACAGATCTGGGAGACAACGAGTCATCTCCAAGACTGCCTCCTTCTTATTTATGTCTTAAAAAACGGGAGCTCTGGTGGCCTAGTGGCAAGAAACTGCATTGCAATCCCTGAGGCGATGGTTCAAATCCACCAGATGCTCTGCTGGAGAAGGAGGGATAGTCTCCTGTACCAGTCAGATTTGATTTGATGGCGCGCGCGCACACACACACACACACACACACACACACAAATAAAATTAAAAAAAAAAAACAACCTTTTTATTGGCGAGCTCTGGTGGCCTAGTGGCAAGAAGCTGCACTGCAATCCCAGAGGTGGTGGTGGTTGTTGTTATGTGCCCGTCCAGTCGCTTGTGACTCATAGCGACCCTATGTACAACAGCCCTAAACTCTGCTCTGTCCTGTGCCAATTGCACTGTCTCTGACACTCCCATCCCAATTACCCCAGTCACTGAATCAATCCACCTCATAGAGGGCCTTCCCCTCCTGCGCTGTCCCTCCACCCGCCCAAGCATGATGTCCTTCAAGGACCGGTCTCTCCTCACAACATGTTCAAAGTATGTTAAACGGAGCCTCAGAATCCTTGCCTCCAAGGAGCCACCCGGTTTAACCCTTTGCAAGACAAATCTGTTTGTTTTCCTAGCAGTCCATGGTATTCTCAATACTCTTCTCCAGCGCTACAGCTCAAAGGCATCAATTCTCCTTCTATTCTCTTTGGTCATTGTCCAACTCTCTGATGCATAACAGGTGATTGCGAAGACCATGGCCTGTATCAGACGTACCTTAGTCTCCAGAGAGACACCATTGCTCTTCAGTACTTTGGAGAGGTCCCTAACAGCAGACTTTCCCATGGCAATGCGCCTTAGAGGTACACGGTTTAAATCTACCAGATGCTTTGCAAAAGGAGGAACAGTCGCCTCCTGTACCAGTCAGATCCGGTTTGACGGCACACACATAAAAAAAAAAAAACAAAAAACAAAAACCAATCACCTTTTTATTGTCATTTGAGAGCTCTGGTGGCCTAGTGGTAAGAAGTTGCACTATAAGCCCGAAGGGCATGGTTCAAATCCACCAGCTGCTGGATGGGGGCAGTCTCCTCCGGTGGAATTAACTGCCTCTGAAAAGCTGCCAGAGGGTCAGTTCTGACTCGATGTACACACCACCACCAACAACAGTCATTTTAGTGAAAGTTTTACAGAATCAGTTGGTTTCCCATTCAACAGTAAATGCACATTTTGTTCAGGGACACTGATCACCAGCCCTGCGGTGTACGAGGGCTCTTCTGCGCTCTCCCTGTATGTCCTGTTTCCGTTCATTCTTTGCTACCTTTGCCTGCCCTCTGAGCTTTATCCCTGGGGAGATGCTGCCTTTTTGAGGCATCTTGTGTGGTTGATTCTAAGAAATACCTTCTCTCTCTACTGTTCCTGGCCACCACCTCAGGTTCCTTGTTTGAAAGTTAAGTCGTCCTTTCTGGAAATCCAGGGAATGAGAAACACATACTACCTTTGAGAACCTCATGGAGCTTATAGTTAAATAAGGAGAAAGACAAACTAACAAGTGATAATAACGGCTTGCAGAAGAATTAAAAAAGTATTACTATGAGATCGCATAACCCAGACTGGGTGATTTGGAATGTTTTGTGACAGAAAAAAATACCTAAATGAAGTCTTTAAAGAAAATTTGGTGTCCTAGGCCAAGGAAGCTGTATTTTTTTTTTTTTTTTAATTTTTTAAAATACGGAACGCTTCACGAATTTGTGTGTCATCCTTGCACAGGGGCCATGCTAATCTTCTCTGTATCGTTCCAATTTTAGTATATGTGCTGCCGAAGCGAGCACAGGAAGCTGTATTTACTACTACCTCAAGACAGGGGGGCGGGGGAATCAGCTTGTTTGGGGTGTCCACAGCAAGCCAGTCGGGAGCTAAGGCCAAACAGGTCCTCCTGAGCCCTAAAAGCCATGCTCAGGAGCTTAGTCTCCCCAGAGGTTGCATCGCCAGTACTTGGAGGGTCTTAAGTAAGGTAGTAACTGGGTTAAATGTAAATGTTTTAGAAAACCTCATGGGAAATGTGGTGCATGGCTTTGAGAAAGGCTGCGGTAAGGACTGAGCCCAGGTAGGAGGACTGGACAGGAACCCTGAAGTGAAGTAACTGCATGGCAGAAATCAGCAGGAATTTCCACCTGGGACTGACGACAGCCTCTGCTTTTCCACCCTTTTTCAGAGTTAGTTACTCTAAGCTAGTTGAGTCAGAGGCTCATTGTTCTCATCATTATCTAGTACGGAGACCAGTGCTGTACTTGTCCCTTTATTTCAAGCAGAGGGATACCAGCAAAGCAGTGCTTCTGTAGCAGCTTGGGAGAGGTCCTGCTTGTCATGCTTCTGTTGTCCCCAGGGACCGGCTGTTGTTTGTGCTGATCCTGTCAGTGCTTGGTCACTGAATATGCATGACTGATCCCATCCCACCCCCGAGGCTGTGGGAACTGAGCAATTGTGGCCCTTGGAGCCCTGCCCACATTTATTCATGTTTTCAGTGTTCCAGGGCTACTTGAAGCAACAAAATGCACCTTGATGGTGACAGATCTCCTGTATCATTTTCAAGTAAAAGGTGGCATAGTGGTTCTTTAGGAGGAACTGTGGTGACTTCCCGGATACTTCTTCCCAGAGGCTGTCCCTGTGACAGCATTTCTGTGTGGATGTTGTTGGTGTGTCTGTCGTATGTTGGTTGATGTTTTCGGGATTATCTCTGTGCCCACAGCAACCACTCCTTCCGGCTGGCTGGGCGGAATCACACACTACTGGGCAGACAGAGCCTTGTGACTTGCTTGACAGCTCGGCTGTAGAAGAGATAAGAGTCAGGAATGACTTCCATTCTGTCTCTGCTCATCCCAGGACCCAGGGGGCGAGAGGGGCAGCCCCACACCCCACAGCTTGTGACTGGGAAATGTCTGGATTGATGATCAGTCTATTTCCTGCAAGGACTTGTCCTGCCCACCCCTCCCTGACACTGGCCGCTGCTAACGCTGATGTGCATTGTTGACGTGGGGTGTTACCTGAATACGTCCCTGCCCCTCTTGGTACTGAGTGTGTTGGTGATTACTAGACAGAAAATAAAGGTGGACGTTGTGCCGGAAAGGCCCTAGCAGAGATGAGGGGAGCCGACCCAGGTCAGTGATAGCGAAGGCCTCCCCGAGGAAAGGAGCAACAGGTGACCCTCAGTGTGCGCATCAGGTTGGGCCCCTCCTGCTCATAGCCTTGCTGTGGCCTCTCTCGTGTCTCACTCGGTTACTTGGGCACCGGACAGGCTGTTCTTTCACCCTCACTGCTCCTTTGCCTCAGGGCTTTGTACTTTCTGTTCCCTTTGCTTAGAACACTTTTCCCCTAGGAAACCATGACTCTCCCTCACCTCCCAAAAACCCACTGCTGTCCACTCTCGTGGAGACCTCCCATCACATTTCCAAGACCACGCATCTTAACCAGGAGACAGATGCTCGTCTTTCTCTAACAGAGAGGCTGGTGGACTTGAACTTCCAATCTTACAGCCTATTATTTACCTACTATGCCACAAGGACCCCTTCACTTCAAGTTCTAGCTCAAATGGCACCTTCTCAGTGAAGCTTGTGCTGACCCCCACTTAGCATTCCCTCCACCCCCTGGGCTCCCCCATCTGTTCTGTTTCTCTGCCGCACGCAATGCTTTCTAAGCTGCTGTGTGGTTTGTCTTATTTGTAGGCTGTTTTCTCTTGCTAGAATGGAAGCTCCCTGGGGACGAAGGATTTATCTGCTTTTATTCCTGGCCATGCTGCCTGGCATGCAGCAAATAATGAAAACATGAATTTGAGGCTAGAGGGATGTTTTGCAAGGAAATCATTCTTGACTCTGTGGCACATGGACCAGAGAGGAGAGTGGAAGAGACAGTAAGAGCAGCTCAGGGTTGTTAGACTGGGTTGGAAGACCTGCCCTGGTGGTATAGTGAGTGCATAATGTGTCGGTGGTTCAGATCTTCAAATCCGCCCCTCCCGTGAAGATTCACATCTTGGAAACCCATTTGGGGGGTGTGGGGCGTGTCACTTTGAATCAGGCTTGGGTTTGTGTTAGAAAGAGGTGGCTGGATTCCTGTCATTCTCCAGACAGGGCTGGCCTGTAACCAGCTGGTGGTAACAAGTCTTGGGTCATAAGAGTGGACGCCTAAGAAGCAGGCACTTTCTATTTTACTTCCCCATGTTTGTCTCGAGTCCTGATTGACTGCCAGGCCTTCTGCTCCTGTCCCCTTTAAAAGTGTGTATCCTGTGGGTCCATGCTTCCTGGAGGTGGTGTGTGGCCGAGTAACAGGGAGGCTTCTCTTCCCTCCTGGTGCAGATCGCTTTTTTCTTAGAGAAAGAGAACAACCCTCCTCCTGACAAGGAGCCGGCCCGGGAGAACCTCTTCAAGACGAGTAGCGTGCCCGTGACTCCAGCCCCAACCCATGTGCTGGTTTCCCAACATTTGGAAGCCAGCCCCCAGAGGGAAAACCTGGATGACAGAGACTTGGAGATGTCCAAGAAGGTCAGGCGGTCCTACAGCCGGCTGGAGGGCTTCGCCTCCACCTCCACGCCTGGCCGTCGCACCTGCTTTGGCTTTGAGAGACTTCTGGCAGAAGACAGTTTGGCCACCGTCTCCCCTGTGGTGTGTTCGAAGCCATCGGAGGTCACCAGCTACCCCATGAAGGCCTGGGCCCCAGACACCACTCTCCCTGGGATCTCCCCTCCGGCCGTGAAAGAGAAACGGAAGAAGAAGAAACTACCAGAGATCTTGGTGAGTGAGTGTCGGGGGCTTCCCTCAGCTGCTGGAATCAGAAGACGTGTGGGCTGGCCTCACACGCAGGGCATGGGTGGAAAGCTCCGAGCCAATGGGTCCCTGCCCCACTTACCTGCCCCCCATTTCTCTTCCTCCAGAAATCCGAGCTGGATGAGTGGGCTGCGGCCATGAATGCTGAATTTGAAGCTGCTGAGCAGTTTGATCTCCTGGTTGAATGAGATGATTTGGGGGGGACACCTGGCCAGGCTCCCCCCCCCCTACATAACTTCCTGGGGGAGATGCTTAGAGCCCATCACTGAGGGCTCGGACTCATGAATCAGGAAATGGGGCACTGGCCTCTGCCTCTGAGGATCTGACTTACAGGCTGGGGCTGGAGGTGAGGGCACCTCTACCTAAATGAACATTTGTTCTGAGCTCTGAGGGGCAGATGGGCTCTCCCTGTTCTCTCTGCAGAGCCTTCTGTTGGGGGTTCAGTCCCCAGCCATAGTTTAGCTCTGTAAAGAGTCTATTTCCACGAGATTCCTCTTAGATGCTACAAATGGCTCAGGAGAGAACCTTGGGTCAGGGGACAGTTTGAACTTTGAGGAGGAAACCGGCCCCGTGTGTGCACAACCTGTGTTTTAGAGGAGAGGAAGCCATGTTGCGTTCTCAGGCCACAAGCTTGATTACTGGGAGCTGCGTTTATCTAGTTCTGTTTTCTGCTGTTAATATGGCTTGTAGATGCAAATGTGGTGTCGCCTTTCCTCATGGTGGCCACGGAACCTGCAGCTCACTGGGTCTCACCTGGACAACTAGAAGAGTCGGGACTGGGTGTTCCCACCCCACTGCCCCACTAGTCAGGCCTGAGACAGGTGTGCCTCCTGTTGTCAGGTACACGCTTTTCTTAGCAAACACTGCATCTGCTCGGTTCTTGAAGCTTGAGCCGTCCTGGAAGGACGGGAGGGCTTATCAACATTTACTGCACTGCACTTAATTAGAAAGGGGTGGAACTTACTAGGAGTTTTCCTTTTAGCTTCCTGACAATGTGTGGGATGAGAACGCTGCTGGGGAAGGTGCTGAGAGCATCTCCCTCCCCTTCTCTCAAAACTGGTCAGCAGCGTGGCTGCCCTGTCACCGGCCACTGCGTCGAAGCCCAGGCCTTCCTAACTTTGGGGTTTACAAGTTGTTGGAATTAGAAGTGGAGAGGGTGGGAGCAGTGGAACACTGGGGAGATGGGTGCATAATTGAGGTGCACAAATTCATCAGCACAGGCCTAGTGGGGCCTGGGAGTCTCAGGTCATGGGTCCAGCACATTATGCTCTGTCAGGCGCTGAACTCGGGCCCCCCACAGACATCCCCACCACAAGGGCCCTTTGTTCTCACTCCAGTGGGTGGAGCTCTTGGGCCACACACTCGTCCTGCTGAGGTGCAGCGTCCACTGATGGGGTGGAATCCCGTCCTCACTGCACAATCTGTCTCTGAGGAACTAAGAATGTGGGGCTGGAGGAAAAGTTGGGATTGCTTAAAATAAAAAACCTGATTGAAAACATTCTGCCTGTTTGTAGATTGTGGTTCTTACTGGGCCGAGGGCAGGGATGAGGCTGTCAGGCCCGGGGAACCACCTGCCTCTGGGCAGTCAGTTCTGCTCAGTTTCTCTCATGCTGGCCTTCCTCTCGTCCCTTGTCTGTGACACTGCCTGATTCTTGAAAATTGGGTGGGTCTGAATCTGAGGTCCAGGAACACACATGCAACTTGAGGCGGGCAGTACAAGCCAACTTCCTCTGAACTATCTGCACATCTTGCCTCCTGGTCTTTAAAACACAGGCTGTCTGGTCTTTCCAGCATTACCAAGCCCATTAGGATCTACTACCCAGAAAGCAAAGCCACCCCCTCTTCAAGGCCAGCCTTTGCTTGCTCTTTTGCCCACAGGTTCTAAACAGTCCTGTGTTTATTGTCAAAACCATCTTAGCCTGCAGCTATTCCAGCTACTGCCATAGCTTCCTCCTTCCAGGGTCAAACTTCGAAGAATGTCCTAAAGGTGTTCTGTTTCCTTTGATTGTGAGCATCCCTCAGGCTGCTTACATGGAGGTGACCAGTGACCGCCTGTCCAGCCTGGATTGTGGCCACCATCCTCAGTCATACTTAGGGAATGTTACTGCCAGATCCTTGATGGAATTCGCCTTGGACAGCCGAGCTCCTAGATCATCCCCGGAGCCCCCTTCCAGCCCACTTCTCTTGGACAGTCAACTCCTTGAGCTGCTTCCTGGTGTGAACATGTCAGTCTCGCCCGAGCTTCAGACCTGATCTCGAGCAGCCTTTTCTGCTTGTGACTGACAGCTCACCACCTGAGCTCCCAGGCCCTTGACTGTACAGCTTCCCCTTCGTGGTCATCACCCTGCTGCGAGCAGCTCTGCCTCTCCCGCTCCTTCGTCAGCTCTAAGGCCTGCGGCATTGACTCCAACTTCTCCCTACTCTTGTGATCGCAGAGTGGATCTTCCCGCCAGCCTGACATGAGGCCAGAATTGAGCTGCTTCAGTTGAAATGTGGACTGTCATTCCTTATGGAAAAAAACTCCGGTGACTGGCATCCACGTGATAGCATAAAAGATGGGCATCAAACGTCCTTTGTCATAGCTCCTTACCATGCGAATCAGCAGGACTCCGCCTTCCTCCAGAGGAAGAGGCCGACACTTTTGCTGCCCCCAGCAGCCAGGACTCAGACCAGTCAGCCCTACCAACCAGGTGTCCATGGGAGGGCAAAGGTCACAGAGATGACACCATGTGTCCAGGAGCTGTGGTGCCACAAGCTTCCATCACCCAGCGTGGAGACAGCCAACTGCTGTAACCTAATTTCATGGTGGACCTAATGTGGTTCTGGCCACTGGCAACTGCCCCCTGCCCTCTTGAATCAGGTTCTAACTTCAGTCTGTGGATCCCTAGTTCTTCCCATAAACTTTTCTGCTCAGATCAAGGACCTTTGGTGACGCAAACAGTATGCTTGACTGCTGGCCTAAGGTGGTAATTTGAGCCCACCATCGACAGGTACTGCAGAAGAAAGGCCTGGTGATCGGCTCCCCTTTGGACGATAGTCAATAGATCCCTTACAGCAATTCTCCTTGAACATGGGGGGGGGGTCTCAGTGAGTTGAAGTGGGCTCCCTGGCAACTAACTGTCCAAACCAAGAACCTTAACTCCCTCAGCAGGGCCAGCAGAAAATCCAGGACAAGGCTTGGACCCAAGATTCCAAGGCAAGAGCCCACAGAGCCACCACAGGCACCAAGCTGCACCCGAGCCCACACCCGCTGGAAGTAAAGGAGCCTGCTTTCTACCTCAAGTGCTCTGCCCTGCCCTTGTCTTACCAGGGGCATCCTGAGCAGGTAGGTGTGGCTCCGTGTCACCTCTGCCCAGCTTTTCTTCCCACCTGCCCCTGTATAGTGACCCAGAAGTGGAAAAGGGCACAGAGCCCAAGACCTGCAGGGTTTGAATCCTGGCACTGCCCGTAACTGGTGGTGTGACCCCCAGGCAAGTTACTGACCTTCTCTATCCCTGTTTCCTTAGCTATAAAACTAAACAGCTGCTGTTGATTGCCTTCTAGTCGAGTATGACTCATAGAGACCCTATGAACATTGAAGCCTCTCTATCCCTGTTTCCTTATCTATAAAACAACAGTAGGACCTGTGTAGTGTGGGAACCTGACAGAGGAGAATGAAAATATGTTCCACTAAGTAATAGGGACTCTGGTGGTCTGGTGGTTTTCCTCCACCAGCTGCTCCATGGGAGAAAGGCGGGCAGCCTCTGAAAGCCCCCTGAAGAGTTAGTTCCCACCTGATGGCACATAACAACAATAACAACTGGTAGCTGGCTTGGTGGTAAGGAGTTCCACTGCCGGCCCAAAGCATGCAGTTCAAATCCACCAGTTGCTTCACTGGAAAAAGATTGAGCCGTCGTCTCCCCTGTAATGTACTGTCCCTGAAAACCCGCTGGAGGGTCAGCTGTGAGTGGTTTCTGACTCGACAGCACACAAGCGCCACAGGTAGTAGTATGAGGGAGCACTGGTGGTGAAGCTCAGACATGTAGCCTTGCACACTGTATCCAAGGTTAGCAGTTTGAATCCACCAGCTGCTCCAAGGGAGAAAAATGGGCAGCCTTCTCCCATAAAGACTCAGCTTCTGAACCCAATGGAGGGGGTCACCCTAAGTCTGACCAGATCCAGCAGCAAAGGATTGGGGCTCAGGGCTTTCACGCTCAGTCCAATGTCATCTTAATGGAGACTGATTTTTGTTTCTTCCCAACGTTCAGGGCAGGATCTTATACATAGTCAGATCTCGGTGTTTGTGGGGCTGACCACCCACCCCCACTGACATGGTAATAGCCTTGTATCTGGGGCTGCCTCACCTGGGAGCAGCACAGAGATCCTACGGCCTTGTGGGTGGAGATTGGCACCTGGAAACCCTGCAGGGCAGAGCTGCTCTGTCCTGTAAGCATGGCTTAGATCACCTCAAGGGCAGTGGGTGTGGTCTGGGTTTCCAGTGTTCTGTGGGACCTACTCATACCAGAAAATTATTCCTTGCATAGTTGATGTACCTTTGGCTAGGAATCTTGTATTTTGTTGGCTAACTCTGGTGGGTGACCAGAACTCTGGCTCATTGCTCTTGGGCTGGAAACTGCCTCAGGGAACCCCCTAAGGCTGAAGGGTACTAGGCTTACCCCATGCTTTGTCCTCTTAGGCCCTCAGGGGCAGGCAGAGGACTTTAACCGCGCCTTTGTTGGAGTTGACCTCCGTGCAGTCGACTGAGGAGCAGCAGAAGCTGCCAAGCTCTCCTGTCTTCAGGGAGCAGAATGCAGAGGTGACCGGGCGCAACAGGACCCTGAAAGCCCAGGCAGAGGCGGGGTGGCTGGGCCTAAGGGGATTTTGGCCACCTCTCCCCACACCACCCGCCAACTGCAGCTTCCATCTGCAAGGAGTCTGGGCTCACTGGGATGGAGAGCAGAGGGCAGTTCCCAGGCTGGGGACTGCCTGGGCAACTGTCACTGTCACCCCAGCTTTACTCCATGGCTAGGGAGTGGGAGAGTGTGGAGTGGGTCCCTGACAATCAGCGATGTGGGCAGGGACACAGGGCATGGGCAGGCCTTGGACCCGCTGAGTGCCCTTCAGCCATCACTGTCCCTTCTCTTCCAAAGCCTCCACCTTTGGAGCCAAAGCCAGAGCTGCAGCCAGAGCCCCCCGTCAGTTTCCTGTTCACACTCCTGAACACACCCGAGCCCTGGAGGCCCACTGAACTCCTGCAGTCAGAGTCCCGTGAGGCTGCCAAGCCCCAAAAGGGTGTTGAACCCCAAGAGCCCAACAGAGTTGCAGAGTAAGTGTGTGTGTGAGAGAGAGACAGGTCAATGGATGGATGGATGGATGGATAGATGGATGAAGACGGGGGCTACTTCCCCAAAAAGCAAGCCTGTGAGATCGCATGAGTGTGAGATATGGCTGATTAGCCTGCGACCTTCAGCCCTGAGCCCTGGGCTGTGCAAAGTGGCAGCCCTGACAGGACTGAACACCTCACCCCCCACCCCAGTCTCTCATCCTCCAGTCTACCCCTCACTGCCTGGCCACCATCACAGGGACTGGAACATTCCAGAGTGCCCATTCCTAGACAAGGAAGACTGGGGCCCACAGCGGACCGCGATAGAGCTCGCACATTTGCGGCAAGTCTGCATGAGGTGAGTGAGGCTGTGTGGGAACAGGAAGGTGACAGGACGCCCACAGCAAGGTCAGGGGCTCAGGGTCCACAGCCTGCCTTCCCCTCCTCCGCCCACCCCTCTCCTTCCCTCGCCTCCTCATGCATTTCTTCCCTGGGTGACCTCCGTACTGGACAGGAGTTCACAGCAGGCCCTCGCCTCTGAGTGCCAGCATCCTCCTCGTGTGTGGGCGAGTCACAGAGCTTGGCGTCAGTGAGCTACGAACCTGTATTATAATACTAGTTTCATTGGTGCTCATAGTGGACCCCACCTCTCACTGTCCAAGCATTTGGCAGGTGCTGTCCTCAGAGACCAGGCTCTGTAGTTTGGGCCAGACCTTCCTTTGGTCACTTGCCCCTCAATAACAATGCCAGATGTCCTGGGATGGGGCAAGGCCACTTTCTCAGGGCTGCCCTCAAGTGTCCAAAGCCCTGGGCACTACCCACCTGACCCACAATGCTTGGGCCAGGCTAGTTCCAGGTCCATGCTCCCACCAAGCTGGAATCCCACTGGTGACCAACCTCTTCCAGGGAATGACCTCAGGGTTTCTGGCCCAGATGCCTGCCCTTCTCTTGATGAAGAAAAGGTGCTTTTAGTATGTCTCGAACCCCCTGTTAGAATTCCCTCTTCATCTGTAACTTCGCCTGGATAAAGAGCCTGGGCTCTTAGTAGACCACGGCCCCAGTTTCTGTGACAGGTTATGCACCTGCACCTGCAGATGTATTGGGGGAGGGGGGGGTAGCAGGGCTTGAACAAGGTGTAGGAATTAGCAATCTCTCTTACAACCCTAGGGTTTGGGAGTCGCTGAGCATAGCCAGACTGGACAACCTGGCCCTGGGGGAGAAGCTGCAGAACCTGGTGAGACCCTCAGACCTGGACCATTGTGGCCTTGGCCCACCTCCCAGCCTCGCTGGGCTCCAGACGGCCTTGGGTGTCCACCTGGGCAGATCCCTGTTCTCTGTCTGCTCCCGGCCTCTGACCCCAGCATGCTTTGTTGCAGCCTGACTTCCTGTCTACCATCCTGAACCTGGAGAAAACCCAGGAAGCCCGGCAGAGTCAGGAGGATGCACGGGCCCTCCAGGAGAAGGCGGTGTTGCAAGTGCTAGGGCAGCACACTGGGCGGTGGGGGGGCCAGGCAGTCAGCAGCACTGGCTGAGCCACTGTCCTGTCCCCAGGAGGCGCTCTTCTTCCTGCTGCACAACCACAACTTCAACCCTGGAGGCCGCTTGCTGCCCTGGGTGGCGCCGAACGAGGAGACGGGGTACCTCCTGGGGAAGTCACTGCCGCAGCTGTTCTCCAAACCCCAGCAATAAACCGCGATGCTGAGAGGCCTTAGCGTATCTCTGGACGTGTCTGCTGAAGGACACCCCCGCTCACTCCCAACCTCCCCATCCCGTCCCTGTCTGCTGAGGGACCCAGTACGTCTCTCTGGACATCATGGGGGCTGTGGGGAAAAGGAAGTGACCACTCCCAACTGAGCTCACTTCTCCAACACCCCCTACTCTGCCCAGAGCCCCACGTGCTCCCAAGGCCCTGTCCTCCCCATCAGGAGGTTCCAGGTCATGCTGAGGTCACATAGGAGAGAATCATGTAGGTGATGTCCCCAGATAAGCTAAATTCAGGGTGGGGCTGGAGAGGGTAGGGGCCGCACCCTCTTCCTAAAGGAGCAAAGGCAGCTGGTTCCACTCCAAAGGGCAAAGGGAACTGAGAAGGTGTGGAGAGCCACGACCCCCCCCCCAAACCTTGCATAAGCCCCCCCTTGGAGGAAGTAATCTGCTAATCGTGAGTCTGTAACTCAGGAGTGAAGCAAGAAGACGGGGTCGTTGTAAGGCGGGCAGCGGAAAGGGACAGCGCACATCTCCAGCTGGCGCAGGTGGGGCCCAAAGTGATGGCTAGATTTGATTTAGCCCCGCCATCACCGACCCTGCTGAGATGGGGAAGAAAGTGGATCGATTTGTGTCTGCTGCCTCCAGTGGTGTAGACGCAACCTGACTCTCAACAGCCTGTGCTAAGTTCTCGGGTGTCACACACTCAGACACAGTCACCGTCACAGAAGAGAGGCCCATTCAGCTGTCACTCATTTCTTGTTGAGGCATCTTGGCTGTGATTTCAAGGATCAAAGGGTCAAATTCTTCAAAAAGGGGTGCAGCTGCTTCCTCCTAGTGTCCCATCTGTCCCTTATCAGCTGACCTTGGTGCCTCATGTCTCCCTGCCCCCCCACCTCGGTGACTGTCCTCTCCAGTCATCCAGGAATTTATACTGTTCCCACACTGATAGCTGCTGCTGCTAAGATTCAAGGCCATTTTCTGGGTCCTGGTAATCATCACCTCACCAAGAAAAGCAGCTTCCTGGAGCTCTTGCCTGAAGTCCATCACCAACACGGCACAGCCTTCAGCCACCCCACTTCACCCACACTCACCTGTGGGCACAGAAGAGGTGGGCAGGAGACAGGCGGTGCCGACACTGGCTCTTCCGGGTCAGTCAGTGCTATAGCCTGGCTGAGCAGAGTCCTGGGCAGCACGGCCGTGGTGGAAGGAGGAGTGCTGGGGACCTTCCCAACCTTGGCAGCTCTCAGTGATGGGGTCTGGAGGTGGCTCAGCCCTTGCAGATCCCTCAGGATCTTTTCTATCTGCCCACACTGGGGCCTCTGCTCAGATGGCCACTCTGTGTACTTACTGCCGCCCCCTCCTCAGAGGCAGCTCTCTAGGCTTCCCTACTGGGCAGACTTCCTTCTCACCACTGGACACGCTCAGGTCCATGTGTGCCTACAAGGGCATTTGCCAGTTGGTTGAACACAAAACCTATCTCTCCTCTTGGACTGAGTTCTGGTCACTTAAGTTTGCTTTCCCACATCCAGCATGGACGTGTGACGCTCTGACGGCATCGCGTATGACAGGCCGGGCTGCCAGTGAGAGGGAGTTTTGAACCTTCCACTCTCTCCAAAGGAGAAAGACAGGCAGTCTCGCAGTCTCCTTTCTTAAAGGTGCAGCCTCAGAAACCTAATGGAGGCTCGCTGGGAGTCAGAACGGACTTGACTGCAGTGGGCTTGAATTGACAGATTAGCACAGAGCTGAATGAATGATGTTTACATGCCCAAATGCCAGAGTGAGTAGATGGATGAGCAGAACAGATGTGTGTGTATGTGTACGGATGAGTGGATGGGAGGCAAAGTGGCAGATAGATGGATGGACAAAGAGATAGGTGGATGGGGTCTTGGATTGACTTGTGTTCCAAAAATATGTGTGTCTACTTGGCTAGGTGAAATCCATGTATATAACCTGTGTTTATGTCTCTTAAAAATGTATTTACAATGAATAAGTCACTGATTGTGCAAAATTCAATCATTCTCTCTCCAGCTCCATTTCTGTCACTGAGTCCATGTTTTCCAACTACTGAATCTTCTTCTCTGTTCCTAACTTTTGCATTCCAGTCACCCATAATTATCAATGCATCTTGATTGCATGTTCGATCGATATATGACTGTAAAAGTTGGTAGAAATCTTCTATTTCCTCTTCTTTGGCTCTGATTGTTGATGTTAGATGGATCTAAGCTGAAAGTAGGGAATGCCAGAGGAATGTCTATCTGTGTCTCATTGACTATGCAAAGGCGTTTGACTGTGTGGACCATAACAAACTGTGGCTGACTCTGAGAAGAGTGGGAATCCCAGAACATTTAATCGTGCTAATGTGAAACCTATACTTGGACCAAGAGGCAGTCATCAGAACAGAGCAGGGAGACACTGGATGGTTCAGAATTGGGAAGGGCGTACACGAGGGATGTGTCCTGTCTCCATACCTGGGGCTGTGATCCTTTGGCCAGAGAGGATGGTGCTGTGTATGTGGGAGTTGTGTTGTGTTGTGGCGGTCTCTGGAGAAAGGCGACTCTGCCTCCAGGAGCCAGGGAAGCCACACTTGGCCTTGGGTTGAAGGCAGCAGCGGCTTCAAGCCGAAAAGCAGTCTTTCATTGTTTTTGTTCAGACATTCCTCTAGGTCGTATAGCCCTGGTGTACAAGTTGCCGTCCTGCAGTAACTTGTGGTTGCTGTGAGGCTGAACACTGTGACACGGATGTGTCAAATGCGTTAATGGTTGGTTACCCAATGTGGACTGAGAGTGGGTTGGATCTCCCCGATTGAACAGGCGTGGAAGGAGGAGTGGTGTCCACTTCCATAATAACTTGCCTCTGGAAACCCTATGAACTTGGAGAGAGGATGAAAGGCACCCAAGCGTCAAGGACTCTCCTTCATAGGGTTGCTATGAGTCGCCTGCAACTCGACGGCACTTAACAACAACAACAAGGTGCATCTGATACAGGCTATGGTCTTTACAATCACTTGTTATGCATCAGAGAGTTGGACAATGACTAGGGAGGATAGAAGGAGAATTGATGCCTTTGAGCTATGGTGCTGGAGAAGGGTATTGAATGTACCATGGACTGCTAAGAAAACAAACAGATTCATCCTGGAAAGGGTTAAACCAGGCTGCTCCTCAGAGGCAAGGATTCTGAGGCTCTGTCTAACATACTTTGGACGTGTTGTAAGGAGGGACGGGTCCTTGGAGAGGGACATCATGCTTGGTAGGGTAGAGGGACAGTGCAGGAGGGGAAAGCCCTCTATGAGGTGGATTGATTCAGTGACTGAGGTAATCGGGATGGGTGTGTTGGAGACAGTGCGATTGGCACAGGACAGAGCAGGATTTAGGGCTGTTGTACACAGGGTCGCTATGAGTCGCAAGAGACTCGACTGCACATAACAACAACAACTTGGCTAGGGCATGATTCTCAGCATAATGTAATGACCCTTTGTGTTGTGCATCTTCCCTCTGTAGTGGTAACGAGGCAATCAGAGGCAGTTGTGTAATGATGCAGGCATCCCCTACGAAGGATCAGAGATGTAGTCAGTCTTTGACTTGTAAGGGGATCGGGTTAGAATGCACCTAAACCCTTGATTAGGTCACAGCAGCCTTGATTTGATGAAACAGGAATTAGGTTACCTTTTGTTTTTGTTGTGTGTCTTCAAGTTGGAACTGACCCATAGCTGACCCTCCAGCAGATTTTGAGAGGCAACTAATCACACAAGAGGAGATTGCCCGTCCTTCAGTCAGTCCCAGACCAAGCAGCCTGTGTCCACAGATCTCACCCGTGCCTGATCCTGTCCTGACTGCTGCTTTCGAGCTTTTCCACCATCTCTTTCCCAGATGTAGTCAGTTCGGTCCTGTGTCTTGTATCCCCTGAGTAAGGACCATGTGCATATTGTTGTTAAGTGCGGTCGAGTCACCTGAGACACATAGCAACCCTGTGTACAGCAGCTCTGAAGCCTGCCCTGTCCTGAGCCAGTCTCACCTATTCTGACACACCAACAACCCCCATTGCTCCAGTTACTGTATTAAATCCATCTCATCTGGGGTCTTCCTCCTCCAAGGACTTGTCCCTTCTGGCCCTGTGCCCAAAGTATGTGAAACAGAGCTTCAAACTTCTAGACTCCAAGGAGGAACTTGGTTTCACCCTCTGCAAGACAAACTTGTTTGTTTTCTTGGAAGTCCATGGTATGTTCAAGACTCTTATCCAGCACCACAGCTTGAAGGCATCAATTCCTCTTCTATCCTCCTTAGTCATTGCCCAGCTCCCTGAAGCATAGCAAGTAATTGCAAAGACCATGGCCTGGATCACATGCACCTTAGTCTCTAGACTGAAGTATTACTCCTCAATACTCTGGAGAGGTCTCTGACAGCAAATTTTCCCAATGCAATTTGCCTTTTGATTTCCTGACTGCTGGTGCCAAG